>NW_027141362.1:618938-928408 GCF_036365525.1 Heterodontus francisci
CATGCTTCCCTTCATCGGCCGAGGCATTGAGTACAAGAGTTGGTACGTCATGTTACAGTTGTACATAACGTTGGTTAGGCTGTATTTGGAGTACTGTGTGCAGTTCTGATCGCCGCACTACAGAAAAGATGTGATTAAGGTAGAGATGGTGCAGAAAAGATTCACAAGGATGTTGCCTGGTTTGAAGGGCTTGAGCTATAAAGAGAGATTGGATAGGCTGGGTCTGTTTTCCCTGGAGCGAAGGAGGCTGAGAGGGGACATGATCGAGGTATATAAAATTATGAGAGGCATAGATAGGGTAGATAGCCAGAGTCTGTTTCCCATGGTAGGGGTGACTAAAACTAGAGAGCATAGATTTAAGGTGAGAGGGAGGAGGTTTAAAGGGGCTCAAAGGGGTAAATTTTTCACACAAAGAATAGTGGGTATCTGGAATGAGCTGCCAGAGGAGGTGGTGGAGGCAGGAACTGTAGCAATATTTAAGAGGCATCTGGACAGGTACTTGAATGAGCAAGGCATAGAGGGATATGGAATTAATGCAGGCAGGTGGAATTAGTATAGATAGGCATTATGGTCAGCATGGATGCAGTGGGCCGAATGGCCTGTTTCTATGCTGTATGACTCTATGACTCTATGACTCTATGTTAGTAAGGAGAACTTTGCAGGCTCGACAGGACTGTGTTTGCCGTTGTCGTTTCCAGTACCTAGGTCAATGCCGGGATGTCCGTCCAGTTTCATTCCTTATCTAAGTATGCAGGCATCATAATTGTTTCCTGGGAAGCGGGCACAAACCTGCACAAAATGCTTTGGCTGGTTGCAGATCAGTTGTACATTGATGGAATGGAAGCCTTTCCTGTTGATGAAGGCGGCTGGCTGCTCTGCTGGAGCCTTGATGGCCACATGTGTGCAGTTTATCACACCTTATCACTGGGGGAAATCTAGTGATGACCATCTCTGCCTGACTGTCAGGGTCAGTCCACTAGCGAACATAGTCAGTGGTCCTCTTGAACAGGACATGGGTTACCTCCTTGATGCAGCAATGGCCTGCTGCCTGGGAAACTACACACATGTCCCCAGTGGATCCTTGGAAAAATTAAGAAGCGTAAAGGTTTACTGCCACTCTTATCTTCAGGTCCACTGGCATTGGCTGACCCCCAAATCTCATAGGTCATAGCTCATCCTGCAGCAGGATACATAACTCAGTGACTCCCTCACTGCTGAGCTGCAGTCTTCACTGACAATGCCTCTCGGACATTTGGCAGTATCTGATTCAAGTCCAGTACACTCTCTGGTGCAGGTGGGCCCTTCTTGGCATGGCCGGCTGCTGTTGGTCTTGTCATGGAGCGTCACAGGCAGGTGCAGAGGCCTCTTGGCCCTCCCTCCATCGGAGGCGCCGCAGCACTCCATGGGGATCCTAAAATACAGTGTGTATGAGGCCCATGCCAAGGAATAGTGGGCCTCCAAAGCAGTGTCAATGCTGAGAGACCCTGCCTTGTCAGCCTGGTTTTTGCCACTTCTCCTGGCTGAATCCCTGGTGGCCCTCAGTGCCCACACTTGCTGATAGTCGACCCTCTCATCCAGCAGTATGAGCAGCCAAACATCTGACCCAATAACTTGATCACCCCATACACCCACCCAAACTCATGCCCACCCCCCAACCTCACAGGGCACTGGTAACCCTGCTCAGCCGGCACTCCCAACAGCAACACTGACCACCGCCCCCTCCCCCCCACCAGCCCTTGCAGAGCACCCGAGATTCCGACCCCCCCCTCACCCACCTGCCCCCTTGCAGAGCACCCAAGATACCCATTTGCCGCAGCGTTTTCCGCTCATCAGTAAACAATTTTTAAGTAACAATTATATTTAGTTCAGAACTAGAAAATAGATCTTTCAATACTTCCTTAATCCACTTTCGATAATCCTTTGAAAACCTGGTTTGAGACAGTATTGAGGTAAATCTTATGTTTTTTCTCTTTCTCACAGTTAACATTGTGACAATTCTGATTCTGTCCTGTGGAAAGTGCGGTCTCTCCAAATGAATCACTCACTACCTGGTGGCCATGGCAACGGCAGATCTGATGGTGGTTATCATCGATGTGATATTACGCAGGATTAATAACATGTATTTTCCAATTAGTTTCCTGTTTCTGACTCCAGTGTGTACTGTCATGGGTGTCATATACATTGTAACTGTAGACTGTTCTGTCTGGTTTACTGTCACCTTCACTTTTGATCGTTATGTAACAACCTGCTGTCAGAATCAACAATCAAAATACAGTACTGAGAAAACAGTGACAGTGGTTATCGTCACTGTGTTTGTGGTGAGCTGTGTGAGAACCATCCCCTTTTACTACATTACTGCACCAGCCTTTATAATTGACAATGTGTCATGACATTTTACTCCATCAGCTGATTATTTCACTTCTCCTTTGTGGAAGGTATATGAGTGGATTGACAGCATCATAACCCCTCTATTCCCAATCCTTTTAATTATATTGTTCAATGCTCTAACTGTCAGACACATTATAGTCGCAAATAGAGACCGCAGGGAACTCCGAAGTAACAGTGAGAATCAAAATGATCCAGAGATGAAGATTTGGAGGAAATCCATGATTTTTGCTTTTCACTATTTCTGCCAATTTCATACTATTGTGGATGACGTATGTTGTGTATTTGGTAAACTGGCCAGTGATGAACTTTAATTATACCGACAAATATTTCACTGACCCCATATATATTACACAACAAGTTGGGTTTATGCTGCAGCTTCTCAGTTCCTGCACAAACACTTGTATCTATGGACTGACACAGTGGAAATTCAGAGAGGAGCTGAAGAATGGGGTGAAATATTTATTAATAGTGAATGGGAAATTATATCAACAACATGTTCAACATCACTAACTTGAAGCAGGACTGATAGTTTTACAGGTCTTCATGCTTTTATATGCTTGATATTTTGGGGCAGGTCAAGAGCAAATAAAAAATTGATTATCTTCAACGAGATTTTGTATAATTATGCAGACTGGCTAAAATATTAAAGTTGAATTTTACTGTCGCAAATGAAAGGTAAAGTCTGTGGAATGGAGTCACATGTATCTTACATGAAATATTCCAGTGTTAATTTTGTTACAGGATTTGTGGAGTTGCAGCAACCGCACACCACCAGAAATCATCAGATTCATTCCCCATAAAGGAGAGAGGAAGCTAAAAATATAAAAAACATGTTCCAACATGCATTACAATTCACGATTGGATCAGCACATGTAAACTTTTCTTATTCCACAACAAATTCACATAGTTTAAAAGATAACATTGCAGAAAAAGAATTCTCATAAAAAGGTCAAAATGGGATTTAATATTAGGGAAGCATCTGTTCATTGCCGGTATTCCCGACAGTCATTCACGGTTTGATCTCATATTTGTTACCCAAGTCCCAGTGAAACGTACTTGAATGTATCTGCTGGACAACTGGATCATGCTGGATTACATTTAACTAGCCTCACTTTCCTCGAAACGTCCCTTTCTCCAATTCATCCTGGAATGCAGAGTAAACCCCCCACATCTCTCCACCAATAACCAAGTCTTCTTAATCTCCACTGCCCACAATCTCCTCCTCCATCACCTTTAGCAGCAAGTGTGTGAAGTTATTTTCCACTAAACTCGAGAACATCCGTCATCTGCTTCTGTTGAAAGCCACCTTCACTTCCCCACCTCACCAAACCTATTCCAGGATCCCCCTGTACTGGCCGTGAACAGAATGCTTTTACCAATTTCTCTTGTATCTCCCCTCAAACACTATTTGAATCCATCTTGTCCATGAAACCCACCTCCTGCTACATTGAGCTTATTTCCACTCACTAATAAACCATTTATCTTCTGTTCCTTGTCCCAATATTATTTGTTACTAAATGACAGACTCTCTTCTCACATGTGCCCATTCCCTTTCAAAACAGCTATTGTCAGCACTTCCCCAACAGCCAATCCTCAACTCCTCTGTTCTTCCAAACTACATGGTGAACCAACCTTTTCTCTTCAAATCCCTTCAACATGTTGTTGCCTCCCAAATCCGTGCATTTTTCCAACAATTCCCCATATTGAATCTCAATAAATTTTATAGGCCTGACACAATACTGAAACAGTCCTAACCAAAGTATAAAAAAACACAACCTCTGGGACTGTTGCCTTGGTGCAAATCCCTCTACAAAACCTTCTCAATCTCTCTGCAACATTTGACAAGGTTGACCACAATATCCTCTGGCAATGCCTGTGATCTGTTGCCCAGCTCATGTCCACACATGGTTCAACACTTGCCTGTCTGATATTCAGCTCACTGTTTTCCTTGAAGTCATAGGAACAAAGGTTTATAGAAACAGGAGTAGGCCAATTAACCCCTCGCGCCTGTTCCGCCAGAAAGATTTGTGGCTGATTCTGACAAAGCTTTGTTGACCAGAAACGGTAATTCTGTTTCTCTCTTCACAGTTACTGCCAGACCTGCTGAGTATTTCCAACATTTTCAATGACATTATGATCGCTATTTGATACATACAAACGTATCGGTGGTTGTTAACTAAGTCTGGATCATTACTCATTACGAAATCTAATATGGCATGGCCCTCTGTTAATTCCAGGACATATTGCTGCAGAAAACTATCCCGGGCATATGCCAGAAATTTGCTACATTTCCGGTTTAGGCAGGTCTGCAAGTTACATTTTGTATGAAAGTTAAAATCCCAAAATAAAATCACTCTGACTTGGTTACATGTGTGTCCAATCTCTGCATTTATACAACTATCACTTCACAGCTGCAACTCCTGGGACAATACATAATCCCCACTACAGTGTTAAATCATTTTTTATTTTTTTAATTCCACCCAAAATGTCTCCAATACATTCTTAACATTAGTTATATCCTTTTATCATTGAAGTGATTTCATTCTTGATTAGTGAGGCTACATCATCACTCTACCATTTTCCCCATCTTTCTTGTAGACCTGAAAACCTGGTACATTTAAGTTCCCAGTGCTGACCGTCTTGCATCCAGGTCTCAGTAATGATGACTATGTCATCCAATTCAAGTTGCAATGGGGCTAAATTCCCTCATTACTGGAACCATTCTGGTAAATCTCCTCTGCACCCTCTCAAGGACCATCACATCCTTCCGAAAGTGTAATGATGAGAACTGGAAGCAATACTTCAGTTGTGGACCAACCAGAGCTTTATAAAGCATAGCATAACTTTCCAGCCTTTTCTTTATATTTAGATGGGATACACCCACAATGCTCTTCGGAAGGGAGTTCCAGGATTTTGACCCAGCGACAGTGAAGGAACAATTATATCGTTCCAAGTCAGGATGGTGTGTGGCTTGGAGGGGAACTTGCAGGTGGCAGTGATTCCATGCATCTGCTGTCCTTATCCTTCCAGGTGGTAGAGGTCACAGGTTTGGAACGTGCCTTGGTGAGTTGCTGCAGTGTATCTTGTAGATGGTACAAACTGCTGCCACTGTGCATCAGTGGATGGGGTGCTGATCAAGCAGGTTGCTTTGACCTGGATGGTGCCGAGCTTCTTGTGTGTTCTTGTTGCTGCACTCAGCCAGGCAAGTGGAGAGTATTCCATCACACTTCTGACTCTGTATTGTACAGGCTCTGAGGAGTCAGGAGGTGGGTTACTCACTGCAGAATTCACAGCCTATGATCTGCTCTTGTAGCCACAGTACCTATGGCTTTTCCAGTTCTGTTTCTGGTCAATGGTAACCCCCCCCAGGATGTTGAAAGTGGGGGTTTCAGCAATGGTAATGCCATTGAATGTCAAGGGGACATGATTAACTTCTCTCTTGTTGGAGTTGGTCATTGCCTGACACTTGTGTGGCGTGAATGTTACTTGCCACTTATCAACCCAAGCCTATATGTTGTCTAGGTCTTGCTGCATGTGAACACAGACATCTTCAGTATCTGAGGAGTTGCAAATGGTGTTGAACATCATGCATTCATCAGCGAACATCCCCACTTCTGACCTCATGATGGAGGGAAGGTCATTGATGAAGCAGCTGAAGATGGCTGAGCCTTGGACACTACCCTGAGGAACACAGCAGCAACGTACCGAGACTTAGATGATTGACCTCCAACAACCACAAATATCTTCCATTGTGTTTTGTATGACTCCAACCAGCGGAGTGTTTTCCCCCTGATTCCCATTGGCTCCAACTTTGCTACGGCTCATTGGCACTCGGTCAAATGCTGTCTTGCTGTCAAGGGCAGTCACTCTCACCTCATGTCTTGAGTTCAGCTCTTTTGTCCATGCATGAACCAAGACTGTAATGAGGTCAGGAACTGAGTGGCCCTGGTGGTACCCAAACTGAGCATCACTGAGCAGGATATTGCTGAGTAAGTGCCACTTGATAGTACTGTCCACGATCCCTTCCATCACTTTGCTGATGATCGAGTGTAGACTGGTAATTGGCCAGGTTGTACTTGTCCTGCTTTTTGTATACAAGACACACCTGGGCAATTTTCCACATTGCCGGGTAGGTGTCAGTGTTGTAGCTGTACTGGAACAAGCTGGCTAGCAGCATGGCAAGTTCTGGAGAACCACTCTTCAGTACTATTGTCGGAATGTTGTCAGGGCCCATAGCCTTTGCAGTATCCTGTGCCTTCAGCCTTTCTGGATATCATATGGAATGAATCAAATTGGCTGAAGACTGGCATCTGTAATGCTGAGGACCTCAGGAAGAGACCGCGATGGATCATTCACTCAGCACTTCTGGCTGAAGATGATTACAAATGCTTCAGCCTTGTCTTTTACACTGATGTGCTGGGCTCCCCCATCATGGAGGGTGGGTATATTTGTTGAGCCTCTTCCTCCTGTTAGTTGTTTAATAGTCCACCACCATTCACAATTGGATGTGGGAGGACTGCAGAGCTTAGATCTGATCTGTTGGTTGTGCGATTGCTTAGTCTGGTCTATTGCATGCTGCTTTTGATGTTTTGCATGCAAGTAGTCCTGTTTTGTAGTTTCACCCGGTTGACAACTCATTTGGAGATATGTCTGGTGCTGC
This sequence comes from Heterodontus francisci, assembly GCF_036365525.1. NCBI lineage: Eukaryota > Metazoa > Chordata > Chondrichthyes > Heterodontiformes > Heterodontidae > Heterodontus > Heterodontus francisci. Next base: position 625,987 of record NW_027141362.1, read on the forward strand.
TTCTGACATGCCCTCCTGCACTCTTCATTAAACCAGGGCTGGTCCCCCGGCTTGATAGTAATGATAGAGTGGGGGATATGAGGTTACAGATTGTAGTGGAATACAATTCTGCTGCTGCTGATGGCCCACAGCGCCGCATCGATTCCCAGTTTTTAGTTGTCGAGATCTGTTTGAAATCTATCCCATTCAGCATGGTGACAGTTTAGTTTAGTTTTGAGATACAGCACTGAAACAGGCCCTTTGGCCCACCGAGTCTGTGCCGACCATCAACCACCCATTTATACTAATCCTACACTAATTCCATATTCCTACCACATCCCCACCTACCTATACTAGGGGCAATTTATAATGGCCAATTAACCTATCAACAAGCAAGTCTTTGGCATGTGGGAGGAAACTGGAGCACCCGGAGGAAACCCACGCAGACCCAGGGAGAACTTGCAAACTCCACACAGGCAGTACCCAGAATTGAACCCGGGTCGCTGGAGCTGTGAGGCTGTGGTGCTAACCACTGCGCCACTGTGCCGCCCTTTGTTGCTGAGTTTGAATTTCCATTGATTGATTGCTTCCATGGTAACTGATTAAATTTAGGTTATTCTATTTCCACCTCTTTGATTCAAAAAAAGAATCCTATTAAACATAAAGCTCTGGAACATCAACCAATCACTTGTCTCTCAAGGTGAGGTGTGTACTCTTCCAACTACATATATGTGCTTTTTGCTAAGCATTAAGATCCAGGAGAGATTTTTTCTGAGGTGAATTTATCTCTTTAAGGAATCCATATTGTCTTCCCTTATATTCATCAAAGATTTTCACTGAACCTTCCATCAGCTCATTTAAAGAGCAGCTGATGCTCCGACAAGTTGCTCTTACATTGATAGTTATGATGTGTTTCAAGTGCATTGTGCCAAAGCGTCTTTTCGATCCTCTTGTTTTACATATCGATCAGTTACAATTTGCACATCAACCTTCGTAAATGAACGATGCTGTGCTGACCTTGGTCCATTTGATCCAACAGCACACAGATAGTTTAGGAAACTATCTCGTACCACCTTTTCTGTTTTCTCTTCAACTTTTAATACCATGCAACCATTCAAGCTTATTGAGAAACTGAAAACCCTTGATGTTAATCCTACTCTCCTACTTTGGATCAGTGATTTTCTTTACAACAGGACCCAACAGGTGTTAGTCTCTGGGATTTACTCAGATCCCATGTTAACGAATACTGGATCTCCTCAGGGCTGTGTATTTTCACCTTTGCTTTTCATCCTTTACACAAATGATTGTTGATCAGAACATGACGACACAAAAATTTTGAAGTATGCTGATTATACAGTACTAGTGGGCCTCATCAGGAATAACAAAGTAAACTACAGGAACTTGGTGGAGAGGTTCGTAAAATGGTGTGATGACAATTCTCTTAAATTGAACAAAAATAAGACAAAAGAACTAATTCTAGACTTTAGGAAAAAGACAGTTAATGATATTGTTCCCATGAAGATTCATGAATGTGGACATTGAAATAGTCACCAGCTACAGGTATCTAGGTATCAAAGTAGATGATAAGTTGAATTGGGGGGGAACAGTGTAGCGATGTGGTGGCCAAGGGATTTACAGGATTATACAACCTCAGAAAGGTAAAATCCTTTTGAGTAGATCCCACAATCATAAAACTCTTCTATCCAGCTGTACTGAGACTGCTATCCTTTTCAGATGTCTCTCCTAGTACTGTTGTCTTAGGAATGGAGATTTCCTTAAGGGTACAGAGATTGTTGAACCAGGCAAGAAGGGTATTTCGCAAGTAGATCTTTCTTGACAAAATCTCCTCTCGAAGAATTTTGATGAAAGTAAAGAGTGTTATGAACAGTGAGAATCATCCCTTGTCTCAGTATTACTGTTAGATGCGTTCAGGACAAAAGGCTGCAATCCCTCAGATGGAGGACAAATCAGTTCTTGAACTCACTTGTGCCTTTCTCTAAGAACTTTTAACAGGAGCTTGATGAATGGATGAGGTTACGCACTCATGATGGGACTCATTGACTGATTATTTTAAAGTAGTGGAAACAGTTTTTAACATTTATATTTTATCAAGTTAGACGTTTTGTGATAGGGTACTTTTTTGTTATTATTCATATATTAATGAATGAACAATGTACCCAAAATGAACTTCCATATGGACAATAAATTGTAATTGAATGGAATGCCTCCCAGGCCACTGGAAATCCTGCTATATAACCAGCTACTGTGGAAGACATGAAATAACTGCTTTGGGTGATTCATCCTCTGATCTTCCGACCCTCCCTATAGGGAAGGAACTAGCTTCTCACTGAAATCAAAACTCAACATATGGGTTATTATGGGTGCAAAACTGTCCCACAGCACAGCCCATTAAAGAGAAAAAGACTTGCATTTATATGGCATCTTTCATGACTTCAGGACATCCCAAATCTTTCTGCAATGAAGTATTTTTGAAGTGAGGTCAATTGTAGTGAAGGAAGTGCAGTGGCCAATTTGTGCACAGCAAGGTGCCACAAACAGCAATGTGATACTGACCATTTAATCTATTTTAGTGATGTAGGTCAAGGGATAAATATTTGCCAGGATACTGGGAAGAATACTGCTGCTCTTCTTCAAATTTTATGTTCAGCTGAGAGGGCAGACAGGGTTTAACATCTCATCTAAAAGACAGCAACTTCAACAGTGCAGCACTCCCTTAGTATGGCAGTGGAGTGTCAGCCAGGATTATGCACTCAAGTCACTGGAGTGGAAATTGAACCTACAACCTTTTGACACAGAGGCGAGAGTGCTATCAACTGAACTACAACTAGCACTGCTGTCCCACAATGCTGCACCAACATTTTAGAGTGTTGGATGAAGATGATATTTATAATCACTTAGGACAGCAAGAAAACCAGGGGCTGTAGACGCCTTCAGATTAATTATTCTAAAAAGTCACTATTTAAAACTACAATCTCATCATTCTTATGTACTTCCATGTGGTCAGTAATCTTTCCTTAGTGTTTTAGAATATTTTTAACTTAAAAGACATTGACGTGCAAATCTATAATTTTTCCAGAGGGAAAAGAAATCTGAACACAGCAAAAGGGAGATGGAATTTGACTTTTTAAACAAAATGCCTCGATAGTGCCACACAACACGATGGAGGGTATCCTCAATGTGAAGATGGGACTTTGTCTCCATAAGAACTGTGCAGTGTTCACTCCTACCAGTACTATCATGGACAGATAAATTTGCGACAGGTATATTGGTGACGATGAGGTCAGGGAGCTTTTTCTCTCTTGTTGGTTTCCTCACCACCTGCCGCAGACCCAGTCTAGCAGCTCTGTCCTTGAGACCAGCTCGGTCAATAGCGGTGCTACTGAGCAACTCTTGGTGATGGACATTGAAGCCCCCACCCAGAGTACATTTTGTGTCCTGTTACCCTCAGTGCTTCTCCTAGTTGGTGTTCAACATGGAGAATCACCGATTCATCAGCCGAGGGGTGCTTGGCAGTAGGTGATAATCAGCAGGAGATTTCCCTTCCCATGTTTGACGTGATGCCATGAGACTTTTTGGGGGTCTGGAGTCAATGTTGTGAACTCCCAAGGCAATCCCCTCCCGACTGTATACCACTGTGCTGCCACCTCTGGTGGGTTTGTTCTGTCAGTGGGACAGGACATATCCAGGGATGGTGATGGTGATGGTGGTGTCTGGGGCAATGTCTCTAAGGTATTTTAGCACAAGCTCACAGAGGTTATTAAGGAGGACTTTGCAGGGTCGACAGGGCTGTGTGTGCCGTTGTCATTTCCAGTGTATAGGTCGATGCTGGGTGGTCCGTCCACTTTCATTCCTTTTAGGCTTTTCTCTAGCAGTTTGGTAAATTGAGTGACTTGCTAGGTCAATTCAGAGGGCATTTAAGAGTCAACCACATTGCTGTGGGTATGGAGTCACATTTAGGTCAGACCGGCTAATGATGACAGATTTCCTTCCCTGAAGGGCATTAGTGAGCCAGATGGGTTTTTACAACAATCGAAAATGGTTTCATGGTCACCAGTATTGAAGTTAGTTTTTTCTTAAAATTCCAGGTTGGTGAATTGTATTTAAATTCCACCAGTTGCCATGGTGGGATTTGAACCCGTGTTCCCAGAACATTAGCCTGGGCCTTAGGATTTCTAGTCTAGTGTCATGACCACTACGCCACCTCCCCTACCCTCAATACATCTATTTATGAAGCCCAATATCCCATAAGCATTGATAATTACTTCTCAATATGTCCTGCTGCCTTCAAAGACCGATATGTATGAAACTCCAGATCTGTCTGTTCCAGTCGATTGGACTCATCCTCACTGTTTGCCACAACTCCAAGTTTCATAACACTGGTAAATGTTCAAATTTTACTCTGCATTCCAATATCCATGACATTTATATTCATATATAACAAACAAATATAATGGATCTAGCACTGACCCTGACAGGACACCACTTTCTACCATGCTCCAGTCTAAAAAACAACCTTTTATCTCGAGTCACTGTTTTCATCCAGTGAGAGAGGATTTGAGGAAAGTAGCAGGAGCAATGCAGAGAATGATGAAATATACTCATTCAGGGACTTGCAGCTACGGAGAGATGGCAGGAGTGAGAATAAGCACAGGGCTGAATGGAAGGGGACACTGATTGAGCACAGTGCATCCCAGTATGTGTACAGCAGCAGTAATGGTGAGTGTGCACCACCTGATGTTTTAATATACAAGGTGCATGTTATCAGGTTGTGTTACTATTAAGTGTGTAGGTGCACCCACTGGAGGTTTAATATACATGTTACATTTCAGTAATTCTGCAATGCAAATTAGGGAGAGTGTGTGCCACCTTGTGGCTGAATGCAGAAACTGCGATTTAGAATCAGAATGGTCCAGCACAGAATGAGGTAATTCAGCTCATCGTGTCTGTGTTGGGTCTTCAGATTTCTCTTTCGATAATTATCCAATTCTCTTTTGAAAGCTACTAATGACTCTGCCTCCACAACACTCTCATGCAGTGCATTCCAGATCCTAACTATTGGCTGCAAACGTTTTTCCGTAAGTTACCTTTGGTTCATTTCCCATCCACTTTAAATCAGTATCCTCTCGTTCTCGACCCTTCCACCAATGGGAAAGGTTTCTCCCTATCTACTCTGTCCAAACTCCTCATTATTTTCAACAGTTGGATCAAATCTCTTATCAACTTTCTCTTTTCTAAACAGAACAGCTCAGCTTCTCCAATCTATCGATGCAACTGAGTCCCTCAGCCTTGGAACCATTCTAGTAAATAATTATTGCACCCTCTCTAATGTCTTGACATTCCTCCTACACTGTGATGCCCACAGTTGGACACAGTACTCCAGCTGAGGCTGAATCCGTGTTTTCTAAAGGTTCCGATGAAAAGTCAGAAATGTTAACTTAGTTTCTCTCTCCTTCGATGCTGCCACACCTGTGAAGTGTTTCAAGCATTTTCTGTTTTCATTCCCGATTTCCAGCATCCACAGTATTTCACTCTTGTTTTATGAAGGTTCACCATAACCTCTTTGTGTTTGTACTCTATGTCTCTATTTATACAGCCCAGGAACACTTACACCTTAGTAACCACTTTCTCAACCTGACCTGTACCTTCAACAATATGTACACATTTACCCCCAGGTGCTGCTGCTCCTGCTCCCCCTTTACAATTGTATCCTGTTTCTTCCATTGCCTCTCTTCATTCTTCTCTGTGTCACTTTGCACTTTTCTGTGTTAAATTTAATCTGCCCATTCCCTGTCACTCCGCCAACTATCCATGCTGCCAATGTCCCTTTTATTTCACAGGCTTCAACTTTGCTGACAGGTCTATTATGTGTCACGTTATTCACCCTTTTTTGCAAGACCATCTACACCAATAAAGAACATTACCATTATCAACCCTCTCTGTTATCTCACCAATAAAACTCAATCAAATTAGTTAAATACAATTCACCTTTAATAAAATAGAAACAGAAAATGCCGGAAATACTCAGCAGGTCAGAGAGCACATGTGGAGAGAAAAACAGAGCTAATGTTTCAGGTCAATGACCTTTCAGCAGAACTGGGAAAAATTAGAAGTGCAATAGTTTTTAAGTAGGTGAATTGGGGAGAGGGTGGAAAAAGAAGAAATGGAAGTTCTGTAATAGGGCAGAAGATGGAAGACATTAAATGACAGTAGAGTTGGTGTTGCAAGGACAAAGGGAGTTGTAATGGGAACAAGTAAAGAAACAGAATGAATGTCCAGATGGGAATATAGGAGGGATGATCAGTAAGTTCACAGATGACATGAAAATTGGTGGTGTCGTAAATAGTGAGGAGAAAGCCTTAGATAACAGGACGATATAGATGGACTGGGAAGATGGGCAGAGCAGTGGCAAATGAAATTTAATCCTGAGAAGTTTGAAATGATGCATTTTGGGAGAACTAACAAGGCAAGGGAATATACAATGGATGGCAGGATCCTAGGCAGTACAGAGGGTCAGAGGGACCTTTCTGTACCTGTCCATAGATCACTGAAGGCAGCAGCACAGGTAGATAAGGTGGTTAGTATGGCATATGAGATACTTGCCTTTATTAGCCGATGCATAGAATATAAGAGCAGGGCAGTTATGATGGAGCTGTATAAAACACTAGTTAGGCCACAACTGGAGTACTGTGTACAGTTCTAGTTGCCAGACTATAGGAAGGATGTGATTGCACTGGAGAGGGTGCAGAGGAGATTCACCAGGATGTTGCCTAGGCTGGAGCATTTCAGCTAGGAAGAGAGACTGGATAGGCTAGGGTTGTTTTTATTCGACCAGAGAAGGCTGGGAGGAGACCTGGTTAAGGCATACAAAATTATGAGGGGCATTGATAGGATAGATAGGAAGAAACATTTTCCTTTAGTGGAGGTGTCAATAAGTAGGGGGCATAGATTTAAGGTAAGGGGCAGGGGGTTTAGAGGGGATTTGAGGAAAAATGTTTTCACCCAGAGGGCGTTTGGAATCTGGAAGGCACTGCCTGAAGGGGTGGACGAGGCAGGAACCATCACAACATTTAAGAAGTATCGAGATCAGCACTTGAAACGGCAAAGCATACAAGGCGATGGGCCAAGTGCTGGAAAATGGGATCCGAATAGTTAGGTGCTTGATGGCCAGCATGGATACGATGGGCCGAAGGGCATGTTTCTGTGCTTTATAACTCTATGATGCAATGACAGAGGAGCTGTAAATGACAGAATAATGAACAGCTGCCGTCTGAAATCAAAAATAGGAGAAAAACAAAACTAAGACCGAAACATGCAAAGAAAATGAAACAAAAAGGGGACAGAGATTACGTTCTGAAATTGCTGAACTCAGTGTTGAGTCCGGAGGGCTGTAAACTGCCCAGTCAAAAGATGATCTGCTGTTCCCTGAGCTTACATTGAGCTTCATTAGAACACTGCAGCAGGTCAAGGACAGAGGTCAGTGTGAGAGCAATGTGGAGAATTAAAATGACAGGACACTGGAAGCTCAGGGTCATGCTGCAGATTGAAGAGAGATGTTCTGTAATGTGGTGACTGAATCTGTGTTTGGTCTCCCCAATGAAGAGCAGATCACATTGTGAGCAGTGAATGCAGTACACTACATTGAAAGAAGTACATGTAAATCACTATTTCAACTGCAAGGAGCGCCTTGGATTGTGAGGAGAGAGGAGGTAAAAGGGCAGGTGTTGCAACTCCTGTACTTACATGGGAAGTTGTTGTGAGAAGTGGACAGGGTATTGGGGGTTATTAAGTAGTGGACCAGAGTGTTGTCGAAGGAACGGTCTCCTCAGAATACTGAAAGTGTAGGTGAGGGGAAGATGTGTTTGGTGGTAACATCACACTCATAAGATCATAAGTAATAGGCGTAGGAGAGGGTCATTTGTACCCTTGAGCCTGCTCCACCATTCAATAAGATCATGACTGATCTGAGTGTGGCCTTAACTCCACTTTCCTGCCTGACCCCATCACCCTTGACCCTCTTGGAGGTCAAAACTCTGTCTAACTCAGTTTTGAATATATTCAATGACCCAGCCTCCACTGCTTGCTGGGGAAGAGAATTCCAAACACTAACAACCCTCTGACGGAAGAAATTCCTCCTCATCTCCATCTTACAAGGAAAACCACTTATTTGGAAACTGAACACCCGAGTTCTAGATTCCCCCAAGAGGGGAAACGTCTTCTCAGCATCCACCCTGTCAAGCAACCTCAGAATCTTCATAAGATCACCTCTCATTCTTCTAAACTCCAATGTGTACAGGACAACCTGTTCAACCTTTCCTCAAAAGACAATCCCTTCATCCCAGGAATCAGTCCAGTGAACCTTCTTTGAACTGTTTGCAATGCAAGTATATCCCTCCTTAAATAAGGAGATGAAAACTGTACACAGTACTCTAGGTGCAGTCTCACCAATGCCCTGAACAGGTGTAGCAAGACTTCTCTACTTTTATACGCTATCCTCCTTGCAATAAATGTCAGCATTCCACTGAGTAGATCCTGAATAGTTGAGGCCCCAGCACTGATCCTGGTGGCACTTCACTAGTCAGTTTCCCAACCTGAAAATGCCCCATTTAGCCTGACTCTCTGTTTCCTGTTAGTTAGCCAATCCTCCATCCATGGTAATATATTACCCCCAACACCATGAGCTCTTTTCTTGTGCAGTGACCTTTCATGTGGGCACCTTATTGAATGCCTTTTGGAAATCCAAATACACAACATCTACTAGTTCCTCTTCATCCACCCTGTTTGTTACATACTCAAAGAACTCTAATAAATTTCTCAAACACAATTTCCCTTTCATAAAAAGATGTTGACTCTGTCTGATTGCATTATGATTTACTAAATGTCCTGCTACTATTTCCTTAATTATGGATTCTAGCAATTTCCCAAGAACAAATGTTCAGTGAACAGGCCTATAGTTTCCTGATTTCTGTTGCCCCTTCCCCTTTTTTAAATAGATGTTTTACATTTGTGGTTTTCCAATCCGCTGGGACCGTTCCAGAATCTGGAGAATTTTGGAAGATCACAACCAATGCATCTACTGTCTCTGCAGCTCCTTATTTTCAGACCCTGAGATGCAAACCATCAGGTCCAGGGGACTGTTCACCCTTTAGTTCCAATAGTTTTCCTAGTACTTTTTCTCTTGTGATAGTGTTGGTTTTAAGTTCTTTTTGCCTCTTCATTTTCTGCTTTTTGTGTCTTTTACTGCAAAGACAGATATAAAATATTTGCTCAAAGTCTCTGCCATTTCCTTGTTTCCAATTATTAATTCCCCAGTCTCATTCTCTAAAGGACCAAAACTTACTTTAGCTACTCTTTCCTCTATATATCTGAAGAAGGTTTTACTGTCTGTTTTTATATTTCTTGCTAGTTTACTTTCAGACTAATTTCTCCCTCTTCATTATTATTTTAATTATCCCCTGTTGGTTTCTAAAATGTCCCAAATCTTCTGACCTATCACTAATCTTTGCAGCATTGCATGCCTTTTCTTTCACTTTGATACTATCTTTAACTTCATTAGTTATCCACGGATGGTGCATCCTTGTCACAGAGTCTTTCTTTCTCAATAGAATGTATCTTTGTTGAGAGTTATGAAATAGCTCCTTTACATCTGCAGCCACTTCTCGAGGGTCTTACCTTTTAAATTATTTTCCCAGTTGTCCACTTTAGCCAACTCTGTCTTCATACCCTTGTAATTACCTTTATTTAAGTTTAAGACATGAGTTTCAGACCCATCATTCTCTTGTCTCTTGTGCAGTCCTGTAAATGTGCTGTCAGTAAATGCATGGCATCTGAAGGACAGTCCTGGTCTTCAAAGATGATCAGAAATAAAAGATTTGAAGAGGTCAAAGGTGGAAAATTCCTCAGGTTTGATGTGACACAACTACAATATTCCAACAGTAACCACAGGAAATCCCAATGTAGAATTGGAGAATACAGCGACATATCTCCAGAGGCTGAATGTACGATTTGCTGAGACTATTGTCTTGAATAGTTTTTCCATTGAATGTTTTGTTCCTATCAGTATCTATAGAAGTATGTGTACAAGAGAAAGTGACAGAATAATGATGGGTTCATCAGTCTCCAGGGATGTCCTGATCCATCCTGATATCGTGCAGAATCCAACATTGAACCTCATCGATCATTGGGGCAATAATCTAAAACTTGAATGCAGAATAATAAAACAGAACTTTCCCCAGGGATGGAAGAGGAATAATAGGGAAAAGAAGATGTTTGTACTGAAAAAGGAATGGGATCTGCTCCATTCTAGAGTTTGAGAGGCTGGTTTTAGTGTTTCATGGATTGTGAAAAGTGTTAGTACTTTGTCTTTACAGCCATCAGTCACTTATTTTTGGACTGGAGACTTCTGACTGCTGTTTTTATTCACACCCACATATCTAATAAATTCCTGTGGGTGAAAATATCTATTTACTATTTTAGAGCTGCTTCACTTTGTTGCCAGTCCCTCTCAGGAGACCCGATCAGAGGGGAGCAGCCACAAGGGTTACTGACAGTTTCCTCATGTCCCCTTGCAAATGGTTCCCACCTGGAGAAACATTAACTGGGAGGCAGGGTTAGTCCCCTCCCCCTCATTTCCCTGTTATTACAATGTCTCTCCATGTTGTAGACACAGATGCTCCATCCACTTCCCCAGGACAAGCTTCGAGAATCCCAGTGATGGAGGGACTGCAGTCCGAGGCTCCACCCTTTCCTCCTCTCCTTTGAACCTGGGAAAGAAGCATTTCCAACACATAGAAGAGGAATATATGGGTCTGTATCACAACCAACGATCCCTCCTCCATTCCATATCTGATATAATCCTGAGCATTGTCCTTAATCCCCTGATCATTATATTTCTATATGATATCAATCTGTGACATCATCAGGAATCACATAGCCAGCTTCCACAATAGACCATCGACACTCTCTCCCTCCTCTATTGACCCCAGGGTGTTGTCATTCTCCAACTCTCTGTCCAACATTGAGATCTGGATGAACCAAAATTCACTTCAGTTAACTGTCACCAAACTGACTCCGTCCTCTTTCCCTCCCAGATTCACCATCACAATCCCAGCATTGACTCTATCAGTCTCTGCACTGTCACCTCAGGCTAAGCCCAGAGATGTGGACTCGGTGTCCTGTTTGACCCTGAGTTCAGCTTCCTCCCCCCCACACCCAATCCATTCCCAGCCTGCTGTCTATCACCTCTGAAACATTACCTGCTCACCCTCTCTGCTGCTTGAACCCGAATCCAGCCTTCATCACCTCGATACTCAATCTCCCCAATGCTCCCCCTACCAACCACCCCAATTCCCACTCCACAAACTACAATGTATCCCGACTGTCACAGTGCAAGTCATGAACTGGGAGAAGGCCCAAACACCCTGGGAATCCTAGGACAGCATCACATGGATCCACCCCTTTCTCCTCTCATTTACACCTGGGAATTAAACATGTAGCAGACACATGGAAGGGGAATATAGGGACCTGTATCATGTCCAACGATCCCTCCTCCTGTCCATGTCTGATGTACCAGCTGCCAACTCCAGCTCCTGCCCACGGGAACTACAACTGATGAATTGTAACCAGGGGCTAAAACCTGTCTCCAGGTGACATCACAACGGAAGCCAGGAGCCAATCACACAGCAGCCAGCTCAGGCCCCGCCCACTGGTGGTATTACAGAGTCACATGACCAGGCTCTGCTCCTGTTCCAGTCTCACTGGATTGGGAGCACAGGTTACAGGATCAACCCAATCGTGTGATGGCCGTGTCCCCGACCCGAGCTCCCGTCTAACGACACCGCAGACAGGGAGCACAGTCTCCAAATATTATCCGTTACTGTGATGCAGGGGGCGGCACAGTGGTGCAGTGGTTAGCACCGCAGTCTCACAGCTCCAGGGACCCAGGTTCAATTCTGGGTACTGCCTGTGCGGAGTTTGCAAGTTCTCCCTGTGACCACGTGAGTTTTCACCGGGTGCTCCGCTTTCCTCCCACTGCCAAAAAGTTTCAGGTGATAGGTAAGTTGGCCATTATAAATTGCCCCTAGTGTAGGTAGGTGGTCGGGAATATGGGATTACTGTAGGGTTAGTGTAAATGGGTGGTTCTTGGTCGGCACAGATCCAGTAGGCCGAAGGGCCTGTTTCAGTGCTGTATCTCTAAATATAAAATAAAAATATAAATGTTACATCCCAACTTCTTCATGTGAGGTCCCACTATTCAATGTCCTTCACCTCCCAATGTCTCCACATATTTTTCTTCTCCATTGTAACTGGGAACTAAGCATTTTCCAGATACATAGAAGAGGAATATAGGGACTTGTGTCACATCCAATGATTCCTCCTCCTGTCATTGTCTGATGTAAAGCTGGACATTGTCCCTGCTCTCCTGATCATTATATATACACTAACCAGCTGGATGCATGGGGCCAGCTTCCACAAGAAGATAAATGACATTCCCCACCTCCTCCATTGAACTCAGGGTGTCGTCACTCTCTCCAACTGTCTGTCCAACATTTCGATCTGGATGAGACAAAGGTGTCACCAGATAAATGTTGGTCAAACTGACTCCGTCCTCTTTGACTCTTACAAACACTAACACAATCCCTGCCCCTGGAATGGTTGATGGGACGGTGAAGAAGGAGCTTTACTCTGGACCTAACCCGGGCTGTACCTGCTCTGGAAGGATTAACAGACACAGTGTAGAGGGAGTGTTAATCTGTATCTAACATGTGCTGTATCTACTCTGGGAGTGTTTGTTGGGGACAATGTTCAGGGTACGTAACTCTGTATCTAATCAGTGCTGTACCTGACCTGGAATGATAAAACAGTGTAGAGGGTGTTTTACTCTGCAGCTCCCCATGCAGTGCATGTCATGGACTGTTGTATAGGAGGACAGTGTAGAGACAGCTTTACTCTCTACCTAACCCATTGCTTTGCCTGCCCGGGAATGTATGATAACCAGTGTAGAGGGAACTTTACTCTGTATCTCACTCCTTGCTTTGCTTGCCCTGCGAGTGGATGATAAGGCAGTGTGGAGGGAGTTTTGCTCTGCTCTTCACCTCATAGTGTTTGAAGGGCAGTTTAGAGGCGCCTAAATTCTGTATCTAATACCTACTGCACCTGCTTTGGGAGTGTTTAATGAAACACTGTACAGGGAGATTTATTCTGTATCTATCACATGCTACACCTATGCCAGGAGTGCTTGATGGGAAAGAGTGGAGGGAACTTTACTCTGTGTCCAGCCATTTTTTTTTTCCAAAATGACTTGCAGGCCACCTTTGTCCTTGAGTAAAGTGCAACAGTTCCACAGTTGAAGCAGTGAATGCAGCTCTCTCCACTCTGCTCTCTCCACTCTGCTCTCTCCACTCTGCTCTCTCCACTCTGCTCTCTCCTCTCTGCTCTCTCTACTCTGCTCTCTCCACTCTGCTCTCTCCACTCTGCGCTCTCCACTCTGCTCTCTCCTCTCCAGTTCCAGCTCCCACAACCTGCTCAGGTGCAGCTGGTTTGACTAATTTCACACAAGAAGTGCTCCAAACACTCCAGCCAATCCCGTTCTTTTTCTTTTTTTTAGAAGGCCCCTCTCTCTGTTGTTCGTGAGGGGGCCCTGTGAATGTGGAGCAGACAATTTAAACCTTGCTCCAAACATGGGTCCACAGGGTAGGAGAAGTAGCTCAAAATCGGCACAAAATTTGTGACTTCGTTCCGCAAACACCAGCAGAAATATCCGCACTGTTGTGTTATATGGATGTTCTCGAAGGGTGAGGCACATTGATGGGGCAGTGGAGAGGGAGCTTTACTCTGTATCTAACCCAGTTTTTTTTTTAAAGGTGGCCTTTATACCCCAGGCCCCTTTTATATATTTTATGTGGAGGGGGCCTTTATTCCTCAGGCACCCTTTATATACATATTTTGAAAATAACTTTATTAAAATTGAATAAATAAACAAAAACTCAAATTAAAATGCCATTCTCGACATCAACAATGCACTCCAGTCCCTGCGGTGCCCACCGGTCACGGACGGCCTCAAGCATACCGGCGGACACCACATGCTCAATCTCCAGGGACACCTGGGCGTGAACGTAACCATGGAAGATGGGCAGGCAATCAGGGAGGACGGACCCCCGAAGGCCTGCAGCCTGGACCTGTGAATTGCCACCTGGGCCAGGCCCAGGAGCAGACCAACAAGGAGATCCTCCTCCATGCCCCTCTGCGCCGGGTGCCCAAAGATGAGGACCGTGGGGCTGAAGTGCAGCCAAAAACTTGAGGAGCAGCCCCTTCAATTACTCAACGAGGGTCTGCAATCTCGCACACTCCATACATACGTGGAACACGGACTCGTCCAGGCCGTAGAAATTACAAGCAGCCTGGGAGTCCGTCAACCTACTTAAAAGTCTATTGCATAGGACTGCCCTCTGCAGAACTCTCGATCCCAGGTCCCCGATGTAAAGGGGGAGGATTCCCACGTTGGGAGACCTCGATCGGGGATTCCCCTTGCCGCCAGATGGCAACACGGATCGCCAGGGCGTGTCCGGCTGGCTAATGAGTGCGAGGAAGTGGAGGGAGTGCAGGAGAAGCCCGTACAGGAAACCCCTCCGCGCTGATTGGAATGGCACGGAGGGCATTTCCGAGAGGCCACTCGGGTTATGCGGGACCGGCTCTCGAGAAGGGTTTCAGGGCCTGGATCCGATGAGAAGTTCCGGCCGAACGGGGGTCAGCTCGGCCAGGAGCGCTCCCTGCTCCCAAGCCCCTCGACACCCGCAGAGAGGGGCGTCCCAGGGCTTTGGCTACTCCTCCGCCCGTTGGTCCGTCCCCGGGGTCGGCTGCTCAGACAGCCAAGGTGCTCTCCTCCGCCAGCGGGGTAGTGCCCTGACTGGAGGCGACCATGTTCCAGACTCTGAATAGAACCCAGTAAAAGACAGGCAATTCCCTCAGAAAGGCGCGGCTAATAGTCTGTGCCGGGAGTTGTGTGTCATCTTGAAAGCAGCGACAGTGGTGGAAAAAATACATCACCAGTGCACACCATCTGGGAGGACGCTCGACGTACAGGTATCTCTGCAGGGTCTGAAGGTGGAGAGTCGCAGCCTGGGTGCAGACACACACCAGCGACTGGCCGCCCTCTTCGATCGGGAGACTCAGTGTTTCCTCTTGCCCCAGAAGAAATCGATGAGCTTCTTCTGGATCTTGGTGGCGAATGCAGGGGGCGGGGCCAAAGTGACCAACCAGTACCTCAGCATCGAGGCCACCAGTTGGTTTATGACCAGTGCTCGGCCTCTGTAGGAAATCACTTGGTGCAGTCCTGACCAGCGCCCCAGCCATGTGGTAACTTTCGCCTCCAACTCCTGCCAGTTTGCCGGCCAGGCTTCCTCAGTGGAGCTAAGGTGGACTTCCAGATAGAGGAGATGCATGGTGCTTCACGCAAAAGGTATCAACTCCTCCGGCAGGGAGTCCACCCGGCATTGACCCACCAGGAGTCCGGAACATTTCTCCCAATTGATCCTTGCGGAGGACACGGCAGAAAAGGTCTTCTGGCAGTCGCGCATCGTCCGCAAGTCAACGGGATCTGTGACCGCGAGGAGCACGTCATCAGCGTAAGACGAGAGGATGACCCGCATGGCCGGCCCGCACAGTGCCAAACCCGTCAACCTCCTGCGAAGCAGGCACAGGAATGGCTCCACGCAGATGGTATACAATTGGCCGGACATGGGGCATCCCTGACGCACTCCTCTCCCAAAGCGACGGGGCGTCGTCAAGGACCCATTAACTTTGATCAGACACTCTGTGTCGGCGTATAAAAGTTGGACCCGGGCCACAAAATGCGGCCCGAGTCCGAAAGCGAGCCGAGTCCTGAAAGGTATTCATGATCCACCCTGTCGAGCACCTTCTCCTGATCGAGGGAGAGAAAGGATCTGGATCCGTGACCTCACATACGCGCCTCGGGACCCTATGAGCTGCAGGTCCCTCAGCGAGCCCTTCTTCTCTTTGTACACCTGTCACACAGCCGGGTCCGCTACGGCGAGTCCAAGTCGAGCAGCTCCCTCTCTAAGTGCCCGATCTCGGCTTCCCGCCTCTTGGTTGACCCCTTCGTGTAGTCCTGAACTCCTGACAGAAGACACGGATGTGAGTCTTGTCGACATCCCACCAGAGCCTCAAGGAGGGGATGCCCTGCTGCTTCCTTCTCCAGTCAGCCCAGAATCAACGGAACGAGTCCAGGAATCGCTTGTCCTCCAGCAGCCAGTTGTAAAGTGCCAGTATGTAGACCCCGCCTGTGTGCTGAGCGGAGTGAACTCAGCCCATACCATGTGGTGGACCAAGCACGGCACCAGCCCAACGGGGCCACCGAGGCGCAGGAGACGTACGCCTGTGAAAAGTAGAAGTGGTCGATTCAGGACCCTTCTCCTCCAGACCTCCACGTGAAGGCGCTGGAGTCGGCATGGAGATTCCGCCAGACGTCCACCAAGCTGAGGGAGCTGAGCAGTTCCCTCAACTTCTCCACTGATGCTTGGCTGCGCTGGGGACTGGAGCGATCCCCCACCTCAAGGGTACAGTTAAAATCCCCCCCAAGGATGATGCACTCGCCGCTATTGATGGAGCTCAAGAGAGCGGACACTTCTTCAAAGAAGTTCTCCCAGAACGATGTGGGTATCCTGTAGAAAACTCACCGCATATCTCCCTTCCCTGAGGACTGAGAGATTGTGAAATCTACGGTGAGACCCCCTGCTGCTGTTGATGTTGAGGCTGGCTTTGGTTATCTACATGTTAAAGGTACTTAAAAACCGTCACCAACACCTCACTGTGAGTAGGGAGTGGAAGTGCACCTGGCCTTTCACTCCCCCAGCACCCCATTGAAGAACGCTTTAAACCAGCGCCTCTCAACCAGTTTCATGCCCATGCCCTTCCCCGCTTTCTGGAGGGTGGTACGGATGGGCCAAGTGACCAGCACCAGATTCGACCCAAGGCCGAGGGCCAGCTGAACTTTATTGCGGCAACCCCTGCATGCTGCGAGAAAATCCCGGAGTTCTGCCGTGGGGATGAGAGGAGACTCAGTGGGAGGCACGAGGGACTCCACCACCTCACTGCCGATGGAATCAAGATTGTCCTCCGTGCCCCTCATTGAGTCGCCATCCTCCTCCAGGTCGTCGCCACCAGCGGCCGACACACCCAGCACACACTGTGGAACGGACATCCCGGCCGAGCCAGCTGGTGGCGGAGGAGTCCTCTCTGGGTTCTACTGTGAGACTGGAGCCTGTAGGCGCCAACGGTTCAGGACCCTGTTCATCTCCGTCCCCAGGCCAATGAGTGGTCCAGGGGTGACGGAAGTTCCCGACTCCGGAAATCAAGGCGGAGCCGAGACCAGAGGTGGAGAGAGGAGGCCATCTCCTGCCCCGCCAGCGCCCACAAGCCCAGCAGACGGGGCATCATTTTCAACTATCACTGGGTCGGGTATGTCCTGGTTGAGTGTGGATTTCGGCTGGGAGGGCCGACCCTTTGGGGCCTCGTCCTCCTGTCCATTCAGGACACCCGACCCAGTGACAGAAAGGGAGACATCCCCAGGCTCCCCCACCACAAGCAGGGCTCCACTTGCACCTTCAGGAGGGGCTGCATGTACAGGGGTTTCCCCCTCCCCTCCATCCTGAGGGCCAGGGAGCTCCTGCCCAGGCTTTGCAGCATGATGGTGGTGGTGACAGGGGGAACCTGGGGACCTGAACCTGGAGACAGCTCCCCTCCAACAGATAGGCCCTGCTCCACAGGACCCTGCTTTACCTCCATTGAGGCGTGCCTTCTTCTCTTTTTCCCATTAGGGCACGGAGGCTCAGAGACCTCCATGTCATCAAGGGCCTCTGCCTCCGCACCCTCCTTTTGCCTGGTCACCCTGGGCCTGAGCCCAGCCCTGAGGCAGGTGGATTCCACGGGAGCAGGCCTTGGGCTGAGCCCAGGCTCAGGTGTAAAACACAGCCTCTGGAACCGACTGAGTGATGTCTTTCGGAGGTGTAGGGGGAGTGGAAGGAGGTGCAGCGGTGCCACCCTGAGCCGCCGAGGTGGAGTTGGCAGCCGGGAGGTTGGGGCAGTTCTTATGAACATGCCCCACCCCCTTGCAGACATGGCACCACACCCCATCCGAGGTCCAGAGATGCGGTAGGTCATCCCCTGCAACTCTACATTGAAATGGAAATCTGTGACCTCCTCCCACACCAGCTGCATAAATAACTGGAAAAACACAGCCTTCCCGTACTTTTTAGAAGCAGCAACAATGGCTGAAGAGCCGACAACCTCAGCCATTGCTCTCACACATGCCTCTATTGACATATTGGGTTGGATGTAGCTCTTGACCCCATGCTTTGGTGTTATTAGTGCAAATGGTGACAGGGTAACAGGTGCAGCTACAGCAGCCGCAGCAGCATACATGCGGGAAGGCCCCGCCACGGGTGAAGAGGGGCTTGCCATGGGTCCAAGAGCCACGCACACCTCTAAGGAATAAAGCAAACAACAGTTTTTTAAACTAAAGCAATATGATGGGGGGGTGGGGGGTAGAGGGGGAATCCGCGTGAAAAGGAAAAGCAGAGGAGAGTAGAGATTAGGTAGCTGAGTGGTGGAAGGGTGTTGTGAGGATGCTGAAGATGTTTCTCTTCAATTGGTGGTTGGAGCACCTTACTTTAGAGAACACAAAGTCCAGTCTTCTGGTCAGGGGAGGGTTCTTCACCGGGGTCGGCTGGAACCCCCGATTCTTTCCCCTTTCTGCTCTTGTTACAGGGAGCTTCTTCACCCGGGCGGCTCCAGCCGTCCCGAGCCACACAGTTGGGGTGGGGAGGGAGGCCCCTTAGTGCAAGATGGAGGAAAACACAAAAGCAAATACAGAGGCCCCCTATAGAATCTTTCAGCCCCACCCCTGGATCTTCCGGCATCTCCTCCCTCCCCCAACAGTCCAAGCAAAACAATTCACCAGCAAGTGGTGCAGTGGTTAGCACCGCAGCCTCACAGCTCCAGCGACCCGGGTTCGATTCTGGGTACTGCCTGTGCAGAGTTTACAAGTTCTCCCTGTGACTGTGTGGGTTTCTGCCGGGTGCTCCGGTTTCCTCCTACAACCAAAGACTTGCAGGTTGATAGGTAAATTGCCCCTAGTATAGATAGGGGAATTGAGGGAAGGTGGGGATGTGGTAGGAATATGAGATTAACGTAGGATTAGTATAAATGGGTGGCTCATGGTTGGCACAGTCTTGGTGGGCCGAAGGACCTGTTTCAGTGCTGTATCTCTAAATAAATCAAAGAACAGGAACAGGCCATTCAGCCCTCTAAGCCTGTGCCGATCTTGATGCCTGTCGAAACTAAAATCTTCTGCACTTCCGGGGTCTGTATCCCTCTATTCTCATCATATTCATGTATTTGTCAAGATGCGTCTTAAATGTCGTTATTGTACCTGCTTCCACCACCTCCCCTGGCAGCAAGTTCCAGGCACTCACCACCCTCTGTGTAAAAAAACTTGCCTCACATATCCCCTCTAAACTTTGCCCCTCGCACCTTAAACCTATGTCACCTAGTAACTGACTCTTCCACCCTGCTAAAAAGCTTCTGACTATCAACTCTGTCCATGCCACTCATAATTTTGTAAACCTCTATCATGTCGCCCCCTTCACCACCATCGTTCCAGTAAAAACAATCCGAGTTTATCCAACCTGTCCTCTCCAAAATAACTCACAGGTCCTTTACTCAGTTCCACACTTGTGTTATAGTTTGTACTTGTTAGTTCTCAGCTCTCAGTTCTCTCCTCTCGAGCTGCTGCTCCCACAGGTGCAGCTGATTACACACAGTAAGTGCTCCACAAATTGCCCGGCCAATCCGGTGCTGTACCTGCACTGGGTGTGTTTGATGGGACAGTTTACAGGGACTTTTCCTCTGTTCTTAACATCCACACAATCTTGCAGACAACTCATTCTCTCTCACACACACATAGCTAATCAAACACATGTTTACACACACAGATAAACAGATAGACACTCATGCACAGAGTTAAACATATACACAGCTACACACACACACACAGACCGACAGTCAATCATTCACACACACACAAAGACAGTCACTCACACAACAGACAGACAGACACACTCTCAAACTCATATGCACTCTCACTCAGACACCCACAGACACTTTCTGTGAGTGGTATGTTACCAGAAGAAAGCTCTTGCGATTACGAACAGATTAAAACTACTTTCTTAAATCCATACGAGTTAGTCCCTGAAGCCGATCGGCAAAGGTTCTGAAATACTAGGAAAAGACCTGCCCAAACCTTTCTGGCTGCGTTTGCTGACAATGTCACCACTAGGTGGCACTGCAATGGCACATGTGCAAATGCAGCCTCTGCCACTAAAACGTTACAGTCTGTGATGTCAGGGAGCTGCCACGATTAAAGATGGGGCTGCTCAAATAATCACACGATGGCAACCTAAACACATGGCAGCACACAATAGTCGGAGGGGAGGAAGCGAGCGGGCCGGGGAGGGAAGGGGAGTGAGCGGGCCGGGGAGGGAAGCGGAGCGAGCGGGCCGCGGAGGGAGCGGGCCGGGGAGGGAAGGGGAGTGAGCGGGCCGGGGAGGGAAGCGGAGCGAGCGGGCCGCGGAGGGAGCGGGCCGGGGAGGGGAGGGGACGGAGCGAGCGGGCCAGGGCCGGGGGTCGGGAGCGGGCAGCGGGAAAAGAGCGCACCCGCCACCAGCAAGGTCTTTGGCCGCACTCTCTCCCCACTCCCCAGACCCCCTCTCTCCCCCCTACTCTCTCCCCACTCCCCAGACCCCCTCTCTCCCCCCCCACTCTCTCCCCACTCCCCAGACCCCCTCTCTCCCCCCCACTCTCTCCCCACTCCCCAGACCCCCTCTCTCCCCCCCACTCTCTCCCCACTCCCCAGACCCCCTCTCTCCCCCTCACTCTCTCCCCACTCCCCAGATCCCCTCTCTCCCCCCCACTCTCTCCCCACTCCCCAGACCCCCTCTCTACCCCCCACTCTCTCCCCCCCACTCTCTACCCACTCCCCAAACCCCCTCTCTCCCCCCCACTCTCTCCCTGCTCCCCAGACCCTCTAAAATGTTATTGACTGGTGGCCGAGTAGACATTGGAATGAGGCAAGGTGAGTGTCACTAGCTGTATCTTTAAACCACACATGAACATACAAGCTTCTGTGATGTGACAAATGAATATGCATCACCATTGCAAATGTTTTCTTCTGACAGATGCATCGCTGTCTTTGGAGATATTGGAAAGTGGTGGCAGCAGCTGACGGTGTTGAAAGTGGGTCTAGAGAAGGCACTGAGCCACAGATCACAGAGGAAAGTGAAACTCTAATTGAGCTGAAGGAGGGAAGGAGTTGCATCCAAACAAGCAGGAGGGTGTATACCTTGAGTGGGAGGGCAGGCGAAGTGATGCTGTTACTCCGGTCCCCATGTTATACCTTCAGGATGCTAATGTGGTGGGGGGTCTGCAATCATGCGACAATACTCAGATTTCCACCTCTCCAACTCCCGGTCTCTCTTGCTCTGAGTGAGTCACAAATAAATGCCATAAAGCTGATGTCATGGAATTACTGGGGGATGTGTGATCGACCGGTCTGAACTGTCGGGTGGTGAGAGACCTCCAATAGTTCAAATACTTGCTCTGTGGGCTTCAGTGACACGTGAACCACATGTGACCCATGTTGAGACTTCTGTGGAAGACGTTGTTCATTGCCAGACTGAAGGATACGATGCTGGCTCAATATGACAGACTCTGTGGATAAGTGTGCCTAACATACGTCACACAGGCCAGAATTCGGCCCACAGATGTATTTCAGAAATGAGAAATTTTCCATTGACTTCTTCTTTCAGACAGGCTTTAAAAAATCGTGCTGTCAGTTTCACAGCTGACAAGTGCTGACATCGGGAACAACAGTTTTCCAACTTTGGGTCGATTCGGGATTTTCTGGTTGGATCCAACTTGTTTTTTGAAGCCCACCGGAAAACCTCAAATCTGCCTGAATTTGAGAAACTCCTGTTCCCAATGTCAGCACCTGTGAACAGCAAAAGTGACAGTACATTTTTAAACATCTGACCAACCATAAAGCTGCTGTGCTGAGCACTCCTGCTCCCTGCAACTGTCAGAGAGAGAGTGAGAGAGATACTGGGGGATGGGGGGGTGGGAGAAGGAGAGAAATGGTGGGGACAGAGGGGGAGGAGAGAGAAGGGCAGGGAGAGAGGGGGGGGCAGAGAGAGAGGGAACAGAGAAAGAAGAGGACAGAGATAGAAAGAGAGACAAAGGAGAGTGACAGAGGGGAACCGAGGTAGAGTAACAGAGGGGAACAGAGACAGAGAGTGAGGTGGGAACAGAACGAGAGCAAAGAGAGGGCAGAGAGATGAAGGGGACAGAGAGAAAGGGGGGACACAGAGAGCGAGGACGACACAGAAGGGGGCGAACAACAGAGAGTGAGAGAGATAGACAGTGTGAGAGAGAAAGAGAGAGATCATTCCTGACAGATGGAAATCTATCTGGAATACTACAGCAAGTGTGCGGGCAAACATTGACTACTTGTGCAAACAGAAAAATGCCAGGTATCTCACTAACTCAGTGTCCAACATAGTTGTGAGAAAGTAAGTGAATAAATTCATCTCATTTATAGCTTCTTCACAAAAATACACATTGTTGTTTTGAATGGCAGTAAGATAAATTTTTAATGCCTTTATCTTTCTAAAATTGTCTCACCAGCCCGCCATATAAGACATGAATTGTAATGTGGCCCCCATGTGAAAAGGCTAGACAACCCTGCTCTGGAGGTAAACAGACAGGAGTTGACATGTTATTATCAGGGGGTGAGGACCTCAAAAGTAGTAATCTCCAGATTGCTTCCAGTACCACATGCAATTGAGTGCAGAAATAGGAGGACAGTGCAGAAGAATATGTGGCTGGAAAGATGGTGCAGGAGGGAGGGCTTAAGATTCGTGGGACACTGGGACCAGTTCTGGAGTCGATGGGACCCGTACAGGGTGAACAGGTTGCACCTGAACAGAGCTGGCACATATTTCCTTGCAGGTGAGGGGGTGAAATTAAGTCTTTGTTAACAGCTGGCATTTTCTATTGAAAACCTTCCTGGCGTGTTGACTGCTACACAGCTGACCCATCTCATTCAGGATGCTGAAAGTGACCTTAAACAGACACCAATAAAAACACATGAGTTGTATGTAGCTGGTATGGCAGTAATACAAATGACACCAATTGAATTGCTCTTGATGGCTTGAACCTCAGAAGCCCCTGAGAGGGGAGGGTGAACAGCCAATAGTGATGGTCCACATTGTTACCAACAACATAGGTAGGAAGGGGGATGTGGTGCTGCAGAAAGAGTTTGGTGAGCTAGGTTAGAAATTAGTAAGTGGGACTTCAAAAGTTGTAATCTCCAGATTACTTCCATCACCTTATGCAATTGAGTGCAGAAATAGGAGGACAGTGCAGAAGAATATGTGGCTGGAAAGATGGTGCAGGAGGGAGGGCTTAAGATTCGTGGGACACTGAGACCAGTTCTGGAGTCGATGGGACCCATACAGGGTGAACAGGTTGCAACTGAACAGAGCTGGCACATACTTCCTTGCAGGTGAGTTGCTCATGCTGTTGGGGAGGGTTTAAACTAACTTGGTAGGTGTGTGGGAACCAGGAGATAATATTGGAGACGAACACCAAGGTGCACAGAGAACTGGAAGGGACAGATAGCACCGGAGTGGGAAATAGCAAAGTATTAAGTCAGGTCAGAGTGAGAGAGTTAGACAGTACTCGAGAAGGGAGTAGTTCCATATTAGATGGGAATAGACAGAGAATGACTACAAGAAATGCAAAGACAGGATTACAATGCATGTGTGTAACACACACGTGTGGCAAATGACATTGGCGAGCAACAAACACAAATAGCAATAGGGGAATATGATGTTGTAGCAATAACAGAAACGTGGTTTAAAATGATGAGGACTGAGCACTTAATATACAAGGATATAACGTATTCAGAAAAGATAGGGAAGGGAAAAAAGGGAGGTTGGGAAGCACTCCTGATTAGAGAATACATTGCTGTGCTGGAAAAGAAGGATGTCCTTGAAGGGGAAAGGGCAGAAACCGTTTGGTTAGAGCTAAGGAGCAAAACGGGTATGATCACGTTACTCAGGGTATTATACAGACCTCCAAAATGGGAGAGAGATAGAGGAGCAAATCTGTGGGAAAATCACAGAGATGTGCAAGAGCTATGAAGTGGTGATATTGGGGGGTTTTAATTACCAAAATATCGATTGAGATAATTTTAGAGTAAAGGGTAAGGAGAAATTCCTTAAATGTGCTCAGGAGAACTTCCTTGAGCAGTGTGTTCTCAGCCCAACTAGAAAGGAGGGATTGCTGGATCTACTGCTGGGGAATGAGGTAGGCCAAGTGTCTTGGAGGAACACTTAGGTAAGAGTAATCATCGTATCATAAGGTTTAGACTATTAATGCAGAAAATCAAGGAACAAAATCAGGTAGATTGGAAGAGGGATAATTTCAATGCAATGAGAAGGGATCTAGCCAGGGCAGAATGGAACCAATTACAGCAGGAAGAGCTGTATCAGAACAATGGTTTATCTATAAGTAACAGATGCTTCAGGTACATGCTAGGAACATTCTGACAAGGGTGAAAGATAG
Source organism: Heterodontus francisci (assembly GCF_036365525.1). Lineage (NCBI taxonomy): Eukaryota > Metazoa > Chordata > Chondrichthyes > Heterodontiformes > Heterodontidae > Heterodontus > Heterodontus francisci. The sequence goes on from NW_027141362.1 coordinate 650,683, forward strand.
GGGAACCAAGAATATGGCTCCTTGGTTAATAGGGAGATAGAAATGACGAAACAAAAAAAGAGGGTGTATGATGCATGTCGGAGAACTCATTAAGTGAGAGGCAGGCCATATCAAATAAGCAGACAGGAGGGAGGGGGAGGGGCTGAGTGGTGGTGAAGAGGAAAATACGACTGGCAAAGGGAGAGTGTGAAAATAGAATGGCAGTCAACATAAAATGGAACCCAAAGAACCTCTACTGGCATGTAAATAGGAAGCGAGTAGTAAGAGGAGAAGTGGGGCCTATTCAGACAGAGAGGGTAATATGTGGTTAGAGGCGCAGGACAAGGATAATATACTTAATGAGTACTTTCTATCAGTGTTCACTAAGGAAATGGAGGCTGAAAAGTTATCGGTAGAAGCAGAGAGAGTAGAGGCAATGGATAGGATAAAAATTAAGAGGGCGAGGTACTAAATTTGTTGGCTGTGCTTAGGGTTGTTAAGCCACCTGGGCCAGATGGCTTGCATCGCAGGTTGCTAAAGGAATGGGGATGGAGATAGTGGAAGGACTTGCCATAATCTGCCAATTTTCCCTGGATATGGGGGAGGTACCAGAGGATTGGGGAAATGTGACACACGTATTCACAAAAGGGTATAAGGACAGTCCTAGCAACTATAGGCCAGTTAGTTTACTATCAGTGGTGGGTAAGATTTTACAAACAATAATCATGGAACATATCAATGGGCACTTGGAGAGGTTCGAATTAATTAAGGATAGCCATCATGGATTTGTGAAAAGGAGATCCTGACGACACCAAACTTGTAGGTGAGGCAAACAGTGAGGAGAACCGCCTGCAACAGGACACAGATGTGCGAGCAGAATGGGCAGAGAGTGATAGATGGAATGTAATACTGACAAGTGTGAGGTGATGCTTTTTGGCACAAGGAATAAGGAAAGGCAATTTAACATTAATGACACAGTTCTGAAGAATGTGCAGAAACAGAGGGACCTGGGGATGCATGTGTATAGACATATGAAGGTGGCAGGATATAATGCAAAAATGGTTAGTAAATCACATGGGATCTTCGGCTTTATACATAGATACATTGAGTTCAAAATAAGGGACGTTATACTGAACCTTTATAAAGCTCTGGTTAGGCCCCAACTGGAGTACTGCGTCCAGTTCTGGTCATCACACATCAGGAAGAATGTGAGGCCCTTGAGAGTTTACAGAGGAGATTTACCAGAATAGTTCCAGGGATGGAGGACATTAGTTACAAGGATAGTTTGGGGGAAAAAAACTGGGTTTGGTATCCTTAGAGCAAAGGAGATTGCTGGGAGATTTAATAGAAGTGTACAAGATTATGACAGGTTGAGATAGGTTAGACAACAAAAAACTCTTCCCATTAACAAATGATACAAGAACTAGGGGACACAGCTTGCAAGTTTTGGACAAAAACATTCAGGGGGGAATATGAGGATGTACTTTTTTTATGCAGTGGGTTGTAATCAGCTAGAATTGGCTTCCCACAAGGCTGGAGGAAACGGAGATGATCAATGACTTCAAGAGGAAGTTGGATGGCTACTTCAGAGAAATAGACTTGCAGGGCTATGGGGATTGAGCTTGGGAGTGGAACAGACTGGATAACTCTGTGGAGGGCAGACTGGATAACTCCGTGGAGAGCTGGCATGGACTCGATGGGCCAAATGGCCTTCTTCAATGCCATCAATGACTCTGACTCTAAGTATGAGCCAGCAGGTGCACCTGTAATGGATACAGCTTCTGGGCAGCAGAACTCTAGTGATGAATTATCTGCTGCTGGCCATATATTCGGTACAAGACGGTACGGGGAAGATGCTACTCTTAACGTCCAAAGCATCAGCCACAAGCTGCTCTCTAGCCGCCTTGGCCACTGCAGGTGTGGCTTCCTCATGTGGACCACGAGGCACAGCTCCAAAGACATCCATGTGGGGATCCTCCATTTCATCAATTTCCTGTGGAATTTCATCTGAGGGGTGGAGTGTTAATCCTTCCTGCAGGGCAAAGTTGTGCAATGTGTAACAGGCCACCAGAATCCTCTACACTTTAACAGGAGAGGACTGGAAAGAGGCCCCTGACCTGTCCAGTCACTGGAAACGTGATTTCACCACTCGAATTGTCCTCTCCATCACATGATTTGTCATAAGTATGAAATCAGGATTTAAAAAGATAAGATATATTTTTTAAAAGTTAGTCAAATCTTCCTAAAGAGTCTTTCACATTGAAACAACAAATAAGCCCATTAAATATTTATTAAAAAATCATATACATTTAAAGATCTTTTAAAATTTGCTTCGATTTTGTCAATCCTTTCCATTGAAATATCAAAGAAGTCAGTCAGTGATTGATAAAAAGTCATATTATTTAAAATATCTTTTAAAAGTCACTTCAATCGTGTTTCAAACGTTCTAAAATAAAACCTATTTAAGAGCTCTCCACTGCTGTTTCCAGTGTCTTCTTGCAATGGGTGATCCACTCCCGAGTGGGCTCTGCACCTGCTGATACCGGCTCTAAATATCCACGTGTAACACAGCGTCACTTGTGGGAAATCAGTCCAAATTCATGAAGTATGTTTCCCTGTGCTTTAAAGAGCATGCTGGCGGGACCATCTGTGCAGGCTCCTTTGGAGATCATTGTCACCCAGCATAATTTCTGGTTTACGTCTCAGCATTCACCACGATTGGCACCAGAAAATTAGCCCAAGAGTTTTGATGTAATAACCATTATGGAGATGCAATTGCACAATGACCAAGGTGGGCAACTAAATATTCAGGGGTTCTCATATCATAAAAGAGATGGGAAAGGTTAAAAAAAAAGATTCCTCGCTCTGATATTAAAGGATGCAATAAAGACAGTGGAGAGAAAGTTTCTTAGCTCAGAAAATGGAGGAATAGAATCAGTTCGGGTGGATCTAGGAAACAACACGTGGGTAAGAGAGTAATCATGATGGACCCAAATCTTCATATTGTCTGAGCAAACCACACTTGCTGTAATACTCAGTAATAATGCTGTAATAATCAGTAAAGTGATGGAAGGTATCATCAACAGTGCCATCAAGCGGCACTTGCTTAGCTACAACCTGCTCAGTGACGCTCAGTTTGGGTTCTGCCAGGGCCACTTAGTTCCTGACCTCATTACAGCCTTGGTTCAAACATGGACAAAAGAGCTGAACTCAAGAGGTGAGGTGAGAGTGACTGCCCTTGACATCAAGGCAGCATTTGACCGAGTATGGCATCAAGGAGCCCTAGCAAAACTGAGGTCAATGGGAATCAGGGGGAAAACCCTCCGCTGGCTGGAGTCATACTTAGCGCAAAGGAAAATGGTTGTGGTTGTTGGAGGTCAATCATCTGAGTTCCAGGACATCACTGCAGGAGTACCTCAGGGTAGTGTCCTGGGCCCAACCATCTTCAGCTGCTTCATCAATCATCAGGTCAGAAGTGGGGATGTTCGCTGATGATTGCACAATGTTCAGCACCATTCGCGACTCCTCAGATACTGAAGCAGTCCGTGTAGAAATGCAGCAAGACCTGGACAATATCCAGGCTTGAGCTGATAAGTGGCAAGTAACATTCGCGCCACACAAGTGCCAGGCAATGATCATCTCCAACAAGAGAGAATCTAACCATCTCCCCTTGACATTCAACGGCATTACCATCGCTGAATCCCCCACTATCAACATCCTAGGGGCTACCATTGACCAGAAACTGAACTGAAGTAGCCATATAAATACCATGGCTACAAGAGCAGGTCAGAGGCTAGGAATCCTGTGGCGAGTAACTCACCTCCTGACTCCCCAAAGCCTGTCCACCATCTACAAGGCACAAGTCAGGAGTGTGATGGAATACTCTCCACTTGCCTGGATAGGTGTAGCTCCAACAACACTCAAGAAGCTCGACACCATCCAGGACAAAGCAGCCCGCTTGACTGTCACCCCATCTACAAACATTCACTCCCTCCACCACCGACGCACAGTGGCAGCAGTGTGTACCATCTACAAGATGCACTGCAGCAATGCACCAAGGCTCCTTAGACAGCACCTTCCAAACCCACGACCTCTACCAACTAGAAGGACAAGGGCAGCAAATACATGGGAACACCACCACCTGCAAGTTCCCTTCCAAGTCACACACCATCCTGACTTGGAACTATATCACCGTTCCTTCACTGTCGCTGGTCAAAATCCTGGAACTCACTTCCTAACAGCACTGTGGGTATACCTACCCCACATGGACTGCAGCGGTTCAAGAAGGCAGCTCACCAGCACCTTCTCAAGGGCAATTAGGGATGGGCAATAAATGCTGGCCTGGCCAGTGACATCTACATCCCATGAATGAATAAAAAAAAATTCTGGAGAATGAGTTCATGGAATATGTACAAGACAGTTTTCTAGATCATTATGTCAAGGAATGAACTAGTGAACAGTCTATTTTGGATCCAGTATTGTGCAATTAGAGAGTGTTAATTCACAACCTTGTAACAAAGAGGCATCTGGGGGAAGTCTGACCATAATATTTGACCTTTTATATTGAGTTGGGAAGTGATTTAGTTAAGTCCGAAATTAGCATCTTAAATCTAAACAAAGCAAATTACGTCAGTATGTGGGGCGAGTCAGCTAAAGAGATTGGGATATTACATTAAAAGTTATGACAGTAGAAAATCAAGAGCTCGCATTTAAAAACTTTACACATAATTTGCAACAAATATATACATTCCTTTAAGGCACATCCACAACTGAAAAGGTGGTCCAACCGTGGTTAACAAAAGAAGAGAAAGATGGTATTAGATCAAATCAAGTGGCTGACAATGTTGCCAGAAAGTGTAGTAAGCCTGAGGATTGGGAAGATTTCAAAATTCCACAGAGGAGGGCCTATACATTGATAAGCAAAGAGAAAAGAGAATGTGAGAGTAAACAAACAAGAGACATAAAGCAGACTGCAAACGTATGTACAGGTAGGTAAATGGGAACAGATTAGAAAATTGGAGAAGGCAAGATTAAGAGAAGATTTAATGGAGGTGTTCAAAATCATGAGGGGTCTGGACAGAATAGATCGGGAGAAAGTGTTCCTGTTGCCAGAAGGATCGAGAACCAGAGAAAACAGTTTGAAGATAATTGGCAAAAGAAGCAACTGTGACATGACAGAAAAAAAACCAAACTTGTTTATGTAGTGAGTAGTTAGGGTCTGGAACGCACTGCCTGAGAGTGTGGTGTAGGCAATTGAATCATGACTTTGAAAAGAGAATTGGACAATTATCTGAAGAGAAGAATGTTTTAGCGCTGCAGGGAAAGGTGTGGGAGTTGGACGAGGTGAGTTACTCCAGCAGACAGCTGGCACAGACATGACAGGCTGAATGGCCTCCTTCTGTGTAGCTATGTTCCCATTACCTCAGGAAGGACATATTTGCTCTGTAGTGAGTGCCAAAAATTTCACTAGAATGATTTCTGGGATGAGGCAATTATCTAAAGAGGAAAACTTGAGTAGACTAGGCCTACACTCCCTGGAGTTCAGAAGGGTGAGAGGCGATCTATTTGAAATATATACAAATATTCAGGAGCTTGACAGGGTACATGGAGGAAATGCTTCTCCTGGCTCTGCAATGTAGAACATGGGTTTACAGAGTCAGAATAAGAGGTCAGCCATTTAGGACTGAGATGAACAGAAACTTCTTCATTCAATAGGTTGTGAATGTTTGGAATCTTCTATCTCGGAGAGTTGTGGATGCTCAATCGTTGAGTATAGTCAAGATGGAGTTCGATAGATTTTTGTGTACTACGTGAAATAAAGGATATGGAAATTTTACGATAAGGTGGACCTAAGGTTAGTTATGAGACATGACCTTATTAAATGGCGCAGTAGTCTCGAAGGGCCAAATGACCTACTCCTGCCCCTGTTTCTTGTGTTCCTATGTTCTAAATCACTGCCCGTCTGATTGGATCATCGACCCTCATAGAATCCAACCCATTTAAATTTCATTGAACCGATCTGTACGTTTTTGAACTGATATTAATGAATGTGACTCTTGCATCATTTTTGCTCATTTTATGTCTAATATATGGCTTGTGCATAAAATTTCCTTCTTCCTTTATATCGAATTACAGAATCCCCTGCATGCTTTTGTACAGGTTGTGCACCGACAAAAACATATCCTCTGCATAATGTTTCACTGATTTAACACCTACAGAAAGTAGAAGCTGTATGACAGTCCACTGATTGAACACTTACTGATAAACATAGAAACATAGAAAATAGGAACAGGAGTAGGCCATTCGGCCCTGTGGGCCTGCTCTGCCATTCAAAAAAGATCATGGCTGATCGTCTAATTCAGTACTCTGCTCCTGCTTTGGCATTGAGAAATATATCTCTCTCCTTCTTGAATATATTTAATGACTGGACTTCCACTGCCTTCTGTGGTAGAGAAGTTCAGAGGTTCACCACCCCCTGAGTGAAGATAGTTCTCCTCATCTCGGTTCTAAATGGCATACCCCGTATCCTGAGACTGTGATCTCTGGTTCTGGACTCCCCAGCCATTGGGAACATCCTCCCTGCATCTAGTCTGTCTAGTCCTGTTGGAATTTTATAGGCTTCGATGAGATTGTGTCTCATTCTTCTAAACTCTAGTGAACGTAGGCCTAGTCGATACATTCTCTCCTCATATGTCAGTCCTGCCAACCTAGGAATCAGCCTTGTGAATCTTTGCACTTCCTCCAAGGCAAGAACATCCTTCCTAAGATAAGGAGACCAAAACTGCACACAATACTCCAGATGTGGTCTCACCAAAGCCCTGTATAACTGTAGTAAACATCCTTGCTCCTGTACTGAAATCCTCTTGCAATAAAGGCCAACATACCATTCGCCTTCCTAATTTCTTGCTGCACCTGAATGCTTGCTTTCAGTGACTGGTGTACAAAGACACCCAGGTCTCGTTGCACGCCCCCCTTTCCCAATCTATCATCATTCAGATAATAATCTGCCTTTCTGTTTTTACAAGCAAAGTGGATGACCTCACATTTATCCACATTATACTGCATTTGCCATGCATTTGCCCACTCACTCAACTCGTCCAAATCACATTGGAGCCTCTTTGCATTCTCCTCACAGCTCACAATCCTCCCCCCGCCACTCCCCTCTCCGCCACCCCGCCCCCAGCTTTGTGTCGTCTGCAAACTTGGAAATGTTACATTTATTTCCCTCACCCAAGTCATTAATATATATTGTGAATAGCTGGGGCCCCAGCACTGATCCCTGCGGTACCCCATTAGTCACTGCTAGTCGCCTGGAAAAAGACCTGTTTATTGCTACTCTCTGTTTCCTGTCTGTCAACCAATTCTCAATCCTTGCCAGAATCCCATGTGCTTTAATTTTGCACACTAACCTCTTATGTGGGACTTCATTAAAAGCCTTCTGAAAATCCAAATACACCAAATCCACCGGTTCTTCCTTATCTATTCTACCAGTTACATCCTCAAAAAAACTCCAGAATTGTTAAACATGCCTTCCCTTTCATAAACTCATGCTGACTTTGCCCAATCCCGTTTATGCTTTCCAGGTGTTCTGCTATCACATCCTTTATAATACTCTAGCATTTTCCCCACTACTGATGTAAGGCTAACTGGTCTGTAGTTCTCTGTTTTTTCTCTGCCTCCGTTTTTAAATAGTGGGGTTACATTTACCACCCTCCAATCTGTAGGAACTGCTCCAGAGTCTATAGAATTTTGGAAGATGACCACCAATGCATCCACTATTTCCAGGGCCACTTCCTTTAGGACCCCATCTGATACTTTACTGATTTGAGTGAAAATAATTTCTCTTCATTACAGTACTAAATGGTTCACCACTTATACTGAGATTGTGACCCAGTTTTCTAGATTCTGCAGCAAGGAGGAAAAAGAAAAACATTTCATCAGCATCTACTCTGTCCAGCCTCTTAAGTCTTTTTTTTATGTTTCAATTTGATCACCTTTCATTCTTCTAAACTCCAGGGAACACAGGCTGAGTTTAGTCAATGTCTTTTCATAGAACAGTCGGGAAAGGACCCACTCTATATCATACTCATTAGGCTGTGCTTGTTAAAGACAAAACACTAGGTGACGGAGTACAGGCTCATGTGTAAATTCAGCCTCATCGATGGAAACGTCACTGTCTGTGATGTCTCAGGCAGCTGCCGGTAATAAAAACGGTGCTGCTCAATTTGACACAATAATAAATTGAACCCAAACCCACCCACCCCTCAATGGCCGTGATTGCCCAGAATACCGCCCTGACAGTACCCCACTCCCTCCCACGATCGCCGTCTTAGATGCCGTATTCGGCTTGCCACCCACTCCGGCCATCACCGCTTACATTTCCTGCTCCATCCTGCCATTTCCAACTGCCCGCAGCTCAATCCCACCTCTCCCACCTGCTCGTCTGCTCACCATTCCCACCTGCAGCTCAATCCCACCTCTCCCACCTGCTCGTCTGCTCACCATTCCCACCCGCAGCTCAGTCCCACCTCTCCCACCTGCTCGTCTGCTCACCATTCCCACCCGCAGCTCAGTCCCACCTCTCCCACCTGCTCGTCTGCTCACCATTCCCACCCGCAGCTCAGTCCCACCTCTCCCACCTGCTCGTCTGCTCACCATTCCCACCCGCAGCTCAATCCCACCTCTCCCACCTGCTCGTCTGCTCACCATTCCCACCCGCAGCTCAATCCCACCTCTCCCACCTGCTCGTCTGCTCACCATTCCCACCCGCAGCTCGCTCCCCACTTCGCCACCTGGAGAAGAAGCAGGGTGGGTACAGCTAGCGAATGGGGTACGAGCAGAGAGGGCAGGAAGCGAGCAGCGCACGGGAGAGAGTGGCGGGGTGGAGCGGCAAGTAGACAGGAGCAGCGGGATGGAGCAGCGAGCAGACAGGAGCGGAGGGATGGGGCAATGGGCAGACAGGAGTGGCGGGATGGAGCAGCGAGCAGACAGGAGCGGCGGGATGGAGCAACGAGCAGTCAGGAGCGGCGGGATGGAGCAACGAGCAGACAGGAGGGGCGGGATGGAGCAGCGAGCAGGCAGGAGCGGCGGGATGGAGCAGCGAGCAGACAGGAGCGGTGGGATGGGGCAACGAGCAGACAGGAGTGGCGGTATGGAGCAATGGGCAGACAGGAGTGGCGGAATGGAGCAGCGAGCAGTCAGGAGCGGCGGGATGGAGCAACGAGCAGTCAGGAGCGGCGGAATGGAGCAGCGAGCAGTCAGGAGCGGCGGGATGGGGCAACGAGCAGACAGGAGTGGCGGGATGGAGCAACGAGCAGTCAGGAGCGGCGGGATGGGGCAACGAGCAGACAGGAGTGGCGGGATGGAGCAACGAGCAGTCAGGAGCGGTGGGATGGAGCAGCGAGCAGACAGGAGCGGTGGGATGGAGCAGCGAGCAGTCAGGAGCGGCAGGATGGAGCAGCGAGCAGTCAGGAGCGGCGGGATAGACCAGCGAGCAGACAGGAGCGGCGGGATGGAGCAGCGAGCAGTCAGGAGCGACGGGATGGAGCAGCGAGCAGTCAGGAGCGGAGGGATGGGGCAATGGGCAGACAGGAGTGGCGGAATGGAACAGCGAGCAGTCAGGAGTGGCGGGATGGAGCAACAAGCAGTCAGGAGCGGCGGGATGGAGCAGCGAGCAGTCAGGAGCGGCGGGATGGAGCAGCGAGCAGTCAGGAGCGGCGGGTTGGAGCAGCGAGCAGTCAGGAGCGGAGGGATAGACCAGCGAGCAGACAGGAGCGGCGGGATGGAGCAGCGAGCAGTCAGGAGCGACGGGATGGAGCAGCGAGCAGTCAGGAGCGGAGGGATGGGGCAATGGGCAGACAGGAGTGGCGGAATGGAACAGCGAGCAGTCAGGAGTGGCGGGATGGAGCAACAAGCAGTCAGGAGCGGCGGGATGGAGCAGCGAGCAGTCAGGAACGGCGGGATGGAGCAGCGAGCAGTCAGGAGCGGCGGGATGGAGCAGCGAGCAGACAGGAGCGGTGGGATGGAGCAGCGAGCAGACAGGAGCGGCGGGATGGAGCAGCGAGCAGTCAGGAGCGGCGGGATGGAGCAGCGAGCAGTCAGGAGCGGCGGGACAGACCAGCGAGCAGACAGGAGCGGCGGGATGGAGCAGCGAGCAGTCAGGAGCGGCGGGATGAAGCAGCGAGCAGTCAGGAGCGTAGGGATGGGGCAATGGGCAGACAGGAGTGGCAGAATGGAACAGCGAGCAGTCAGGAGTGGCGGGATGGAGCAACAAGCAGTCAGGAGCGGCGGGATGGAGCAGCGAGCAGTCAGGAGCGGCGGGATGGAGCAGCGAGCAGTCAGGAGTGGCGGGATGGAGCAGCGAGCAGACAGGAGCGGTGGGATGGAGCAGCGAGCAGAGAGGAGCGGCGGGATGGAGCAGCGGGTACATGGCCACAGCAGGGAGCCGCCACTGAGGCGGCGAGTGCGGTGGCGACTGGGTTATAGTTGGGGGAATCAGGCGGGAATCACGGCCCTGGAGCAGTTGGGGTGTGGGCGTCACCACTCAGACGCCATTACGTCAGATGTCATTACGTGGTGACGCGTTTCATGCTGGCAGATGTTCGGACCCACTGTTGACACCGGCGATCGCTCTGTGTTGTCAGGGAACAATCGGTTTTGATTAGACACCAAGAGCTGCCCGTGTCTAGTCTTGAACCTACAGAAAGTAGAGCCGGGATGATGCTGTACTGATTGTACCGCTACAGACACAATCCTCACTGTGACCGTGTACTGATTGTACCGCTCCCAAAAACATCCGCTGCAGGATCTGATACTGATTATGTAGCTACAGAAACTCCCCCTTTATAATCTTATACTAATGTTACACCTACAGAAACAAGCCTTATGTGACCTTACATTGTTTATACACCGAATAAATAATGTTCACCGAGAAATAGATTTTATATCTTGAAATGCTCTGCCTGGATGATTTTCTGATGATAATTCAGCCCATGAGCTGATTTTGAACTGATTTTACATTTCAAATTTCCTTAGTGTAGGAACAAAAAGGTGAAAAGTGATTTGAGAATTTGAGAAAAGACCTCTTCATCTCCATCAAATTTACTTTTATAGTGAACTGAATGGCGTGCTCCAATTCCCATTCCTTATATTTATATGTGTTTATTTTCCCTTGTGTGCCTGTTCCTGGTCCCTGCTCTCACTGATCAGTAATTCAGCAGGCTGTTCTCATACATGACTGTTAATATCATTACTGCTCTGACATTGTCCTATTGTAACACTCACGTTGCTGAGGGATTTCTTCACTTTATTATTATTAACCTGTGGTAATTGTTCCTCACTGGGCACCTTTTCTGGGCTGCATAGTTTGGACTTTCCCCTGTCGGTTCTCAGCCACATTCCTCCCGCATCCCCCCAACCACCTCACCCTCAGTCAGTCGAAGGTCGGCACCATTATAGTTATTTAAGTTTTACATTTTGTGTTTGATCCTCTCAGATCCGGCGTCTAGTGGGTGAAAATCACTGCAAATACTGAAAGGCAACATGGAGACGCGAGCGTCTGGAGTAGGAGTGGATTCTCAGGAGGACAAACTGAAGAGGTTGGTGCTGTGAGGAATGATCATTTCCATCTTGGACTGGAGAACGGGATGAATTGCAGTTATAGTGAACGGTTCGGTTGATTCTTTGCTTTTTGGTTCTGAAGCTAAAGTCTAATCGGAACGCTCTTTCTTCGCGCTGCACCCATCATAACATTAAACCAACCCCCTTCCCCGTGCCCTTTTCTGCCTATCTCTAATTTTCAATCCCCAAGCTCCTTTCTCTCGCCTCCCTCTTTCACCCGCTCTCCCTTTTCTTTCACTGATCGCCCCTCTCCCCAACATCCTCCCTCTCCCCACCAGCCCTTCCTTTCTCATTCGCAGCCCCAATTCCCCCATTATCTCGCTTCCCTTCTTTGTCTTCCGATCTGACTGAACTCTGGTAACGGAAAGAAATTGTGCTAAAAACCCGGGAAAATTTAAATTCAGCAAAGAAATTCACAAAAAAGTTAGACCTAAGCCCTCAAGGTTAGAAGTTAACGGTAAAAGTTGGGGAGTATATTGATCTCATGCTATTCAGTTTAATTACTGGTGAAAGGTGAGATGCTCTGGGAGAAAACCAGCTCGTTTATTGTCATGTTTTCCTTTGGTTTCATAGTTAACATTTTGTCATCACAATGTCTTGTTCGGCTTCTGTTTAAAACTATAGACACCAAATCGGTTAAATGTTGCAGTTCTCAAGTATTATATTGAAGAGAGTTTTTCCAATGAAGAAAACAAAACGCTTTTGACACAGATGTGCAGAGAAGTGCAGCAAAGAAAAACACAAAAAAGAATTCAGACTGACAATCCAGGCAAGACAGGGTTGTAACGGATGAAATTGCGCTGGACCATAGACGAAAAGGACCAGTTGTGAATCAATCGGCAGCAGGTTTTACAGCCGATCTGTTTTGTCTCATTCCTTTGAAGTTAATTTCACCGGAATCGTTATGAGAAAGAAATGGGTTTAGAGTGGGGGGATGTGGGAGAGTAATTGTTAAATTAATCTCTGCACAAAATATATAGGAAACATTCCTGACTGAAACCTAACACACCTGGTGCAATGATGTGCGTTCAGGTTCAACACCGGTTTTACAAACCGTCCGATTACACAGTCCAGGTATTTCAAGATAAATATAGAGTTCAGAACTTATAACAAGACATGAAATATAGGAGCACAATGTAACACTTTAAAACTGGGGTTATATTATTTCTAGATTTTATGCTCCATTAATCTTTGAAATCTTTAACTCTGCTTCTCTTCAAGATTACATTTGGTCTCGACTCCTTCTGTGTTGCCCAGGGAGCGTGAATTAGACTATATTCTCTATCCTCTATATTGATCTCCGTTCCATTTACACAAAGTGGGACAAGGTAAAAGACAGAGTGGTGATCTGATGAGAGGAGCTCAAAGTTATGGAGAGCTTGGATCAGAAAAATCATGACAAAAACTATTTTCACTTCTTGGCAGGAACGCATCAGTTTAACTTCATCACAAAAGAACCTGATAATAGGTTTAGATTTTTATTGTCTATCCTGTGACTTCCCAGGATTTTCCTTATCTTTGTAATGTAACAGAGTGACACGACATTTATATTGTTTTATGTATAATTGTCACAGTGACTGAGTTTTAATAGACCAAATAAACAGTGGTTGTAACTTAGATAGCTACAGTTGTTTCATGTTTTGGAAAATAAGAAGATTGCATGTCTCATGGTAAAAGTGCTGTAAATATTTTATTACTGCAATAAAATTGTCAATATTTTCTCATCAAACAAGGGAGTTAAAATGTTCCAGACAATATTTTAAATGTTCCAGAATATATTTCCTGTTCCTACGCTGGGGCTGTTGGATTGCCTGGTGAGTAGAGGACGATTGGAGCAAGAGAAACACACCGCTAATGAACTCATCTGAATTCATGCCCATTTAACTGCCTGAAAAATAGAATCCCTTTTTGGATATTTACCATCTCCTGCTCGGCTTCTTGTATTCACGATGTTCGATGATTCAATAGCCCAAGGCACACCACTGGGGAAATCTGTCACTGCCCTTTCTGTATGTCAACAAGAGCAATTTGTTGTGATCTGAAAATGATATTAATGATATTAATTGACCCGAAGCTTCGTGAAATTAAATAATTCACCACTAAGATTCAAAAAGCAGCCAAGCAGATATGTAGCTGAGCAAATCACACAAACAATCAGATTCTTGAACTGAGTGGACTGGTTCATCCATCAAGCAAACTAGTTGCAGCAAACTGAACAATCAGACCAATAGTGTGTTAAAAAAGGGAGAACAGTATTTCTTTGAGTGAAGCTGAATTGAACCTATTGTATACAATGACAACATTAAAGCAGCCGATACAAAGGTAAATTCTTCAAAAATGCCGCGCAAATTTACTTATACATTTAATTCTTTCCAAACCTGGATTGGTTTTATGTAAATATTTGACCAGTTAGAAATTGGTGTAAACAGAATAAGTTAGTTCTTTACCTTTAATTCCTGGACATTAAATACCCATTGAGATTATGTCAGGCTTTGTAAAGAGCTTTAAATGGTAAACATAAACATTTACCCTCACATTTCTCTTTGAGTCTCTCCAAATCTGTTGACAGCTCTGCTGGCCACAGTTCCGCCAGGGCAAATAGAGAACTTGATTTTCAGTAGTATATTAAACAGCAGGAACAATATGCCTCTGTAGAGTGGTTGGACAGATCCAATCTAAACGGCAGATAATTGTGTATGATATGAGACCAATCCGGGGTGGGTAGGTGGGGAGATAAATTTAACACATTCCGATTAATGTAATTTATTTACCTTAATCATCTGGGTAAAGGGATATTTAACAATATTCTTTAACTCATCTCTGAACTTGGTCTGTGCCACTGCATAAATAACCGTATTGGTGCAGGAACTCAAACGCTGGAGCATGAGTCCGGTCTGTTCCATGATGGTGAAAGGGTCATTGTAATCACTTTGGTCAAATTGATTTTCCGTAAATTGTACAGAAATCTGACAGATGGAGATTAGAATCCATAACAAGATAAAACTGCCCGAAATGGCGAGCAGTAATATGATGGACTTTCTGCGGCTCTCTGTCTCTGGATCTTTGCTCTTTTCCCGGAATCCCCTCCTGACTCTATTGGTCATTACAATGTGTCTGATGGTCAGAGCATTGAAGAACACAATTAAGAAAAATGCAGCAAATGGGGTTAAAATACTGTCAAGCCACAAGTAAACCATCCAAACGGGCAAAATATAGAATGCAGATTTTACAATACAGAACCATGGTATGTTATCAATCATTATTCCAGGTTTATTTACAAAGTAAAATGGAATGTTTTTTAAAACAGAAAGTCCACACACCGCTGCTATAACGACAACTGCAGTTTTTTCTGTGCAGTATTTGTTTCTCAGTTTCTGGTAACAGATGGATACAGAGCGATCAAAGCTGAAAGCGACTGTTAACCAGACAGAACAATCAATGGAAATAAAACTGAAGATCAATGTAAGACTACAGATGAAGGTGCAATCCAGAAATGAATTTGTGAAATACATCTCCTTAATCTCATACAGAATTACTTCAAATATTAGGACCAGTAGATCTGCTGTTGTCATGGCCACCATATAACGACTGATACATTTGGAGAGACCGCATTTTCCACGGGAGAGAATCACAATTGTTAATAAATTAGCTGCAATAAAGATAGGAAAAGAGAAATTAATGATTCTATTCACAATGAGAGGATTAATAGGTTGATAAAATATATTAATTGTGGTGCATCTTTTTTCTGTCAGTCAACTCATTCCCTTTTCCTTTATCTTAGCTTCTATCTTCCACCTTTTTTCTATCTCTGATATATAATTTCCTCTTTTAGTTTAGCTGATGTATTTGGAGAGTTCGCCTATTGGAGAAATTCAATTGGAATTATGTTGTTAACATCCAGTTTTATGAATTCTGCTAATAGCAGAACTCCAGATGGGAATTTACACAGGTCTCGGGGCACATTTGTAATAGAAGCAGGAAGTGCTTTTCTCAAATTGAAAGACATTGGAACAATTAAAGACAGTGCCGTAATGGGAGAAAATATTTCCGAAGTTATCTATAAAATTTCAGATTTTTTTGTAACAATGCTGAAGAATTAAGGCACTAGGAGGAGACAGGAGGCTATGAAAGGAAAAGGTAACCCACGAGGCAGCCATGAGTTGGCCACCAAGTGATGTAGAAGACAAGCACCTGCTCAATAGTTTAATGGCAGCTGAAGTGATGAAGCAAGTGGTGGCTGTAATTGAGGAGACCCTCTGTGACCATTGACGAAAAATACCCAGTCACATTACAGTGAAAATGCATCATGTCTGTGATGATGTGGGGCTATGTTCTCCGTCACAGCTGACCATTGTTCTTCAATGTCCTAGCCTGAGCGAGAATGCACACTATCTTCAGATGCTTTAGCAGCTCAGCATCTGCACCTCTGAGAGCCAAGACAATAAGAAGACAATTCGCAAAGACATTTGTCAGGCAGTTGGACCAGGGACTACCAAAACGTTTGGTGGAATTTGACTGGTGAGGCCAGTTAGGGAAAAGCAACAGTCAGTCATCTTGACATGTCTTATTTTACGCAGCGTCACAATGTGACTGAAACCTTAAGAGAAGCATCTAAAACTATGAGTAGGTGTCCGCATCTGTTAGCAATACCATTGGGTCAGTTGTCCCAGCTTCATTTGAGAAAAAAAAACGAACTTCCATCAGCACTAATCATTTGTAAAAGTGAGATATTTTCACTTCTGTATGTGAATACAACACACCAGATACCAGTGGGTGGGGCAGAGAGCATCGCTCCTTCAGTCTGGTCTATCTGGCATCCCTGTGTAAATATACCTCCTCCCCCAAACACATCAGATGGAAAATTCCCAAGGAGAAGCCCGTTTGTTCCAGTAGTAATGCTGGGGAAAATATGATAGTTTACATCATTTGGTGTAACAGTTAGAGAAGATCGGCTCATTGTAGAACAATTAAAGATTAAATAAAACAAGGTTACAAAATGGTCAAAACACAAGCTATCATGATATTACAGCTTCTTTTCTAGGACTATCCATATCGCTGCCTTTCCTGAACAACTACCTGATTTCCATTTGAGAGGTGTTCTTTATGTCAGGTGCTCTGCACAGCAGAATGGCAGGAAATGATACACAGGTAAAACACACAATATTAAGAAAAATGATTTCATTTGAAGTTGTTGCTTCCACTATGCATTCAGAAAATGTTAGAGATATTAGATGTGTACTTAATATAAGGACAAGAGCAGGAGTAGGCCATTCGGCCCTTCTGCCTTTCAAGTCTGCTCCACCATTCAACACGGTTATGGCCAATCTCCTACCTGAACTGTATTGTCCCGCACTATCCTATATCCCTTGATTCCCTTGATATCCAGAAAAAACCTGCAGATTTCTGTCTTGAATATTCTCACCAATGGGGGATCCACAGCTCTCTGGTGCAGAGAATTCCAAAGATTCACAATTCTTTGAGTGAAGAAATTTCTCCTCATCACAGTCCTAAATGACCGACCCTTCATTCTGAGACTGCAGCTCCAATTCTTGACACTTGCTCCACCCCAAAAACACCCAACATCTACTCTGCCAATCCCCTTACGGCGTACTTTTAATAACTCCCGAAATAAATAAGGTTCTTAAAGTTTGAAGGTCCGGTTTCACGAAATTATGCATCCTGTACCTCAGCATACACTAAAAAGCAGTATTGATGAGAAAGCCTTGTGGGTTTAGTCAGGAACTCAAACACAATGCCGTTTCAAGGAGTCATAGAGAATACAGCACCGAAACAGGCCCTTCGGCCCAATGGTTGATATAGGTAGATCCGACTTCAGCAAAGCCTCAGCAAATGCATAACATAACTACATATACAGACAATTTTAACACCTGGTTGCTTATCAATAACAAATGTTTTCATTCAATTCTGCTGCATTGTTGTATTATAGATAGTTTCAATCTTGTGACAATGGATTACTATTCACCAAGAGAATCTCTAGTTATAAATGTGTCTTTGCTGCAGTTAAAGGCCTGCTGCCCAACCCGAACCCGATGGGACCTGGTGACATGTGTCCGGTTTGGACCAGGTCAGGTCGCTCTTCCGGGTTTGGCTTTCGCGCTCGGGTCGGGCCTGGTCCGGGTCAGACACACACAGTACTACCTTTTGCTCTGCTGGGCGGAAAAGGGAAGTTGAATAAATAAGCTCAAAATTTGAAAAGCCTGAGCTGGGAGTCTGGGAGGTCAAGGAGGGAAACGTGCATCCGGACTCCACAGGCTCTGAGTCTGCGCAGTGTGTGAGTGAGTGTCTCTATGATGTCATCACACTCATGCTGCAGCTTCCTTCCATTCCATCCATCCAAAAGTAGGAAGTACAGTGAGTGCACTATGGATGTAAAATGAATGCTGTCAACTGGAGAATAGTGAACATTCCGGTGGTGGGGTCAGGCTCAGGTCGGGTTGAGCTCGGGAAAAAATGGGAGGACTCGGGCCGGGTCAGGCTTGGGTCCGATGTGGTTCTGTCGGGATCGGGCCGGGATTTTTCCCAGACCCAAGCAGTCCTTTCGCTGCAGTACCATTACATACCAATCTTCCACTTCTAAAGAGGATGGTGTATTCACATATATTTCACTCTGCAGAACTTGTTATCAACTAATTCAATTTCTCTGAAATATATGCATCACTTTGCACTGGATTGTCTTTTCATTATATTTACATAAATTACAAAACCTCATTAGAACGTTAACCCAAACATGAAACAAAACTGAATTCCAGAGTTAAGTTGAGAGTGACTGCCCTTGACACCATGGTAGCATTTGACCAAGTGTGGCATCAAGGTCCTTTAGCAAAACTGAAATCAATGGGAATCCAGAAGAATTCTCTGCATTGGTTGGAGTCATACCGAGCACAAAGCAAGGTAGTTGTGGTTGTTGGAGGACAATCACCGCAGTCCCATGACATCCCTGCAGGAGTTTCTAAGGTAGTGTCACAGGCCAGCCCTCTTCAACATAAAATTTGAAGTGGTAATGTTCGCTGATGATTGTACAGTTTTCAGTATCTTTTGGCAACTCCTCGGAAACTGCAGCAGTCTGTGCCCACATGCAGCAGGACCTGGACGACATTCAGGCTTGCTTGATAGGTGGCAAGTAACATTCGTGACACACAAGTGCCCAGCAATGAATATCAACAAGACAGCACCTTGTTGTTCAATGGCATTATGAATCCTGCACCATCAATATCCTGGGGCTTACGATTGACCAGAATTTTGACTGGACAAATGCGGCCGAACCAACGTTATGTACAACTGTAACATGACATCCCAACTCTTGTACTCAGTGCCTCGGCCGAAGAAGGCAAGCATGCCATACGCCTTCTTCACCACCCTGTCTACCTGTGTTGTCACTTTCAGGGAACTATGTACTTGCACCCCAAGGTTTTTCTGCTCAAGAACACTCCCAGGCCCTGACATTCACTGTATATGTCCTGCCCCGGTTTAACTTCCCAAAATGCATCACTTCACACTTTACGTTAAATTCCATTTGCCACTCTCTTGCCCACTTTCTCAGTTGATCTATAACCTGTTGTAACCTTAGACAACCTTCTTCGCTGTCACCAATTTTGGTGTCATCTGCAAACTTACTAATCATGCCCCTTACATTCACATCCAAGTCATTAATATATATGACAAACAACAGAGGGCCCAGCACCGATCCCTGCGGCACACCACTGGTCACCGGCCTCCAATCTGAAAAACAACCCTCCACTACCACCCTCTGCCTACTATCACCAAGCCAATTTTGTATCCAATTTGCTAGCACACCCTGGATCCCATGTGTTTGAACCTTCTGAACCAACCTCCCATGCGGGACCTTGTCAAAGGCCTTGCTCTTAGTCACCTCCTCAAAAAACTCAATCAAATTTGTGAGACATGATTCCCCATGCACAAAGCCATCCCTAATCAGACCATGTCTATCGAGATGCATATAAATCCTGTCTCTCAGAATCCCTTCCAATAACTTTCCCACCACTGATGTAAGGCTCACCGGCCAGTAGTTCCCTGGCTTATCCCTGCTGCCCTTCTTAAATAAAGGCACAACATGACCTTTCCTCCAGTCTTCCGGTACCTCACCCGTGGCTAACGATGATACAAAGATCTCTGCCAGGGCCCTAGCAAACTCTTCCTTTGCTTCCCAAAGCATCCTAGGATACTCCTGATCAGGCCCTGGGGATTTAGCCTCCTTAATGCGCTTCAAAATCTCCAATACCTCCTCCTTTGTAATGTTGATATGCTCCAGGATATCAGTGTTCCCTCCTTTGAACTCAGTAGCTTCCATGACCTTCTCCACGGTAAATACGGACGAGAAATATTCATTTATGACCTCGCCCATTTCCCGTGGCTCCACACATAGATTGCTGCACTGATCCTTAAGAAGACCTACTCTCTCCCTAGCTACCCTTTTACTCTTAATATACTTATACTCCTTTATCTTATCTGCCAGGGAAATCTCATGGCCCCTTTTCGCCTGCCTGATTTCCTTCTTAAGTGTAGTCCTACATCCCCTATACTCCTCGACGGACTCGCTCGATCCCAGCTGCCTATACCTGACATATGCCTCCTTCTTTGTCCTGACCAGACCTCAATATCCCTCATCAACCAAGGTTCCTTAAATTTGTCAGCCTTGCCCTTCCACCTAACAGGAACATGCCGACCCTGAACTCTTCCTATCTCACTTTTAAGTGCCTCCCACCTGCCAGATGTCCCTTTACCTGTAAACAGCCTCTCCCATTCAACTTTTGAGAATTCCTGTCTGATGCCATCGAAATTAGCCTTCCCCCAATTTAGGACTTCAACCTGAGGACCAGTCCTATCCTTTTCCAGAACTATCTTGAAGCTAATAGAGTTTTGGTCACTGGTCCCAAAGTGCTCCCCCACAGACACATCAACCACCTGCCCATCCTCATTTCCCAAGAGGAGGTCGAGTGTAGCCCCTTCTCTAGTAGAGCCATCCACATACTGCTTCAGAAAACTATCCTGGACACACTTAACAAATTCTTCCCCATCTGATCCCTTCGCACTAAGGCAGTCCCAGTCAATATTAGGGAAGTTAAAATCATCTACTATTACCACCCTATAATTCCTACACCTATCTGTGATTTCCTACATATATGCTCCTCCAATTCCCTCTGACTATTGGGTACCTATAGTATAATCCCATCAAAGTGATCACCCCTTTCTTATTTCTAAGTTCCACCCATATGGCCTCGCTATACATTCCCCCAGGACATCCTCTCTAAGTACTGCCTTGATGTCCTCCCTAATCAATAGTGCAACTCCCCCTCCTCTCTTACCTCCACCTCTGTCATGCCAGAAGGATCGGTACCCCAGAATATTGAGCTGCCAGTCCTGCACATCCCTCAACCACGTTTCCGTAATAGCTATAATATCACAATCCCATGTACCGATCCATGCTCTGAGTTTATCTGCCTTACCTGTAAGGCTTCTTGCATTAAATTAAATGTAGTATAGCCCATCAGACCTTCCACGCTCCCTGTCCTGCCCCTGCACGGCCTGCCTAATGGACTTGCTTGCTTTGGGCTGCAAATGTTCAAAAAGGTGACTCCCCACCACCTTCTGAAAGGCAATTAACGATGGACATTAATTATTAGTGACACTCACGTCCCAGGAACCAAAATAAAATACTAAACTAACCCTAACTTTAAAGTTAGTTGCAATTCAACACATCAATGGTCACTGATCTAAATTAACTGACACATAACAGACAAATGTTACAGGTTACTATTAGTGGAATAAGAAATTAAATCAACAAACTTATACAATTAACTGATATTGAGGTAGTCTGATTAAAGCTTTCCTACACAGTCATCAGGCATTTTGTTGTTCAACAGATTTGGCACATTTTCTGTCCGGCTTTGTGTAAATATTGTATGCATAGAACCTACAGCAATATTGGACTAGGAGAATATGGGCTTCCATCCCTCTCTCCTTCCTTCGCTCCTTCTCTCTCTATGTCTATACGTTTCTATTTCTAAATATATCCCTGAATCTAGTTACCTGTTTCTTTATTTAAATAACTAAATCTGCATCTCTGTTTCTATCTGTTTCTCTCTCTCTCTCACTCACTCAATCTGTCTACCTCGAACCCTGTGCCCGAGTGCTTCTCTATCAATATCCCCAAATATGTATGTCTTTCTCGCTAATGTTATGACCGCTCAGGACAAAGCCCCCAATCTAAATATATGATTCTGATTGTGGTAGGAGAAACACACTGTCCATTCAGTCCCGTCACTCCACAGGTCACATCATACATTTTTAAGCATTCCAAATCCCATTGACAAAAATTCATTATAACTTTCGGGTATTTTATTCTTAACCTCTACACTTCCTTTAATTTAATATCTGGTTTTAAAACTGTTGTTAAAGCTGTAGCCTGGTCTGCTATGCTCTCAGTCAGAGTCATTACCTCTACACTAGCTTTGCATATCCCAACACGTCCTATGGGTTTACCTCGCAATTTCCAGCATTCTGAACGAAGATGATCTGTTTTGTAGCAATGATAACACTGTGGCTTGCAAACTTCATTTCCACCCTCAGCACCTTCCTTTCTGACTGGAGGAGTTTATCCTGGGGCAATCCCAGCTGTTCCTTGATGTCTTCCTTTCAGTCTTCCACTTTCCGTCCTCGTGTTTATGGAGGTGACGGACAAAAGAGGTTGGCTTATTCACAATCTCAAAATCATCTGCAATTTCCACTGCTTGCCTAGCTTTCAAAACTTTCAGTTTATTTACATGAGATCTCACTACGGAAGGAATTGAATTTTAAACTCTTCTCAGAGAACCAACTCCTGAAGGTTTCAAATGTGGTTTCCATCTTTAACGCCCGCGTCCAAAGATCAAAATTAATTTGCTTCACCCACTCATATGTCTTCCTAGCCAATTTCCGTAAACTCCGAAACTTCTGACAGTAAGTTTCAGGGACTAGTTCATATGCAGCGTGAATAGCCTTTTTTACCATCTCATAATCTGCAGAAGCCTCTTCAGGAAGCATTGCATAAACATCACGAGCTCTGACTACCAACCTGCTTTGCATAAGCAGTGTCCAACTTCCTTCAGTCATTTCATCTGTTTGGGTATTTTTTCAGAACTTAGGGAGGGATTGAATAATTTTAAACAACTCTTCGCTGGGACCTGAGCTAATTTCAGATTCTTCTTGACCTTAATTCTCCCTGGATATAAGACAACCCTTTTGTCTTAGTTCCATCTCGTTTAGCCTAAATTCCATATCTTCTCTTTCACATTCTCTCTGAAATGCTTTCTCTTTCTCCCTTTCCTCTTTTTCCAAATCAAGCCTCAAGTTTTTCAGCCTCAGGTTTTTTCCATTTCTAACTGAATCCTAGCCAATACCACTGCATCACCCTCTGACCCACTACTTCCTTGTTCCTTGAATTCTTCTTTTACTTCTTCTTCCTCTAATTCCGGATGTTGGGCTATTATGTCAATTATCTCTGCTTTTTTGACACCTAATTTAAATTCTAACCCCAATCTTGCCGCCAATTCTTTTAATTTGTTCTTAGGTAAAGTTATCAAGTCACTGAGGGAAACACTCTGCTCTCCCAAAAACTCTGCTGCAACTGCTAATGCCATTACTATGATATAGACTGTACCTTATTATACAAGAGACCTGGTTCATTTCTTCGTAATTGCTGTTAGATTTAGAGCCCAACAATCGAGGTTCCAATTGATATGATCACAGACACAAGAGAAATTAATATGATTCCAAACACGAGCCTTCCAAATTAGTCTGTTTCTGATCCCAGACGCGAGCCACCTAAATAAAATATGATTTGACTGTGGACGAGCCCCCAATTAAATATCAAAGTGATTCCTGACAACGCAGCCGGCCACTGACGACATCAGTCTGTGCCAAGGTGCACACATGTGCAGAGGGTCTCCTCCTCTCTGCGCATGTGCTGCGGTCCGGCTTGCCAGGACTGGTTAGCGTATGTGCCAATCACGTCATCACGTGACGTGTACATCTTTGGACAATCCGCCTGGTTGGCCTTTGCGCATGCACTTTACGTGTACAGCAATGCAACGTTAACGGGCATTCACCCATGCGTCAAGCTCCGCTCCCCTCCCCCCCACCGCTCTCTTCGGCCGCTACACTCTTTTGGCTGCTCCGCTCTGCTACCCCCCCTCATTGCTCTCCCCGGCCACTCCGCTCCACTGCACCCCCTCGTTGCTCTCCCTGGCCTCTCTGCTCTTTGGCCGCTCTGCTCCTCCAACCCCCGCCCCCTCGCTGCTCTCTCTGGCCACTCCACTCTTTCGGCCGCTCTGCTCTGCTACCCCCCGCCAGCCGCTTTCTCCAGCCGATCCGCTCTTTTGGCTGCTCCACTCCCCCACCCTCCCCTCGCTGCTCTCTCCGGCCGCTCCACTCTTTCGGCCACTCCGCTTGCCCCTGTCACTCGCTCACCCCCTCCCCGTCCCGCTCCCGCTCTGCTCCCGCTCTCCCCCCCCCCGTGCCGCTGCCGCTCCCCCCTGTCCCGCTCCTGCTCCACCCCCCCATCCCGCTCCACTTCCCTCCCCTGTCCCGCTCCATGTCCTGCTCCGCTCCCTCCCAATCCCCGGCCTTCTCTGCTCTGCTCCCCCACGATCCCCGGCCCCCGGCCCGCTCCACTCACCCCCGGCCCCAGCCCGCTCACTCACTCGCTCTCCCTCCCCCTCCTGCCATTGTGTGCTGCCATGTGTTTAGGTTAGGTTGCCTTTGTTCAATTATTTGAGCAATGCCATCTTTAGGCTTGGCAGCTGCCTGAAGTCGCAGACTGTGACGTTTTGGTGGCACGTGCTGCATTTGCGCATGTGTTACTGCAGCGCCACCCAGTGGTTGAATTGTATATATATGTTACAACCACTCAGGACAAAGCCCCCAATTAAAATATATGCTTCTGATTGCGGTTGGAGCAACACACTGTTAATTCAGTCCCGTCACTCCACAGGTCACATCATATATCTTTAAGCATTCCAAATCCAAGAAAGCAGCATCCAAATTGAAACAATCTAGTAATCCCTGAATGAGGCGAACCAAACTAGGTATCTTTCGATATCAACAAATTAACTATTTACTTAAAAACTGAAATCTTAAACACAATTAAGATAAACTAATATCTAAAGACCTTATGACTTCTTATTTAAAAATCTAACTCCCAAATTTGCAGACATGTGTTTGAACTAACAGTTGTTTGTTTTTTAATTAGCTGCAGAAAAGAAATGGAAAAACAATAAATCTTTGTGGATTATGCTTCTGACGAACAGTCTTCCAATTCAACAGAGTCCAAGTTCACTTGCAGTCTTCCAAGGTCCAATGAGAAAAGGGCCCTTCCAGAGATAGGGGTTCAACAGTTCAGTTTGACAGTTGTAGTATTAGAGTCATGGAGAGATACCGCACTGAAACAGACCCTTCGGCCCACCGAGTCTGTGCTGACCAACAACCACCCATTTATACTAATCCTACATTAATCCCATATTCCCTACCACATCCCCACCATTCTCCTACCACCTACCTACACTAGGGGTAATTTACAATGGCCAATTTACCAGTCAGCCTGCAAGTCTTTGGCTGTGGGAGGAAACCGGAGCACATGATGGAAACCCACACGGTCACAGAGAGCACTTGCAAACTCCACACAGGCAGTACCCAGAACCATACCCAGAACTGAACCCAGGTCACTAGAGCTGTGAGGCTGCAGTGCTAACCACTGCACCACTGTGCCAGCCCAAACTCTATTAAACGCTTTTTGCCAGCGATGAACAGAGCAGATCAATAATTTGTGGAGAGAGAAAAAAAACCTTTTTCTTTTCTTATTTCTTAATGAATTAACTTGGTTCAAAGAAGTTTGAGAGAGAAACTACCCAGGGTTTAAATGGACTTAGAGAGAGCTCTGCTATTTCCTCCACATGCTGCATCAATCTGTCAACTGTCTCTCTCTGCCAGCCAGTTTCAAAGTGAAAATGGATATATTGATTCTCTGTTCTCCCTCTCTGCATGGCTGTAGCTTGGCTACCAGAATGTACTTTCACTCACAGTCCTTCTGGAGAGATCTTAAAGATACACTGATCTCTTTACACCCTTAAAGACGCACCACAATATTTCCCGAGGAGGAAGAAAAACACAGGATTGTGACACTATCTTTATCCCGAATCTGGATATCTCTTCCTTTCTCTGACACCTTCGGTCCACACCATTCCATTTGTTATCTACTAGTTTGATTCTGACTGTTTTTTCCGTTGATTTCTCCTGTTTGATGTTGGACCGCAGGAGATTCTTTCAAGGATTGTCGAAGCGGCCATTATAACTCTGCTGGTAGAAGCTCGGCGGACTCCCCACATCCACCACCTGTACAAAATATCTGTTGAAAGTACCATATTCGATCAGGAGATCTGAAGTAGCTGTCTTTGCTTCTGGACGAATTTCCTCGCTCCATTCTTGCAGACAGGAATTTGATAGCAACATGTCAATCATTGATAGGATGAAATTCAATTGCACTTTGCACCAGGTAACGCTGTACAAACACTCGTGAAATTAATTTTACTGTAAAGCAGGTGACAGCGAATTGACAGACCGGTTTAAACCTCTCTCAATTGTATTTTCTTATTGAAGTCAATGGGAATAAATATCAGGCAGGGTGCAAAACGGGCTGCAGATTCCCTACTTCATCTTTGTAATACCATTCAAGACCGAATTCTCTCCCTCTGATTTTTTACCCCTCACGCACGGAAATCGAGGTCTGCCGACTCGCGGTTTAAAGCAATGTGCTCACAGTGGATAAGACTCAGCACGGAGAGCAAATCAGCAGAAAATATACCGCAAGAAATTATCAACATTGAACAAGGCGGATTTATTCATCTGTGAGATCAGGTTACTTTGATCTGAGAATATTTCTAAAATGAAAATGCAATGAAACTGATCGCTGAACTGACCCTGAAACTGATTAGACTCATTATTGCAAGACTGTAAATTAAGTTGTGAAATCATTGATATTGAGGCTGTGGAGAGAATTGTAATATCCTCAGTACCTTCTGTGAGGACACAGATTTAGGTCATGAGTCGACGAGTTAACCTCCTGACTATCCAACACCTTAAAATAACTACAAGACACAAATCAGGAGTATAATGACATCCTGCCCACTCGCCTGGAAGGGTGCAGTAACTACATCAAGAATCGGCACCGCACCGACTAGGTTAACAACTGCTCCATCCATCACTTGTGAATACAGTGTGTACTATCCACAGGCTGCACTGCAGTGATTCACCACGTTTCAAAACCAGAATCTCTCAAATCCGCGTCTTCCACCACCCAGAAAGACACGGGCAGCCAGCATCTCCAGTTGCCCTTCAAGTTGGGTCAAAATCCTAGTGTGTACTACCCAACAGTATTATGGGAGAACATTCACCGCGCACGCTGCAGAGATGCAAGAAAATACATAGGAACATAGGAAATAGGAGCAGAAGTAGGCCATTCGGCCCCTCGAGCTTACTCCGCCAGTCAAATAGATCATGCCTGATCTTCTACTTCAACCTCATTTTCCTGCACTATCCTCAATTCCATTGTTTTCTTTAATTTATAGAAACTATTGATCTCTGTCTTGAACATACTCAGCGACTGAGCCTCCACAACCCTCTGGGATAGAGAATTCCACAGATTCAGCACACTCTGAATGAAGACATTCCTCCTCATTTCAGTCCCAAATGGACTACCTCTTATTCTGAGACACTGTTCCCTGGTTTTAGCTATCCCCAGCCAGGGGCAACATCCTTCCTGTATCAACACTGTCGAACCCTGTAATAATTGTGTTTGCTTCATTGAAATCATTTCTCATTCTTCTAAATTCTACAGAATACAGGTCCAGCCTCCTCAATCTCTCCTCAGAGGCCAACCCAGTATCCCAGCAATCACTCTTGTGAACAACCGTTGCACCCTCTCTTTGGCAATTATATCCTTCCTTAGTTAAAGATACAAAAACTGTACACAATACTCCAGGTGCATTCTCACCAAGGCTTTATACAATTGCAACAAGACTTCTTTACTCTTGTACTCAAAACCTCTTGCAATAAAATCCGACACATCATTTCCCTTCCTAATTGCTTGCTCCATCTGCATGCTCACAATCAGTGACTTAAGAACAAGGACATCCAGGTCCCTTTGGACATCAACACTTCCCAACCTCTTGCCATTTAAGAAATGCACTGTATTTCTGTTTTTCCAACCAAAGTGGATAACTTCACATTTTTCCACATTATATTCCATCTGCAATGTTCTTGCCACTAACTTAACATGTCTAAGTTCCCTTGTAGCCCCTTTACATTCTCCTCACAACTCACATTCTCACACAGTTTTGTATCATCAGCAAGATTGGAAATATTGCATTTGGTCCTCACATCCAAATCACTGACATAGATTGTGAACAGCTTGGACCAAGCACTGATCCTTGTGGTACGCCACTAGTCATAGACTGCCAACTTGGGAATGAAACGATAATCCCTGCTCTTTGTTTTCTGTCCCTTAATCAATTCTCAACCCATGTCAGTTATATTACTCCCAATTCCATGCGTTCGAATTTTACTACCTAACCTCCTGTGTGGGACCTTATCGAAAGCCTTCTGAAAATCCAACGACACCACATCCACTGGTCCCCCCTTATCTATCCTGCTAGTTACATCCTCAAAAAATACTCCAACAGTTTTGTAAAACATGATTTCCCTTTCTTAAATCCATATTGACTCTGCCCCATCGCACCCTTATTTTCTAAGTGTCCAGTTATCACATCCTTTATAGTAGATACATATTCCCTACTTCTGATGTCAGGCTAACAGGTCTGTGGTCTCCCGATTTCTCTCTCCTTCCTTTCTTAAATAGTGGGGATACATTTGCAACCTTCCAGTCTTCAGGAACGGCTCAAGAATCTATGCAATTGTGCAAGATGTTCACCAATATATTTGCTATCTCGACAGCTACCTCTTTCAAAGCTCTGAAATGTAGATTATAAGGCCAAGGGGATTTACCAACTTTCAGTCACATTAATTTCTTCAATACTACATTTTGCTAATACTAATTTCTTTCAGTTTTCTCGCTACTTCCTTGGATCACAAGTAGTTCTGGAAAGTTTTTTGTGTCTTCCTCCGTGAAGACAGACAAAAATTATTTCTTTAGTTTATCTACAATTTCCCTATTCCCATTATAAATTCCCATGCCTCTGCCTGATATGGACCCACATTTGTCTTTGCTAATCTTTTCCTTTATACATAACAAGAGAAGCTTTTACAATCCGTTTTTAAGTTCCTTGCTAGTTTATTTTCATATTCTGTTTTCCCTTTCTTATCAGTTTCTTGGCCCTTCTTTGCTAAATTCCAAAGGCTAACTTGTCTTTTTTTTTGGCAACTTATCAGCCCCTTCCCTTGATCTAATACAATATTTAACTTCTCTTGTCTGCCATAAAGTGATTATTATATGATCGAAAATACTTTAAGTTTGAAAGTGCTGCAGTTCAATCAGAAATTAGAGTTTTAAATCTAAACAAAGGAAACTACGAAGGTATGAGGGGAAAGTTAGCTGTGGTAGATTGGGAAACTTCATGAGAAGCTATGACAGTAGACAGGCAATAGCCAGCATGTAAGGAATTAATACACGCTTACAAAGAATTTACATTCATTTGAGTCACAAAAAACCCAGCAAAAGAAGTGATCTAACCATAGCTAACAATGGAAGTTAAATATTAGATTAGATTAAAGGAAGAGACTTATAAAGATGCCAAGAAGAACTATCATCACCTCCTCAAGAGCAACCAGGGATGGGTAATAAAAGATCATATCACAATAATAATTTCATTTAATAAAGATCTCAGTAAATATGAGGGCTTTACAGCAAACCATTTAAAACAAACAGACCACAAAATCAGCAAGAACAATCAAGTGGTTCAACGCCCAATTGCATAAACAAATGAAGGTAATGACTCACCAGGAACACCAACAGCTGCGAGGAAGGGGTAGTAAACTGCTTCAATCTGCACAAGGATTGGTCGATCCATCTGTTGAATGATGTGATGTGAGTGCTGCTGGCAACATCTCTGATTAACAAGCAGATGAAGGTGCTTCAATTCAAACCTTTTATTATACCTAAAAGAATTCTCAGGTGAACTAATTATGTTACTCAGTGACTGACATTATTTACGGTCTTTTGAACAAACATCAGATTGTTGCTTAACTCTAAGGATTATTGGCTAATTGGAAACATGCAAGCTGGAAGAGGGAAATACACTATTAAATCCACGTCAGCATTAACTCTCCACCAGAGCAAAAAGTCCCAATTACATTGACCCACCTTATTCCCAGATAATTTCACCACTTTTCCTAATCACCACATCCACTTGAATTCTGAATCTTGCCATAATTCTTACAATAAACAGCCACACATCTCTGTGAAGAAGTTTCTCCTTCTTTCAATTATAAATCTCTTAAAATTTCACTGTCACGGGAGAAGACACAAAAAATATCACAAGACCAGAAGACCATCAAGGGCCAAAAGGGAGGGAGGAACTAAAAACAATCACTACCATCAGAAAAAAAAGTACTGGGCAAACTAATGGAATGAAAGGTGACATGTCCCCTGAAAGTGACAGCCTG
The DNA here is from genome assembly GCF_036365525.1 of Heterodontus francisci. Lineage (NCBI taxonomy): Eukaryota > Metazoa > Chordata > Chondrichthyes > Heterodontiformes > Heterodontidae > Heterodontus > Heterodontus francisci. The sequence goes on from NW_027141362.1 coordinate 680,971, forward strand.
CATCCTAGGGTCCTAAAAGTGGCTGCAGAAAAAGTAATGTATGCTTAGTAATTTTCCAAAATACTATAGATTCTCAAAAGTTTCCAGTGGATTAAAAAACCACAAATGGAGCACCTGTATTCAAGAAAAGAGGTAGAATGAATGCAGGACACAAGAGGCCAGTTAGCCTAAAATGTGTCATTGGGAAAAGTGGAATTCAGTATAAAGAACAAAGAACAAAGAACAGTACAGCACAGGATCAGGCCATTCGGCCCTCCAAGCCTGTGCCGATCTTGATGCCTGCCTAAACTAAAACCTTCTGCACTTCCGCGGTCTATATCCCTCTATTCCCATCCTATTCATGTATTTGTCAAGATGCCCCTTAAACGTCGCTATCGTACCTGCTTCCACCACCTCCCCCGGCAGCAGGTTCCAGGCACTCACCACCATCTGTGTAAAGAACTTGCCTCGTACATCCCATCTAAACTTTGCCCTTCGCACCTTAAACCTATGTCCCCCAGTAACTCACTCTTCCACCCTGGGAAAAAATTTCTGACTATCCACTCTGTCCATGCCGCTCATAACTTTGTCAACCTGTATCATGTCGCCCCTCCACCATTCCAGTGAAAACAATCCAAGTTTAACCAACCTCTCCGCATAGCTAAAGCCCTCCAGACCAGGCAACATCCTGGTAAACCTACTCTGTACCCTCTCCAAAGCCTCCACGTCCTTCTGGTAGTGTGGTGACAGTTATGAAGGAAGTAATTGCGAGACATTTATAAAATCAAAATACAACTAAGCAAAGTTAACATGGTTCCGTGGAAGGAAAATAGTCGTTCACAAATTTATTAGTGTTCTTTGAGGATGTAGCAAGTAGGGTGGATAAAGGGGAAGCAGTGGACATCCTGTATGTGGATTTCCAAAAGGCATTTGATAAAGTGCCAACAAAAAGGGTACTGAATAAGATAAGAGCTCAGATGTCGGTGGGGGAGGGTGAGGGTGTCATAGAATCATAGAGTTATACAGCACAGAAACAGGCCCTTTGATTCCATGCCAAGCATCAAGCACCTATCTATTCTAATCCCATTTTCCAACACTTGGCCCCTAAACTTGTGTGCTAGGGCATTTCATGTGCTGATCTAAATACTTCATAAATGGTGTGAGGGTTCCTGCCTCTACCACCCCTTCAGGCAGTGTGTTCCAGATTCCAACCACCCTCTGGGTGAAAAAAATCCTCACGTCCCCTCTAAACGTCCTGCCATTTAACTTAAATCTATGCCGTCTGGTTAGTGACACCTCTGCTAAGGGAAAAAAAAGTTTCTTCCCGTCTACCCTATCTATGCCCCTCATAATCCTGTACACCTGAATCAGGTTCCCCCTCCGCCTTCTCTGCTCTAAGGAAAACAACCCTAGCCTATCCAGTCTCTCTTCATAGCTGAAATGTTTCAGCCCCGGCAACATCCTGATGAATCTCCTCTGCACCCTCTCCAGTGCAATCACATCCTTCCTATAGTGTGGTGCCCAGAACTGTACACAGTACTCCAGCTGCGGCCAACTAGCATTTTATACAGCTCCCATCATATTCCTCCTGCTCTTATATTCTATGCCTCGACTAATGAAGGCAAGTATCCCGTAAGCCTTCCTAACCACCTTATCTACCTGTGCTGCTGCCTTCAGTGATATATGGACAAGTGCACCAAGGTCTCTCTGACCCTCTGTATTTCCGAGGGTCCTACCATCCATTGTATATTCCCTTGCCTTGTTAGTCCTCCCAAAATGCATCACCTAACACTTCTCAGGATTAAATTCCATTTGCCACTGCTCTGCTCATCTATACTGTCCTGTAATCCATAGCTTTCCTCCTCACTATTTACGACAGCATGAATTTTCATGTCATCTGCGAACTTACTGATCATGCCTCCTATATTCATGTCTAAATCATTAATGTACACTGCAACCAGCAAGGGTCCCAGCACCGAACCCTGTGGTACACCACTGGTCACAGGCTTCCAGTCACAAAAACAACCCTTGGCCATCACCCTCTGCCTCCTGCCACTAAGCCAATTTTGGATCCAAGTTGCCAAATTACCATGGGCTCTTACCTTCTTAATTGATCTCCCATGACTTATGAAATGCCTTACCGAAGTCCATGTAGACAACATCAACTGCTTTACCCTCATCTCCACATCTAGTCACTTCCTCAAAAAAATTCACATTTTTTTGAACATGATCTCGCCCTGACAAAGCCATGCTGACTGTCCTTGATTAATTCCTGCCTCTCCACGTGGAGATTAATCCTGTCCTCAGAATATTTTCCAATAGTTTCTCGACCACTGATGTTAGACTCACTGGTCTGTAATTACCTGCTTTATCCTTGCTACCCTTCTTGAATAATTGTACCACATTTGCTGTCCTACAGTCCTCTGGCAACTCTCCTGTTGCCAGAGAGTATTTGAAAATTTGCGTTAGAACTCCTGCAGTCACCTCCCTTGCCTCACATAGCAGCCTGCGATACATCCCATCTAGGCCTCGCGATTTAGCCACTTTTAAGCCCGTTAAAACCGCTGTGATAATTTGTTGGAGTGTATCACAATCCCCTTCCCTGATCTACATCTCCATAATGAACACAGATGAAAAGTAATCAATTAAAACCTCACCTACGTTGCCCCACTCCAGGCACAGATTGTCACTTTGATCCCGATTGGACCCTACTCTTTCCCTGGTTATCCTCTTGCCCTTATTATACATATGAAATGCCTTAGGATTTTCCCTTATCTTGCCCTCCAGTGTTTTTTCATGCCCCCTCTTCGGTCTCCGAATTACTTTGTTAAGCACCCTCCTACACTTTCTATACTCCTCTAGGGCCACCACTGTTTTCAGCCCTCTGAATCTATCATAAGCCTCTTTTTTCTTTTCTTATCCAATTCTCTATATCCCTTGACATCCAGGGTTCCCTGGACTTGTTGGTTTGACCCATCACCATTACAGGAACATGTTGGCTCTGAACTCTCACTATTTCCTTTTTAAGTGACTCCCACTGGTCTGATGTAGATTTTCCAACAAGTAGCTGCTCCCAGATTCTGTTTTATCATATTGAAATTGGCCTTCTCCCAATTCAGTACCTTTATTTCTGGTCCATCTTTGTCCTTTTCCACAACCACCTTAAATCTTGCAGAGATTTGGTCACTATCACTGAAATGTTCCCCCACTGACACTTCTACCACTTGTCCAGCTTCATTCCCTTCTGTTGTAGGACTTTCTATGTGCTGGCTCAAAAAGCTGTCCTGTCTGCACTTTAAGAATTCTGCCCCCTTTAAGCCTTTTGCACTAAGACTATCCCAGTTAATATCAGGGAAGTTTAAATCCTGGACTATTATTACCTGATTATTTTTACACCTGTCTGAGATTTGCCTACATATCTGCTCCTCTATCTCTTACTCACTGTTTGGAGGCATGTACTACACCCCTAGCAAAGTGATTTCCCCCTTTTTGTTTTAAAGTTCTATCCATAAGTCCTCATTTGAGGATCCTTCGAAGATATCATCCCTCCCTACTGCAGTAATTGACTCCTTGATCAATATTGCAATGCCACCTCCTATTTTACACCCCCTGCCCACCTCCTGTCATGCCTGAAGATTCTATACCCTGGAATATTGAGCTGCCAGTCCTTCCCTTCCCTCAATCATGGCAATATATTAGCATGAATAGAGTTTTGGCCAATAGGAGAAAGAGAATTGGGATAAATGTGTCATTTTCAGGTGAGCAAGTTGTAAGTGGTGAGCAGTGCTGAGGCCTCCACTATTTACCATCTATATGAATGACTTTGATGAAACGATTGACTATATTGCAAACAAATTTGCGAACAATACAAAGATAGGTGTGAAAACAAGTTGTTAGGAAGACACAAAGTTTTCAAAGGGATATAGATAGATTACATGAGTGGACAACAATTTGGCAGGTGGAGTATAAAGTGGGAAAATATGAGGTTGTCCATTTTGGTGAGAAAACTAGAAAAAAACGATATTATTTAAATGGAGAGAGACTGAAGAATGTTACAACACAGAGGTTTATGGGTGTTCTCATACAAGAATCACAAACAAGTTAGCATGCAGATACAGCAAGTAATTAGGGAGGCCAATAGAACCTTGGCATTTACTGCAAGGGGGATGGAGTATAAAAGTTAGAAAGTCTTACTACAGCTGTACAGGGCATTGGTGAGACCACGCCTAGAATACTTTGCAGAGTTTTGTTCTCCTTATTTAAGAATATATTGGATGCAGTTTAGAGAAGGTTCACTAGGTTGTTTACTGGGATTAAAGGATTACCTTATGAGGAAAGGCTGAGTGGATTGGCCCTATACTCACTGGGGCTTAGAAGAATGAGAGGTGATGTTTTTGAAACATATAAGATTCTCAGCGGGCTTGACAGGGTAGATGCTGAGAGGATGCGTTCCCTGGTGGGGAAATCTAGAACGAGGGGGAACAGTTTCAAAATAAGTGGTCTCACATTTAAGACCCAGACGAGCAGGCATTTCTTCTCTTCGAGGGTCTTTAATCTTTGAATTCTCTAACCCAGAGAACAGTGGAGGTTAGGTCATTGAATAGATTCAAGGCCGAGCTAGACAGTTGTTTGATCTACAAGGGAGTCAAGTGTTATGGGAGGCAGGCAGGAAAGTGGAGTTAAGGCTAGTATCAGATTAGCCATGATCTTATTGAACGATGGAGCAGACTCGAGGTACCAAATGACCTACTCCTGCTCCTATTTCTTTATTTATGTACAGTTCTATCTGTTGTCATTTTTTCTTACACCATCAACTTCTGAAAACAGACTTCTTCTCTCTACCCTGCTCACTTTAGTTATAATTTTAAACACTTTGATCATATTGCCCTGTAATCTAATTCATTTCACCAAAGAGGGAGGGGGAGTGATTTTCATCGAATGTTTTAGGAACTAAAGATCCTCAGATGTGACTAATATACAACGTCAGTTTAGCCCGCACTTGAGTAAGATATGTTATCTTGGTAAAGCAGTTGAAACCAGAGCTCAGAGAGACACTCAGACCCTCATTGAGTAGCTTATTGCTGTGTAAAATGCCTGCTAACGCTCACTAAAGAGTCTACACGGCATTTTGGTAGTTGATGCTTCATGTAATGCCCTTTCCTAACAACGACTAGCTGTTTGGGAGCAAACACCACATTGATGTTGAATTCAAGAACTACTTAAAGGGATACTCACTATGTCACGATCATTTCTGCTGTCGTTGTGAAAAAAGATCTCTGGAACACCATGGGAGACACTTTGGGATGCTTTGTCAACACTGTTCCAACACTCGAGCAACATACATTCTGGGAACTCTGAGAAATTCCCCTAAAAATACTAAGTGCTACTCAGTGTTGTTTTCTCAACCACATTCGATACATTCTCGGAGTCATCCAGAGAAAGGGATTGCTCTGTCATGGGTAGATGAGTGAAGGCTCCCCTTCGGCTTGACGAGAAACGGGAGGAACACAGGATGTCAAGCAGAACAGCAGTAGCTTCTGCAAGAGAGAGTGACAGGAGGAGGTCAACGTTGTATCCTATTCTCAAGCGGTAAAGACATCCCTCCTCCTCTGGAGGTCGTCTGCCAGAGCGCCCGCATCGAAAAACCTATGAAGGGTCACTGACCCGAAACGTTAACTCTGCTTCTCTTTCCACAGATGCTGCCAGACCTGCTGAGTGAATCCAGCATTTCTTGTTTTTGTTTCGAAAAACCTATGTACCGCTCCCTCGCTCCCTCTCTTTTTGCAATGGTCGTCCCTGTACCAACCAGAACACCCCACACAGACAGACGTAGGAGTGAGGAGCCCGTATGCAGTGCTCCACCAATTATGCTGCTAACCAGACCATGAGCAATAAACTGGTTGGTGATGACTTAACACATTCATGCAAGTTTAAATTGGGGTCAAATAAGACCTAAAATGTGTGCTAAATCCAGACTTTCAAGCAGGTGTGTCCTTTTAGCAATCCGCTAATGTTTTCAACCTTTGGTCAAAGCAAACCCCACCATCTTTCCTAGTTTTGCAACATATTTTATTTCCTCAAACCTCACCCAGTGGATCTGCTTTACATCATCCCTTAAGCTTCAAGTGCATGAATAAAAAAAAGTCATTGTGGGAATAGAGTCAATTAATGATGGACAGGATAATATCACAGACAACGAATTATAAATGGCAGAAATATTAAAGAAATAATTTGTATATATACTTACCAGGGGACCAGGACAAATGGACATGGTGTTAGATGATAATATTAGAAATAAGTTAACTGCATTTAAAATAAATAAAGCTGAAATATTAAATAAACGTCTCAAAGTCAAAGAGGGCAACAAACTTACTCTGAACAGTTTACATCTGTGCATTTTGGAAGAATCTAGGGAAGAGATAGCAGAGGCACAATGATATATTTTTAACAACTCATTAGAAAAAGCTGTAGTGCCAGAGGTCTGGAGGACAGCTAATGTTATACCTGTACTAAAGAAAGGAGATAGAGCACGTTCAGTGTTCTGTAGACCAGTTAGCTTAATATTGTGGTAGGTAAAATAATGGAATCCCTATTAAAAGATTAGAAGATCATTTAGAAACAAAAACATGATAATGATTAGTCAGTATGGATTACAAAAGGGAAAGTCTTACTTGACCAACTTCATTGAATTTTTTGAAGAGGTAACAGGGAGACTAGACAAAGATGATACAGTAGATGTAAATTATCTGGATTTCCAAAAGGCCTTCGATCAGGGCCCACATAATAGACTATAATAAGGTCAGAGAATGCGGAGTCAGTGGACAAGTAGCAGAACAGATAGCGAGTTAACTTCAAGACAGAACAAAAAACACAGTCCGGTAAAAGGGCAATTCTTCAGAGTGACAGAAGGTGGGAAGTGGTGTTCTAGAAGGATCAGTGCTGGGACCTCCGTTACAATTTATATTAACAGCTTAGACTTTGGAGTCAAAACCGCAATTTCTAAATTTACAGAAGCCACCAAATTGTTAAGAATTGGGGAGCAGGATATTGAGGGTGGGGGGAGCGGGGGGAGGGAGGTGGGTACGGGGGGGTTGGGGAGGGAGGTGGGTACGGGGGGGTTGGGGGGAGTGTTAGCCAATACTGAGGAAAACTGCAACAAATCATAGGAAGATATGAATAAACTTGAAGAATTGGTAAATTACTGTCAAATGAATTTAAATATAGACAAATCTGGGTTATTACTTTTTTTCCAAGAAGAATTAGGAGGTTGCATATTACTGAGAAAATGTAAATGGGGTAGAAGAGCAAAGGGATCTAGGTTTACAAATATACAAATCACTAAACCTGGCGAAGCAGCTTAACAAGATTATAAAAAATAACTAATCACAATTGGGTTTATTTCTAGAGGGATGGAATTTAAAAGTTTGAATAAAGTTATGCTAAACATGCATCGATCTTTGGATGGATCAGACCTGGAGTATTACACATAACTCAGATCACCATATGATAAAGAGATACAGGCACTGGATAGGGTGCAAACAATTACAAGTATGATACAAGAAATGCAGAGTAATCCTGTCAGGAGATAATGAAAATGTTGGGTTTCTTTTCTCTCGAGAAGTGAAGGCTGACGGGTAAAACAATAGAGACCTTTAAAATTATGAAAGACTTCGATACCTAATGATAATCCTAATCAGTGGAAACACCCACAAATAAAGATTTAATGGAGAAAAGATATACCAGGATATGAACAAATTAACAAGCCGTTGTTCAGTGGAGAATACTGGCCCATTCGTCCATTGGTGCCATTGCTTCCTGCCCCGGTGGGTGTTGACTTACTTTTGTTTGTTTAAACAGCAGCTACTTTCAGCAATACCGAGGGAAGATTATACATTTTATAACAATAAACATACATTTTAAATGTAGACTGCTTTGAGATAAAAAAAAACAAGATTGTCAGATTGTGTAAACAAAAGTTAATTCGATGCAATACATGCTCTAATCAGTTCAAGTGCTTAAAATATTCTAATACTTTAACATTCACTCCTGGTAGCAAAGCTCCCAGAATAAGAGCAGAGCTAACAGATTGGTGTAACAGGGAGGAGGACGTTAGAGTTCACTGTGGGGACTGAAGTTATGGTGGTAGTGTTAGCTTGATAGTGCGATCAGAGGTAATGGTTAAGTGGGTAATAGTGTTCGATATCACAGGCCAGGATCGGTGCAACCTGTGGGATGAAGGGGTCAGAGGTCATAGCTAATGATTTTAGCACATACCACCAAGAAAAGCAAACAGGATGATTATTGGGAGCAATTTGGATTCCACAAAATGATGACCAAGAAACTGATAAAGAAGGGGAAAACAAAATATGAATGCAAGCTAGTGAGAAACATAAAGGAGGATTGTAAAAGTGTCCTTCGGTATGTAGAAAGGGGGAAAAAATCAGCAAAGAAAAATGTGGGACCATTACAGATGGAAACACAAGAATTTATAATGGAGAGTAGAGAAATGGTAGAGAAATTAAACAATTATTTTGCATCTGTCTTCACGGAGCAAGATACAAAAAATCTCCCAGAAATACTTGGGAACCAAGCGACCTGTGAAAATGTGGAACTGAAATAAACTAGTATTGATAACGAGATTGAGATTGATAAATCCCCTGGACCAGATGAGCTACATCCCAGAGTGTTGAAGGTGGTGGCTATAGAGGTGGTGGATGCATTGGTGGCTATCTTTCAAAATTCTATAGGTTCTGGAAAGGTTCCTGTGGACTGAAAAGTAGCAAATGTATCCTCACTATTTAAGAAAAGAAGGAGAGAGAAAACGGGGAAAGACAGACGGGCTATTTGACGTTAGTAGTAGGGTAAATGTTAACATCTATTGTAAAGGATGTGATACCTAGACACTTAGAAAATAATGATATGATTGGGCAGAGTCAACATGGATTTATGAAAGGTGTCCTTGTTCATGAAAGCTAGCAGGCAGGTGCAGTAAGCAGTTAGGAAGAGAAATCGTATGTTGGTCTTCATGGCAAGGGGATTTGAGTACAGGAGTAAAAGTTTCTTGCTGCAATTGTATAGAGCCTTGGTGAAACTGCACCTGGGGTATGCTGTAGTATTTCCATCTCCTTATCCAGGAAAGTATATACCTACCATAGAGGGAGCAGTACAATGGATGTTCACCAGACTAATCCCTGAGATGGCGGATTGATGCCAGGAAACTGGGCTTGTATTCTCGAGAGTTTCGAAGAAGGAGAGGTGATATCATTGAAACATACAAAGTTCTTACAGGGCGTGACAGGGTGGATTTTGATAGGATCTTCCTCCTGGCTGGGGATATCTAGAAGCAGGGGACATAGTCTAAGAATAAGAGGTGGGCCATTTAAGACAGAGGCAAGGAGACATTTCTTCACTTAGAGAGTGGTGACTCTTAGGACTTCTCTATCCCAGGGAGCTGTGGAAGCTCAATCATTGAGAATGTTCGAGACTGAATTTGATAGATATCTGAATACTAATGACATCAAGGGATATGGAGACAGTGCAGGAAAGTGACGTTGAGGTAGATGACGAGTCATGGTCTAATTGAATGGCGGAGCAGGCTCCATGGGATGAATTGCCTACTCCTGTTCCTAAGTTCCTATGTTCCTATGATTAGCTGGACTCGTAATTTGGCAGTCAACCATTTCGTCAGCATGGAAAGCTGGATCTTCATAGTGCCAGAGATATTAGATTGGTTAGATGGTTGGAGAATGGCAGGGGAAGAACTACAAATGGAAAAGAGAGTGAATAGCCTAGAAATCAGGGCTTACTGCATGACTGCTGGAGTTGGAAGACAAATTGGTGAACTCGCATTTGTGCCGCCTAGTAACTGAGAGCTGGAACTACAACCTACATCTTCATTATAAATGTTGAGACAGGAAACTGTACTGAAACGTTTTGACAAATATTGATAAATATCAAGGAGCTCCAGCAAAATTGAATCCAATGGGAATCGGGGAAAACTCTCCACTGGTCTGAGTCAGTCTGAACACAAAGGAAGATTCTTGTGATTTTTGGAGGTCAACCATCTCAGTCGAAAGTTATCTCTGCACGAGTTCTGGAGGGATATGCCCTAGGCCCAACCATGGAGTGATAGAGCCATTTATGGAATAAAAGGAGGCTACTTGGCCCATCAAGACCATTCCAGCTCTTCAATGAGCAAACCAATCAGTTTCAATCCCCCGCTCGATCCCCGTAGCCCTGCAAGTTTATTTCCTTCAACTGACCATCCAATTTCCTTTTGACATTATTGATTGTCTCCACTTCCATCAAACCTGTGGGCAGAATTACTCACATTATCATCTTCTGTGTAAAAAAAAGTTCTTTCTAACATTCATCCAGCATCTCTTGCTCAAAACCTTCAATCTCTGTCCCCTAGTTATTGTGCCATCAGTTAATGAGGACAGTTTTCCCTTGTCTCACTTATCTAAGCCTGCCACAGTCTTGTACGACTTCATCAAATCTCCCTTCAATCTCCTTTGCTCCAGGGAGAGCAACACTAGTTTTTCCAACCTAGCCTTCCAACTCAAATCCCCCAGTCCCCCAATCTGTTAAGTCTCATCTACATCCTCCCAAGGACCTGCACATCCTTCGTAAGGTGTGGTAATCAGAAATGGACACAATATTCTAGTTGGGACCTAACCAGAGCTTTATCAAGGTTCATAACAACTTTCCTGTTTTGATCTCTGTCCCCATTTATGAAGCCCAAAATCTCATCTGCATTGCGAACTGCTCTCTCACTATGTCCTGCCGTTACGAAGGCTGGGCCATGAAACATGATTATGCCTTAAATATTGTGATTTTTAAAAGTTTAATATAGAGTCCAGAAGGTCAGCTGACCTCATCTCCACTCTACAAAATCTTACCAGGATAACAGAGGAAACAGATTCAGGACTGTCTTCTGAAGAACAGACACTACACAATTAAACCTGGGTTTAACAATGGGTTCTGCCCTTCCGGATGTTTGGATCATAAAAGAAAAAGGGGCACAGTGGCACAGTGGTTGGCACAATGGTTAGCACCGCAGCCTCACAGCTCCAGCGACCCGGGTTCAGTTCTGGGTATTGCCTGTGCGGAGTTTGTAAGTTCTCCCTGTGTCTGTGTGGGTTTCTGCCAGGTGCTCTGGTTTCCTCTCACAGCCAAAGACTTGCAGGTTGATAGGTAAATTGGCCATTGTAAATTGCCCCTAGTGTAGATAAGTGGTAGGAGAATGGTGGGGATGCGGTAGAGAATATGGGGTTAATGTAGGATTAGTATAAATGGTTGGTTGTTGGTTGTCAAAGACACGGTGGGCCGAAGAGCCTATTTCAGTTCTGTATCTCTAAATAAAAAATAAATAAATAAAAACGAGGAGTCAACCATTGTGAACAGGAAACTTGACCCAGGCAGGTGTTAACCCTTGAGGACAATGGAAAGGCTGAATAGTTATGGGAAACTCAGAATACTGGTCTTTGTATTTTGCAGTAGAGCAATAAAGGATTGAATTCTAACTCCAGATAAATTTAACAGACGTTCTGCATGAAGACAGGTTGCAAGGTAGGAATCATCCCATTGTGGCATCACACAGCCTGTGAGAAGGCACTCTTCAGAATGCAGCTTGAAGGAACGCTGTAAGAGAAGACATCCAGTGGTGATAGCTGGAGTGAGAGAAAAATAACAGTGGTCTCAGCACTAGCCAGTGGGTAACACCACTGTTTACCATCCTCCAGTCTGAAAAACAACTGTTTCCCAAGACTCTGTGTCACCTGACCTTAAGACATTTGTTTTTTTTTTATCCAGGCTGACATTGACCCTCCAATTCCATGAACCTCTTTTGTTAAACAACCTTTTATGTGGTATTTCATCAAACGCTTTCTTAAAATCCATATACACAACATCCCCTTCATTGACGTTCTCTGTTACTTCATCAAAATAATCAATTGGATTAGTCAAGCATGATCCACTGTTTACAAATCCGGGCGAGTTATCCTTTATTAACTCAAACTTCTCAGAGTGCTGTTGATATTTTCTGTAGGCATCACCAATGGTAAACTAACTTGTCTGTAGTTGCTAGGATTGAGCTTGCACACTTTCTTGAACAACAGTGTCACATTTTCCACTCTCCCATCCTCTGGCACCTCCTTAATATCCAGGGAAGACAGAAAGATTATGGAAGACCTCTTCTATCTCCAGCCCCAATTCCTTTAGAAACTATTCGGCCCTATCTACCTCAATTCATAGACACCCTCTCCAGTACCTCATCCATCTCAATTTTTACCCTCTCCATGGCCTTTGCTCAGTCAGCTTCTACCGATATTTTGTAGATTCTTCTTCCTTAGTTAACACCGATACAAAGTGCTCATTAATTATTCTAGCCTTGCCCTGTACCACTAAGCATATATCACCATCTTTGGTCCTAATAGGCACCACTCCACCGCCTATGACCCACTTGCCAGTTACATGCCAGTGGAAGATTTTTCGGTTATTGTTTAAAAATAAGGGGTCGCCCATTTAAGACGAAGATTAGGAGAATTTGTTTTCTCTCAGATGGTCGTGATTCTTTGGAACTCTCTTCCTCAAAAGACAGTGGAAGCAGAGTTTTGGATATTTTTAAGGCAGAGGGGGTGAAACGTTATTTGGGTAGGCGGCAATGTGTAATTGAGATTACAATCAGATCAGCCATGATCTTGTTGAATGGCGCAGTGGGCTCGAGGGGTGAGTGGCCTACTCATGCGCCTAATTCATATGTTCAAATGTTTGCATGTTTCCTTTTCTGTTGACTGCCATTGTGTTCTCATATCCTCTGTTTACCAGAAGGATTGTCCTCTTCACCTCCCCTCTCCACATATTGTATTTAGTCCCGTTCTCATTTGAATAATTCATCTGAAATGCATCATATACTTTCATTTTTTGTTTCTTCATAATCTCTATCAACCTAGTCATCAGATGAGCTCTGTTTTCTGTTTCCCTAACCTTTCCTCTTGTTGGAATGTAGCGAGCCTGTATTCCTTAGAGATAACCTGTTATTCTGTTACACTTCTTACAGTCAGCGCTTTGTTCCATTTAGAATCAGAGAATCATAGAAAGTTTAAGGCACAGAAAGAGGCCATTTGGCCCATCGTTTCTGTCCTGGGCGAAAAACGATCCACCTATTCTAATCCCACCTTTCAGCATTTCAGAATTACAGAATAATTCAGTGCAGAAGAGGCCCTTCAGTCCATCAAGTCTTCACTGATGGCTTAAAGACACCTGACCTGTCTACCTAATCCCATTTGCTAGCACTTGGCCCATAGCCTTGAATGTTCTGACGTGCCAAGCGCTCATCCAGGTACTTTTTAAAGGATGTGAGGCAACCCGCCTCTACCACCCTCCCAGGCAGTGCATTCCAGACCGTCACCACCCTCTGGGTAAAAAAGTTCTTCCTCAAATCCCCCTTAAACCTCCAGCCCCTCAGCTTAAACTTGTGTCCCCTCGTAACTAACCCTTCAACTAAGGGGAACAGCTGCTCCCTATCCACCCTGTCAATGCCCCACTTAATTTGGTCCGTAGCTTTGCAGATTATGGCACTTGAGGTGCATATCCAGACTCCTTTTGAATGAGTTGAGGGTTTCTGCCTCAACTACCCTTTCAGACAGTGAGTTCCAGACCCCCACCACCCTCTGGGTGAAAAAGTTTTTCCTCATCTCCCCTCTAATTTTTCTACCAATCACTTTAGATCTATGCCCCCTCGTCACTGACCTCTCTGCTAAGGTGAATAGACCCTTCACCTCCACTCAATCCAAGCCTCTCAAAATTTTGTACATTTCAATCAGATCTCCCCTCAGCCTTCACTGTTCCAAGGACAACAACCCCAACCTATCCAATCTTTCCTCATAGCTGCATTTTCCCAGTCCTGGCAACATCCTCGTAAATCGCCTCTGTACACTTTCTAGTGCAATTACATCCTTTCTGTAATGAAGTGACCAGAACTGCACACAGTAATCAAGTTGTGGCCTAACCAATGAGTTATACAGTTCCAGCATAACCCCCCTGCTCTTGTATTCTATACCACGGCTAATAAAAGAAAGGATTCCACGTGCTTTCTTAACCACCTATCGAACCCCTCCTGTTACCTTCACGGATCTGTGGACATGCACTCCAAAATGTCTCACCTCCTCAACACTTCTTAGTATTTTCCCATTAATCATGCACTCATTTGCCTTGTTTGACCTCCCCAAATGCATCACCTCACACTTCTCCAAGTTGAATTCCATTTGCCAGTTTTCTACCCATCTGACCAGGCCATCACTATCTTCCTGTAGCCTGCAGCTATCCTCCTCGCTATCTACCACACAGCCAATCATTGTGCTGTCTGCAAACCTCTAGATCATGCCCCCTACATTTTATTTTTTTAAATTTATTTAGAGATACAGCACTGAAACAGGCCCTTCGGCCCACCGAGTCTGTGCCGACCATCAACAACCCATTTTTTATACTAATCCTACACTAATCCCATATTCCTACCACATCCCCACCTGTCCCTATATTTCCCTACCACCTACCTATACTAGGGTCAATTTATAATGGCCAATTTACCTACCAACCTGCAAGTCTTTGTCATTTACGTCCAAATTGTTAATATATACCACAAAAAGTATGAGACCCGGTACTGAGCCACTGGAAACAGCCGTCCAGTCACTAAAATAGCTGTCAACAATTACCCTTTGTTTCCTGCCAATGAGACAATTTTGTATCCACCTTGCTACATTGCCCTGGATCCCATGGGATTTTATTTTTTAACCAGTCTGCCATGAGGGAACTTGTCAAAAGCCTTATGAAAATCCACGCAGACCACTTCAACTGCACTACCTTCATCTTTCTTCCTGTTATTTCTTCAAAAAATTCGATCAAGTTGGTCAAACAAGACCTTCCCTGAGCAAATCCATGCTGACTATCTTTAATTAATCTGTGCCTTTCTAAGTGACAGTTTATCCTGTCTGTCAGAATAGATTCCAATAATTTGCCCACTACTGAGGTTAGACTCATTGGTCTATTGTTCGTTCCCTTTTTATTCAAGGTGCAGCGTTAGCAGTTCTCCAATCCTCCGGCACTACACCTGTGTCCAGTGAGGACTGGAAACTGATTGTCAGACCTTCTGCTATTTCCTCTCTTGCTTCTTTTAACAGCCGAGGAGACAGTTCATCTGCCCCTGGTGGTTTATCAACTTTCAAGGATGCGAATCCCATTAATACTTCCTCTCTCCCTTTGTTTATCACATCCAATACTTCATACTCTTCCTCCTTAACTGCAATATTTGCACCATTCCCCCTCTTTTGCGAAGACAGACACAAAGTATTCATTAAGAACCATACCAATATCTTCTGCCCCAACACACAGGTGACCTTTTTGATATTTTATGGGCCCTACTCTCTCCTTAGTTATCCTCTTACTCTTAATGTATTGATAAATCATCTTTGGGTTCACCTTGTTTTTGCTTGCCAATGCTAGATCCCTACTCATTGCATTAAAATTAACCCTTTCTCCTTCTAGCCTTTCTACATTATTTTGCTCGTTACATTTTTGGATTACAAGTCTAAACCTTCTGATGTGATGTTCACTCTTACCCACTTCTTTGCACTCCTTGTCTCGAGAAACAATGGGTAAGCGCCTAGAGGTGGTCAGTGGTTTGTGAAGCAATGCCTGGAGTGGCTATAAAGGCTAATTCTAGAGTGACAGACTCTTCCACAGTTGCTGCAGATAAAATTGGTTGTCGGGGATGTTACACAGTTGGCTCTCTCCTTGCGCTTCTGTCTTTTTTCCTGCCAGCTGCTAAGTCTCTTTGATGCGCCACTCTGTAGCCCCACTGTTCCCGCAGTTCACAATTTCAGGCGACCTCCTGCTTTTTGGTTCAGGCAGCTCGATGGATGCATCCAGTTGAAAACTTGTCTGAAAAAGCATGCAGTTTGAAAGAGCAAGGAGCTCCATGTGTGATTTTGATTTGACCATGTACCCTTTTGTTATTTAAACTCTCCTGACTACCACCCCATCACAGACCTTCCCCTTTGTTATTTTTGTGCCTTCCCCACTTTTGTGAGCTTAAAACATAACACAGTTCGAATATTTCCAAGTTCTGATCACAGATCATTGACCTGAAACATCAGACATCGGCCTTATTTGCTAACTTCTTGTATTAAAGTATCTACCACTAATCACTGATCAATTCTTCTGTTGTCTGTTTTCTGGACATTGTTTCTTCTGCCTTCCATACTCGCTTACTAATTTCCTGCCTTTTCTTCCTAACTGTTCTCCCTCCTTTCTGAATCTTTGCTCCGGCTAATTCAAAACTGTCAACCAGGATATTCGTTCCAGTCTGTTCAGGTACAGACCCTCCAGCTTGCACAGGTCCTATCTCCCTCAGAACCGGTCCCAGTGCCCCAGGAATCGAACGCCTTCCCTCTCGCGCCATCTTCCAGCCAGGTATTCATCTGTTCTATCCATCTATTTCTATACTCACTAGCGCATGGTACTGGAAGCAATCCAGAAATATTACCTTTGGGGTCCTAATTTTAATTTCTTTCTCAGCTCCTTAAAATCTGCCCCTGTAACCAGGGAGGCCACATACCATCTTGGAATCATGTCTGTGCTACAGAAACACCTTCTGTTCCCAAACTATAGAAGCCTCTATCGCTGTTGCTTTTCTTGCTTTCTTCTTGTCCCTCCACTGCCTTTCCCCCACAACTACTGTACAGCAGAGTCACACATGCTGCTGTGGTCTTGACTCTGGCTGTATTCCTCAGATGAAACATCGGACTCACCAGTATCCAAATCTGAACACCTGTTACAGAGCAAGATATCTGGTCCTTCTTGTCCATCTGTTGGTCGTTCAGTACCTCTCTGCCTGCACACTCTCAAACAGTGGATTGGCCACACCTTGAAAGAAGCTATTGACATAGCCCTCGGCCTCACAAATGCACCACAGTGAGGTTTACTGCTGCTCAAACTCCAAACCCCGAAACCAGAGTTCCTCCAGCTGATTACACTTCCTGCACATGCAGTTGTCCAGGACATGAGGCACATCCTGGCATTCCCTATGGCATAGGATATGCATCCAATATGACTGCCCTACCCTGCTATGTTTCTAATTATTGGAATGCTATCTAAACTTGGCAGAAATAAAGGTAAGGCTTGTATCAGAACTGGACAGAAAAAAACACATGAGCTGCTCATCAATCAGGTTGTGATGAAGTCACTTTAGTTGTTTTTCTTTTACCTCTCATCCTAATACTCACGTTATTTTATGTCTATGAGCTCCGATTATGATTACATTTGCTTTTCTAGTTTTTTAAAGTATTTATTAATCTAGATTCTGTTATATGTAGGCATTCATTTAAATCCATTTTAAGGCAAGGGGCTGTGCACAGACTTCCAATACCTCAGTACACAAATTCCCAATAATGCACTCCCATCATGGGATGTTCTTCACTGGGTGATCTGATGTGTAAAAATACTCGTGCTTTACAACCATTCGAAGTTGCAATTCTTCCTTTGTGTATTATACCGTGGAGTTTCCAAAATCAACACGTTATTCGCCAATACATTTACAAACCAACAGGCAGGATGGACAGTTTCTTTACATGCAAGTTCATATTTAGGGGATATAGGTAGATTTACATGCACATATTAATCTGACATTCACACACTCTAACAAAGCCTGACAGACATAGAATGAATCTCACGCTCACATAAAGTACCAAAGTCTGACAGATTTAGAATGAACCCCACACTCATACCCAGTGCCAGAGACTGAC
This sequence comes from Heterodontus francisci, assembly GCF_036365525.1. Lineage (NCBI taxonomy): Eukaryota > Metazoa > Chordata > Chondrichthyes > Heterodontiformes > Heterodontidae > Heterodontus > Heterodontus francisci. The sequence goes on from NW_027141362.1 coordinate 698,751, forward strand.
AGGAACAAAGGAAACCCCCACAATCACACATAGCACCAAATACTGACAGATACCGAATGCATCCCCCACTCAGAAACAGTAACAGAGACTGACGGAAGCAAGGGGCACCCCACCATTACAAACAGTACCAAACACTGACAGATTTAAAATGAATCTCACACGAACAGACAGTACCAGAGATGGATAGAAACAAAGAATTCCGACAATCACAAAAATACCAGTGACTGACAGCCACAGAATGAACCCCTCCTGCAGAACACTTTTCACAATAAGACTTGAGTTCCCAACATTCCTGTGGTGGCTTTACAGGGGCACCTCCAACCATTTGGTACATTTGTCTATGCTGACCAGGCAATTCTGGCAGCCTGACGGGACCCGAGGTACGGACCTGATAAACTTGATTTGGAGGTGTGTCCATGGGCCATTGGGTAGCAGCGCTCTGAAGGAGGGCTCGGATGGTCAAGGTGCCAGTTTATCCTGTAGGCACACCAGACATTTAGCTACTCTGCTGGAGCTATCCTCCCTCATCCCGCACCATGCTACCATATGGAATTTACCAACAGTTATCTCATCAGAAGAGCGGCCAGCTCCAGGCTGCCAGTGAAAAATCTCAAAAAAAAATTCTGCCATTGAAGGGGAACACGGACAGCGGGAAAAGAATCGGATGTCGGTTTAAGCATCAACAGGGAATTCTTAGAATGGGTAGACTGTCCCCCCGATATATAGATGATTTGGTGAGCCCACGCAGTTGGTTGGGGCATGCCTGGTGAGGGTAACTGCATAGGATGGCCATGATTTCTGGAGAGGGAAAGAATCACATTAGCATGAACGATCTTCCACAGTGGACACATACCTGAAGAGCACGACCTGAATCTCGCCGGAGATGATGGTCTCTTTTGCTGTCTGGTCTGCTTCTCAATTGCAGAGCATGTGTGCATTCGAGCTCTTAATATGTCCTTTAACTTTGCCTGCAAAATAGGCCTGCATTCTTTTATGTAGCAAGTGCCACATCGGCCTAAAGAGTGTGGCGTGGGTCAGAGGTTTACTGTCAGATATACACCAATCATTCCTATGGTAAAGGGACAAATGAAGCATAATGTTAATAGTATGGGCATTATAGGACCAAATATTAACCTTTTGTTCGGCAGTTGAAATTACTGCCACCACGAGGGCTACTGTCTCAGCGTATTGTGCAGAATGGAGGGTACATTGGTACTGAAGAACACGGTCAGGATGATGACAGAAAACCCAGTCACGGGGTTCTCGTTCACATGGAACGATGAGCCATCAATGTAAATATCAGGAGTGTTTTTTGATCCCAGACTTCTTGACTTGATGTGCCATGAAGTTAAGGAGATGGAGCGGACATTTACGGAGCTCTCCCTCGTACTGCATCATTTGAGCTCGTAGAGTGATACATTTTGAAGTAATGTCCAAGTGACTCTCCATTAGCAGCAATGTCTAATGACTTTGCCAAGTAGGAGAGAAATGTCCGGAGTCTAGTATTAAATTCAGTGAATTGTGAGAAAGGTGGAACAAAATTTTCACAAGCCTGTGATATTTGTAAAAGATATTACTTTAGAGAAAATGGCTAGCAAATTCTGTTTACAGGTGTCATGGGTTGTCTCAACTCCTGCGAAGATTTGTGATGTGTATACATTTTACAACAGACTATTCTTGACATCCTGACAGAGAACTGCAGCCAAGCCATGGTCAGCTGCCACTAATTCAAGGTGGAAGGGCTGGTTAGAGTTCGGAGCTGTTAAAGACACCGCCTGCATTACTGTCTGTTTGAGGGACTGCACAGTGTTCGTGTCCATTCGGACAATATATTGTCTCCCATCCCTCTCAGTTTATCATGTAGAAGTTTTCCTAATTCGGCAGACCTTGGGATAAACATTCTCTGATAATCAACTAATTCAAAAAAAGATCACAAAGTGGTTTTCGAAGTGGGCAGTGGTCGTTTTTGAATAGTTTGTACCTTTAGTGCAGGAAGTTCCTGAACAGTGCTAACATTGACGCTCTCAAAAAGGTGACACGCTGCTGCGTCAACTGTGTCTTGCGGGGACTGAGTTTTAATCCTGCTTTCTGTAGCAGGACATACCCTTTCTAATTGCTGGCATCCAACTGCAAATTCTCCACACATTGCAACAAGCATTATGGTCACGAAAAGGTCTTAATAGCAGCTTCCATATATTTATGAAATATCATCAGTGTAGTATGGAAGCCTCTCAGAAGGCAAATCCACATCTAATTCTGATACTCAAAAATAAAGGCACATTAATAGTGGTCTGCACATCAAACGGGGATGCTCCAGGAACTGTTAACTAAATCCAATGTGAAAATCATGTTCAGCCCAGTGGAATTTGGGACAGGATGATTTGAGTTCTCACACCACTGGAGAGCGCGTTGCTGTGACATAATTCAATTTCCGATAGTGATTGGAAAGGCACCAGCTGCATTAAGGATTTTTAACTGACCAGATTGGTGAATGCATCGTGGACATGCCTTTTCTAATAGCACCCTGTTGTAGTAGAACACATAAACATATTTTTAAAAACGCACATAAGAGATAGAAGCAGGAGTAGATGACATGGCCCGTCGAGCCTGCTCCACCATTCACTACAGTCATGGCTGATCTTTGCCTTCAGCTCCACTTTCCCACCCACTCCCCATGTGCCTTGATTCCCTGAGAGGCAGAAAATCTGTCTATCTTAGCCTTAATTATATACAATGATGGAGCATCCACAACCTTCTGGAATAGAGAATTCCAAATATTCACAACCCTTTGAGTGAGGAATTTCTCCTCAAATCAGTCCTAAATGATCAGCTGTTTATCCTGAGAATACACCTCCGTGTTCTAGATTTCCTAGCCAGGAGAAACAATCTCTCAGTGTCCACCCTGTGAAGTCCCCCTCAGAATATTGAATGTTTCAATGAGATCACTTCTCATTCTTCTAAATTCCAGAGAATATTGGCCAATTTACTCAGCCTCTCATCATCGGACACCCTTTTCACCACAGGGACCAACCTAGTCAACCTTCCCTTTACCGCCTCCAGTGGAAGTATATCCGTCCTTAAATATATATGGTAATCTGCACACAGTAGTCAAGGTGAGCTCTTATCAAAGCCCTGGAAAATTATAACAAATCCTCTTTATTCTTATACTCCAATCCCTTTGCAATAAAGGCCAGCACGCCATTTACCTTCCTAATTAAATGCTGTACACGCATGCTAACTTTCTGTGCTTCTTGTACAAGTTCACTCAAGTCCTTGCGAATATCAACATTTACAACGACAGTAGAGTTTTTTTGTTCTTGCAATGACATGGGGTGACTGTCTTTCGGAATAGAGTACTGTTTGGTGAGGGAATGTGGGGATCTGTTAATGACCTCTTCAATGTTAAATCGCTGAGTCATGTTTTGATTTGGAAACAGCCGTGTCATAGTTCTGACTGCGTACCTCGATGACGGGATCAGAATACACAAAAGTGGGTAACTGTAATGCCTTTTTACTTCCAAAGGTCGAATGAGAATCTGCAATTTTTGCGCAAAACGCTCCCCCGCCACCTCACAAAGTCGCCCACCCCAACAAGCCAGAGGCATTCTTTCACATAATCTATCAGGTAACCGTATTGTCCTACACATTGTCTCCTAAAATCCCGATCCTCCCTCTAAGATGAACCGCTGCCATGGATTGCAATTCACACAGCAAACATTCTAAACCTCAATCAGCATTTGGGAGAATCCATCAATGCCAGATAGAAACAAGCTTTCCCTCTGGCTACTTAGTTGTGTCCAGGATGTGGGGTATGGATGACCATCACAGATGGCCCAGCATTGTCAAACATCGACTGCTGCTGGGCGCCATTAATGAAAGCAGACACCACCAGTCTGGCAGAACCATCACGTTGGAACTTTGTGTCGAGGGGGATGGAATCTCTTATTGTTGTCCAGTTCTTCACATCCTTCTGGTGGTGGAGAAAGAGGAGGTAAATGTACGGTAACAACAGAATCTGGGGCTCCCATCTATCCCCTGGCTAGGTGTGAGGTCATAAGCATAGCCATCATTTTATCACACTTCTCTTCCAGTTTGTCATTTTTTCCCCCAGCGAAGGAATCCCCGGATTGGACTTCCCCTGAACATGATAGCGAGCGGGAATCTCCTTTTTTAACCATTGTTGTCTGTCCTCCACTTTCCAGTCGATAATCCTTCAGCATGAGTCCGGGTCTCCCGCATCTATAACATGCTACTGCCCGCTAGTAAGGTCATTCTACCGTTGAAATGTTTCCTTGCATCAGTTTCCCCCGTTCAGGAATGTTATCTTGAACCATTACCCATGCATCTTTACTGCAGGGCAGGATTTGATCCCAGTTGTTGGACCAATCAACCACATAACTAGTTGTTGTGACTGGGCCTGAAAAAGACGTCACAACTGCTCCTCATTACAGAAATCCGAGGAGGGCTTCTCCCGGAGCTCCGGAATGAATGGGCTGAGTGCGTCTATAAAGGTCCACTTGATGAGCCTGTTAGAGAAAGCCGGCAGACTTTCATTGGGACCCTGCTTTGCTGATGTGAATGACCCAAACGATTTGATATCATTATGGTAGGTAATCATTGGTAGGTAAATTGGCCATTATCAATTGCCCCTAGTATAGGTAAGTGGTAGGGAAATATCGGGACAGGTGGGGATGTGGTAGGAATATGGGAATAGTGTAGGATTAGTATAAATGGGTGGTTGCTGGTCGGCACAGATTCGGTGGGCCGAAGGGCCTGTTTCAGGGCTGTATCTCTAAATAAATTTTAAAAAATTAATGCCTAAGGCACATAAAATCTTCCCAACAAGGTAATCACTATCAGTGTCCATTGTCATCAGAGAAGGATCGACAGTGGCCTAACTTCAGAGTCAACGATACCGAAAAAAAAACCTTTCTCCGTCCTCACCCTCCAGGTCTTACTCAACCCTGAGCCTGGAGTTTGTTTCGATGGGGCGTCACCAAATTTATTCTCTCTAACTCTCCAGCCGAGGTCTCAGCCTCCTACGCCATTACAGTGGTTGAAATTGTAGCCGCAGTAACGGTACCTGGGAAACCAATTGCCCGACCTCGAATGACTGTTCTCCAGTCCACATTAACGGGCTACACTCCCTGTGATGGGATCTCTGAATAAATCCTACCGCTATTTCCATCCCAGCTGTGCTGTTCCCGGTCTGTTCACCGATCAGCTCCAGTCCTGAACATAGAATCGCGCTGCCTCTTCCGACCCTATATCTCATTAATTCTTAAATTACACGCAGGAAGTTCAGCTTACTGTGTTGGCTGGTCAGCCATTATCCAGAGAGCGTCTTCAGCAGGTATGATCTAATTGCCATTATGGAGACGTGACAAAGGAAAAACAAAGGAAACTCCAAGATATTGAGCGAGGATGGGGTTGTGTGGGCGGGGGTGGCGGTTGGTAGGGGGGCAAGTTGGCTGTGGTCGATTGGGAAACTACATTAAAATATATGATGACAGACAGGTATGCCAAATAGACACAAGTTTTCCCTCTGGCTAATAGGTTGTGTCCAGGATGTGGGGTATGGCTGACCATCACAGATGGCCCCGCATCATCAAGCATCGACCGCTGCTGGGGCCATTAATGAAAGCAGACACCACCAGTCTGGCAGAACCATCAAGTTGGAAGTTTGTGTCGAGGGGAATGGAATCTCTCACTGTTGTCCACCTCATGGACTTATGCTAAAGGATTATCGATTGGAAAGTGGAGGACAGACAACAACGGTTAAAAAAAGGGAGCTCCCCGCTCGCTATCACGTTCAGGGGAAGTCTAATCCTGGGACTTCTTCACTGGGGGAAAAAGTTGACAAAGTGGAAGAAAAGTGTGATAAAATGATGGCTATGCTTATGACCTCACGCCTAGCCAGGGGATAGATGGGAGTTCCCGTTTCTGTTGCTACCGTATTTAAAGAATTAATACGTGATTTACATTCCTCTGAGGCACAAAAAATAAGAGATAAGGTGATCCAACCAGTATGAACATGCAAGATTGGAAATTATATTAGATTAAAGGAAGAGGCCCCAGCTATTCACAAGTTGCCAAAAATGTACTAAGCCTGAGGATTGGGAACATTTTCGTACTTAACAAAGAAAGAGCAAGCAACTGGTAAGAAAGAAAAAAATAGAATATGAAAGTAAACTAGCGAGAAACATAAAATGGACTGTAAAATCGTCATTAGGTATGTAAAAAGGAAAGGATTAGCAAATACAAATGTGGGCCCATTACAGACAGAGACAGGGTAACTTATAGTGGTGAATAAGGAACTGGCAGAGAAACTAAACAATACATTAGGTTTGTCTTCAGGGAGGAAAATACAAAAAAAACCTCCATAAATACTAATAATAAAGAGCGAGAATCGGGAACTGAAAGAAATTAGTGTCAATAAAAAAAAAAGTAGTACTGGAGAAATAAATGGGACTGAAAGCTAATAAATCACCTGGACCTGATGATCCAGTGCTTGGGCCCCAGATATTCACAATATTTATCAATGATGTGGATGTGGAGACCAAATGTAATATTTCCAAGCTTGCTGATGACACAAAAATAGGTGGGAATGTGAGATGTGAGAATAATGCAAAGAGGCTTTAGGGGGATTAGACAAGTGAGTGGGCAAAAAAATTGACACTTGGAATATAATGTGGAAAAAGGTGAAGTTATCCACTCGGTAGGAAAAGAGAAATGGAGAGTATTTCTTAAATGGTGAGAGATTGGGAACTGTTGATATCCAAAGGTACTTGGGCATTCTTGTTGATAAGTCACTGAAAGCTAACATGTCGGTGTAACAATCAATTAGAAAGGCAAATGGTATGTTGGCCTTTATTGTAAGAGGATTTGAGTACAGGAGTAAAGAAGTTTTGCTGCAATTGTATAGAGCCTTGGTGAGACAGCACTGGAGTATTCTGTAGAGATTTGGTCTCCTTCCGTAAGGAAGGATATATTGCCAAAAGGAAGTGAGAGGACGAGTCACCAGCTGATTCCAGTGATGGCGGGACTGTCCAATAAGGAGAGAATGAGAAGATTAGGCCTATATTCTCTGGAATTTAGATGAATGAGAGGTAATCTTATTGAAGCATCCAGAATTCTTACAGGACTCGACATGTTTGAAGCAGAAAGGTCACTGCCTCTGGCTGGGGTGGAGGTGCATAGAACCAGGGACACATTCTCAGATAAGGAGGTGGGCCATTTAGGACTGAGATGAGGAGGAATTTCTTTTCTCAGAGAGGGGTGAATCTGTGGAAGGCATTCTCTACCAGAGAGCTGTGGAAGCTCATTCACTGAGTATGTTCAAGACAGCTGTTGTTAGATTACTAGACATTAAAGACATCAAGTGATAAGGGGATAGTGCAGGAGAATGGCATTAAGGTAGAAGATCATCCCTGATCTGGTTGAATGGCGGAGCAGACTCAAGGGGACAAATAGCCTAATCGTGCTCCTATTTCCTATGTTACTCACTGACCAGGCGATCCCTTCTTATGCATTATTTTCCCATGAAAGCCTATGGAGATCGAATCATGCAATTTTTTGAAGTGCCCAACTACAAAAGATTTCATTGAACCATCTGGCCGCCCAAGCCAAGCCAAACCCGCAAGATCTCTGACTTCCCATTCTCTGACATCTCTTAAGCATTTGAATGTTAGTGCCTGGCCAAAACAGTCAAAATATGGTGTCCTTGGCACCCAGTTGTTGTATCTCAGCTCCAACTCACATCTGGGCTTCTGAAATCCTGCAAAGGTGCCTATCTGTGAACAGTGGTATTTTAACAGATAATCTCCTGTATCTGTGTTCATTAACAGTGGTGCTTCCAGTAGTGAGTCTCCTGCATCTGTTGTTATGACTGAGGCGGGAAGAGTGCATTGTTTACTCTAGTTCCACTCCTCTTCTTATAACAAAAAGAAATGGAAGCACTTGTAAAACCTCCACACTTGGCAGAGTGAAATGCCATTGTTAGATGTGTTTCATTGCAAAATGTGGAAAAAAAACAGACGATGGAAAAAAATGAAAACAACATTTTCACACTCGTACTCATTCTCTTTACCTGTAGTTAATACAATTCTGCTTTGTACCATCTTTGAATTCATATAATATAAACAAAGTTAGATTCTAGAAAAAGTGTCAGCAATTACATTATTTTTGCCCGAAATGTGGATAATCTTTACGCGATAAGGTGGCAATAGTAAACTCCATCGGAATTGTCTGGCATTCTGTCAGTTCTGAAGAAGGGCCACTGACCTGAAACATTAACTCTGCTTCTCTCTCCACAGATGCTGCCAGACCTGCTGAGCATTTACAGCATTTCTTGCTATTACTTCAATGATATCTGATTTCTTAGTTCCTGGTTTTAACTCTGATGCCAACAGGTCAGCTAAATCCTTTCGGCTAACCTTGGTTAACGTTCTCACATTAAGCAGAGAAACATCCTCCTTCTCCAGAAAGGTCACAGCTACTAATGAAGACATTCCCGTGGTGTAGACGTTACTAAATTGCACAAGAAACCTGGTTTTGTTTTGTTTTTACTTTTTTTCTTTTCAATTATTGCACATCATTGGCGTTGGGTTTATCCCACAAAGAGCCCCCAAATATATGTTACAAACGAGGCAAGAGGAGTGCACTGTTTATTTTAATTCCACATCTCCACAGTTCACAACATATATATATTTCCAATTATGGATACAGTCAATTATGGACTCTATTTTCTCCCAGACGAAAACACACCCACCAGGTTTCTGTAACAAGCAACAAAATTATCAGTTCTTATAAAACAAGTCTTTACCAGTGATAAAGCAAAGCGTTAATACACAGATTAAAATATTAAAGTCCCATTTTTACCTTAACCCCTCACACACACACACACACCGCTTAACTGAAGAAAAAAAGATTTCTTAAAGGAAAACGAGAAGATATTATTACGACAGTTGTCATAAATTTTGTTACAACTTGGAATTGTTATTTTTGAAACTTCAGAGGCTGATCTTTGGGTGTTCTTTTTTAAAAGGAATTTCAACAAAATGTTGACCAGTAAACACGTTTTTACGAGAAAGCATGTGATATCAAGTAAATAGCACAAGGGGTTCTAACATGAAGGGACAGATATTTTCAAGGAAATGACAGACCACAATATATGGCTGTCACAGGATTGTTGATGAACGTTTTTTGGTTTCACTTTAAACTGTTAGAAGCCAGCTATTTTTTGGTCGAAGAAAGGCAGTTGGATTTTGATTATTGAGCTGCCAGCAGATCAGAAGAAAAAGAAACAGATCAATGTTACCTCTCTTTGAATAATCCGTGCTGGTGAATGCAAAAGCCTGTGTGAGGTTGTACCCTTGCCTCCTGTGCTTTGAAGACATTCCAAATGGTTGCAGAAACTTTGAATCTTTAAAAAATGACTTTGCATCGAATGTGTGAGGATTGAAACCCCTGTTGCTGCACACCTGCTGTAAGACCAATGTGAAGCCTTCTGTAGCTGAATTTCTTTCAATGCCTACCCAAACAGAAGGTTCACCAACATCACCTGGAAAGATTTCTAGTGGCAGCCACCTATTCATCTTTGGGACACCTCGCTAAAAGAAAGGACGTCCTTCCATATCTTTGCAGTCTAAGTTTTTTTTTATTCCTTCTATTTCTTTGTAACAGCTGCAAAAAAAATGTCCTTTTTCCCCCAGTTAACTTGTTTTTGGATGTATGTACATGTGTGAGTGGTAGGATAAAAAAAACTACTACGGGACTTTAATATCTCAATTCACGTATATATTTACTCCCTTATTGGTTCAGACTTGGTTTTATAATAAACGGATAATTTTGTTGTTTATTAAAGAAACCTGGGGACAAATAGAATATCTAAGTGACTTTTTTGGTAAGTGTGAAAATGTATTGATATGTTGTGAACTGTGGACAAGTGGTACTGAATTAACAGTGCACTCCTCCCGCCTCAGTGGTAACAATTTGGAAAGATGTCTTTTTTATTGGTTTTACGTCCCAAATGCTAATAGACAGCTGACACTGGGATCGATCTAGAACAGTTCATTTGAGGCGACATTGCGGATCAGTTTGGATAGGCTTTCCAGGAAATCCAGCGACAGAGCTTCCTTACTGGCTTTCCAGGAAATCCAGCGACAGTTTCAGTCTACTTCTTTCACTTACTTTGCAGATTCTCAAGAGATGGTAAACTGGCAGGCTTTTTCCAATCTGCCAGAACAGACAGAGTTGGGGTGGTTTTCTTGGCAAGTTGATTCTGCAACTCCCTTTCAAAACAGTGTTCAACCCAATTGTCCTTTTTTAAAAATTCAAAGCGAAACCAAAAAACATTCTGGAAGGCAAACCACTTGACCTCTAAATTCTTGACCTCTATCTTCTCTGTAAACATCTTCTCCAAGCCAAACAAACACAACCCTGATGGATATTTATTTGAAGGCAAGTGTATTCCAGTAATTGTTTACAATCCAAACCTCTCAGTGACCCTGGTAAACAAAAACATCCACGTACTCCTTTTCAATTTGAACACAAATTCTCAAAATGTATCAAAAAATAGAAGCACTCCTAATGCTATATCTATAAAAAGTGGAGTTTCCAGCAATGAGTCCTCTGTCGCAATGTCTGTGAACAGTGGTCTATGCGATCGGAAGTCTAATGCATTTGTGTCTATGAGCATTAGTGTTTCGAGTTGTGAGTCGCCTGTACTAGTGTTTGTGAACAGTGGCGTTTCCAGTAGTAAGTTTCCTTGATCTGTGCCTATGAACAGCCGTCTTTCTAGCCGTGAGTCCACTATACCTGTGCCTTTGAACAGTGTTGTTTCCAGTAGTGAGTCTGCTCTATTTGTGTCTATGAACAGTCGTACTTTGAGTAGTGAGTATCTGTTTCTGTGAACAGTGATGTATGCAGCAGTGAGTCTCTTTAATGTGTGTCTATGAACAAACGTGTTTGCAGCATTGTTTCTGCTTAATAAGTGCACCTTAGCGGTGGTGTTTCCAGCAGTAAGTCTCCTGTGTCTGTACCTATCAACAGTAGTGCTTCCAGTAGTGAGTCCCCAGTGTCTGTGCCTATGACCAGTGGTATTTCCAGTAGTGAATTTCCAAGATGTGTGTGTATGAACAGTGGTGTTTCCAGCAGTGAGTCTCCTGCATCTGTGATTATGACCAGTGGTGTTTCCAGCAGTGAGTCCCCTGTGACTGTGTCTATGAAGAGTGATGTATCTGTGTCCATGAACAGCGGTGTTTCCAGGAGTAGGTCCCCTGTATCTGATATAAAAACAAGAAATGCTGGGAATACTCAGCAGGTCTGGCAGCATCTGTGGAGAGAGAAGCAGAGTTAACGTTTCAGGTCAGTGACCCTTCTCAGAACTGGCGAATATTAGAAATGTAGAAGGTTATAAGCAAGTAAAGTGGGGGTGGGGCAAGAGATAACAAAGCAGAAGGTGTAGATAGGACAAGGTCACAGAACAGCTGACCAGAAGGTTGTGGAGCAAAGGCAAACAATATGTTAATGGCGTGTTGAAAGACAATGCATTAGTACAGATAGGGTGTTAATGGACTGGAAATTGAACAGCCACAAGTACAAACATGAAAAAAAACCAGTGGGTAAGCAAACTGAACAAACTAAGATGAAATAAAATAAAATAAACACAAGCAAATTTTAAATAAAGGAAAAAGAAAAAATAGCTAAAAATAAAAGTAACAAGGGGGGGCCCGTCATGCTCTGAAATGATTGAACTCAGTGTTCAGTCCGGCAGGCTGTAGTGTGCCTAATCGGTAAATGAGATGCTGTTCCTCGAGCTTGCGTTGATGTTCACTGGAACACTGCAGCAATCCAAGGACAGAGATGTGAGCATGAGAGCAGGGGTGGGGCGGTGGGGGGGGGGGGGGGGGCAGTGTTGAAATGCCCAGCAATCGTAAATTCAGGGTCCTGCTTGCGGACTGAGTGGAGGTGTTCTGCAAAGCAGTCAGCCAGTCTGCGTTTGGTCTCCCCAATGTAGAGGAGACCACATTGTGAGCAGCGAATACAGTATACTACATTGAAAGAAGTACAAGTAAATTGCTGCTTCACCTGAAAGGAGTGTTTGGGGCCTGGAATAGTGAGGAGAGAGGAGGTAAATGGGCAGATATTACATCTCCTGCGATTGCAGGGGAAGGTTCCATGTGAAGGGGACAAGGTGGTGGGGTAATGGAGGAGTGGACCATGGTGTCACGGAGGGAATAATCCCTTCGGAATGCTGACAGGGGAAGGGAGGGGAAGATGCGTTTGGTAGTGGCATCACGCTGGAGGTGGCAGAAATGGCGGAGGATGATCCTTTGGATATGGAGGCTGATGGGGTGGAAAGTGAGGACAAGGGGAACCCTGTCACGGTTCTGGGAGGGAGGGGAAGGGGTCAGGGTAGAGGTGCGGGAAATGGGCCGGACATGGTTGAAGGCCCTGTCAACCACAGTGGTGGGGGGGGGGGGGGGGGGGGGGCGGAATCCTCGGTTGAGGAAAAAGGAAGACATATCAGAAGTAAAAACAAGAAATGCTGGAACCACTCAGCAGGTCTGGCAGCATCTGTGAAAAGAGAAGCAGAGTTAACATTTCCGGTCAGTGACATATCAGAAGCGCTGTCATGGAAGGTAGCATCATCAGAGCAGATGTGTGGGAGTTGGAGAAACTGGGAGAATGGAATGGAGTCCTTACAGAAGGCAGGGTGTGAAGAAGTGTAATTGAGGTAGCTGTGGGAGTCGGTGGGCTTATAATGGATATTAGTAGACAACCTATCCCCAGAGATGGGGACAGAAAAATCGAGGAAGGGAAGTGTCGGAGATGGACCATGTAAAGGTGAGAGAAGGGTGGAAATTAGAAGCAAAGTTGATAAAGTTTTCCAGTTCGGGGCAGGAGCAGGAAAAAGCAATAATACAGTCATCAATGAACCAGCCAAAGAGTTGGGGGAGGGGGCCTGAGTAGGACTGGAAGAAGGAATGTTCGACATATCCCACAAAAAGACAGGCATAACTAGGACCCATGTGGGTACCCATAGCAACACCTTTTACTTGACGGAAGTGAGTGGAGTTGAAGGAGAAGCTGTTCAATGTGAGAACAAGTTCAGCCAGGTGGAGGAGGGTGGTGGTGGATGGGGATTGGTTGGGCCTCTGTTCCAGGAAGGAGCGGAGTGCCCTCAAATCGTACCAGTGGGGGATGGAGGTGTAGAGAGATTGCACATCCATAGTGAAGAGGAGGTGGTTGGGGCCAGGAAACTGGAAATTGTCAAAATGACGTATGGTGTCAGAAGAGCCCTGGATGTAGGGGGGAAAAGACTGGACCAGCAGAGAAAAGATAGAGACAAGATAGGAAGAAATAAGTTCAGTGGGGCAGGAGCAGGCTGACACAATGGGTCTGCCAGGACAGTCCTGTTTGTGGATTTTGGGAAGGAGGTAGAAGCGGGCTGTCCGGGGTTTAGGGACTATGAGGTTTGAAGCTGTAGAAGGAAGATCTCCAGAGGAGATGAGGTCAGTGACAGTCCTGTGGATAGTAGCTTGATGGTGGGGTCATGGTCCAGAGGGAGGTAGGAAGAAGTGTCTGAGATTTGGCGCTGAGCCTCTGCAAGGTAGAGGTCGGTACGCCATACAACAACAGCACTACCCTTGTCTGCAGGTTTGATAACCATGTCGGGGTTAGACCTGAGAGAACGGAGTGCCTCAAGTTCAGAGGGGGACAGGTTAGAGTGAGTGAGGGGTGCAGAGAAATTGAGATGTCCAATGCCTCGCCAACAGTTTTCAACGAAAAGATGATGAGCAGGTAAGAGACCAGGGGGAAGGATCCAGGTAGAGGGAGAATGCTGGAGGAGGGTAAATGAGTCTACTGATTGGAGGAAGGACTCTTGGTCAATGAAGTGAGCCCAGAGGTGGAGGTGACCGAAGAAGAGCTCAACGTCATGCCAAGTGTGAAATTCATTGAGGTGGGTATGTCAGGGGTTAAAACTGAGACCTTTGCTGAGTACAGAACGTTCAGTGTCACAGAGGGGGAGGTCAGAGGGTATAGTGAATACACGGCAAGGGGTCAGATCAGAAGGGGTGTGGTCAGAATGAAGTGAAGGGGAAGAAGCTCTGGTGGGGCATTAGTCCCCATCAGCTGCTGGAGCTTGCGTTCCTTGATACCTGAAAGGAAGAAAAAGTTTTTTGTTAATGCGTCAGATGAGACAATCTGATTCTATGAGCAGTGGTGTATAAAGTATTGAGTCTCCAGTTTCTTTGTCTGTGATCAGTAGTGTTTCCAGCTCTGTGTCTCCTCTGTATGTGTCTACAAATAGGCTTGTTTCGTGTACTGCAAACACACACACACCACAGGCCAAGTCATTGAGCAGTTGTGTATCCAGTAGTGAGTCCCCTATTTTTATGTTTGTGGACAGTAGTATATCCAGTAGTGAGTCTCCTGTATCTCTGTCTGTGAGCAGTGGTGTTTCCAGCAGTGAGTCACCTCTATCTTTCTCTATGAACAGACGTGCCTCCTGTAGTGGGACGCCTGTATCTGCACCTATTAACAGTTGTGTATTCAGTAGTGATTCCCCTATTCTATGTCTATGAAAAGTGGTATCTCCAGTAGTGAGTCCCTTGTACTTGTGTGTATGAACAATGTTATATCCATCAGTGAGTCTCCTGTATCTATCTGTGATGTGGTGTTTCCACCAGTGAGCACGTGTGTCCACGAACAGTGGTGTTTCCAGCTGTAGGTCCCCTTTAACTGTGTCGATGAATAGTTGTGCTTCTAGCAGTATGTCGCCTGTATCTGTGTCTATGAACAGTGGTGTTTACAGCAGTTAGTCTGCTGTATCTGTGTCTGCAATGAGTCGTGTTTGCAGCAGTGATTATAATGCAACTGTGAATATGAGCAGTGATGTTTCCAGCTGAGTATCTCCTCTATCTTTGCCGATGTTCTTTCGTGTTTCCAGCAGTGAGTCTCGTGTGTGTTTGTCTACCGATAGTGATGTATCCGTTCGTGAGTCACCTGTATCTGTGTCAATGAACAATGGTGTTTAGAGCAATGGGTCTCACGTAGCTATGCCTCGTAAGGGGTACAGATAGGATTTTTGTGGCCACAAACGTGAATCCAGGATGGTATGTTGCCTCCCTCGTGCGAGGGTCAAGGATGTCACGGAGCAGCTGCAGGACATTCTGAAGGGGGAGGGTGAACAGGTAGAGGTCATGGTATACATTGGTATCAACAACATAGGTAGAAAGAGGGATGAGACCCTGCAAGAAGAATTTAGGGAGCTATGTAGCAGATTAAAAATCAGGACTTCAAAGGTTGTAATCTCTGGATTATTCCCGGCGCCACGTGCTGGTGAGATTAGGAATAAGAGGATACAGCAGATGAATGCGTGGCTGAAGAGATGATGCAGGATGGAGGGCTTTAGTTTTCTGGATCACTGGGTCTGTTTCTGGCGAAGGTGGGACCCGTGCTAGTTGGACCAGTTGAACCTGAACGGGAACGGGACCAACATCCTTGCTGGGAGATTTGCTTGTGCTGTTGGGGGTTTTAAAGAAAATTTGCAGGGGGATGGGATACAGGTACAGTAGGCGGTGATGCACAGTCAAAATAATAGAAACTGAATCAGTCTGGAAGGCAGAGCAAATATAGACCTGTTAAGGCACAAGTGAAAAATGCAGGTCTGGATTGCAGCTATTTTAATGCAAGGAGTCTTCCTAATAAGGCAGATAAATTGAGGGTGATGATTAGCACATGAGATTATGATATTATTGCTATCACAGAGACATAGTTAAGGGAGGGGCAGGACTGGCAGCTCAATATTCCAGGGTATAGAATCTGCAGGCGAGAAAGGGGAGGTGGGGGGGGGGCGAGGTTGGTGGTAAAAGAGGAGGTGACATTGCACTCTTGATCAAGGAGTCAGTTACTGCAGTAAGGAGGGATGATATCTTAGAAGGTTCCTCAAATGAGGCCATATGGGTAGAACTTAGAAACAAAAAGGGGGGCAATCACTTGACTGGGAGTGTCCTATAGGTCTCCAAACAGTCAGGGAGAGATAGATGAGCAGATATGTAGGCAAATCTCAGAGAGGTGTAAAAATAATAGGGTAATAATAGTGGGGGATTTCAACTTCCCCAATATCAACTGGGATAGTAATAGTGCAAAAGGCTTAAAGGGGGTGGAATTCTTAAAATTCATACAGAAGAGCTTTTTGAGCCAGTATGCAGAAAGTCCTACAAGAGAAGGGGCAGGACTGGACCTAATCCTAGGGAATGAAGCTGGACAAGTGGTAGAAGTGTCAGTGGGGGAGCATTTCAGTGATAGTGACCATAACTCTAAGATTTAAGGTAGTTATGGAAAAGGACAAAGATGGACCAGAAATAAAGGTACTGAATTGGGGGAAGGCTGATTTGAATATGATAAAACAGGATCTGGCCAATGTGGACTGGGAGCACCTACTTGTAGGAAAGTCTACATCAGAGCAGTGGGAGGCATTTAAAGAGGAAATAGTGAGAGTTCAGAGCCAACATGTTCCTGTTAAGGTGAAGAGTAGGACCAACAGGTCCAGGGAACCCTGGATGTCAAGGGATATAGAGGATTGGATAAGGAACAAAAAGGAGGCTTACAGCAGATTCAGAGGCCTGAAAACAGCAGAGGCACTAGAGTAGGATAGAAATTGTAGGGGGGTACTTAAACAAGTAATTTGGAGAGCGAAGAGGGGACATGAAAAAACACTGGCAGGCAAGATAAAGGAAAATCCCAAGGTGTTTTCTAAGTAGATTAAGAGCAAGGGGTTAACCAGTGAAAGAGTACAGACCAAAGTGGCAATCTGTGTGTGGAGGACATAGATGAGGTTTTAAATGATTACTTTTCATCTGTGTTCACGATGAAGAAGGCGATGTCGGTGTAGAGATGAGGGAGGGGAATTGTGATATACTTGAACAAATTAGCATTGAAATGGAGGAATTATTAGCTGTTTTTGCAGACTTAAAAGTGGATAAATCCCAGGCCCAGATGAGATGTATCCCAGGCTGTTATGTGAGGAAAGGGAGGAGATAGCAGGAGCTCTGACACAAATTTTCAAATTCTCTCTGGCCACAGAAGAGGTACCAGAGGAATGGAGGACAGCGAATTTGGTACCATTATTCAAGAAGGGTAGCAGGGATAAACCAGGTAATTACAGGCCGGTGAGTCTAACATCAGTGGTAGGGAAATTATTGGAAGAAAATCTGAGGGACAGGATTAATCTCCACTTGAGGAGGCAGGGATTAATCAGGGATAGTCAGCATGGCTTTGTCAGGGGGGAATGGTGTCTAACTAACTTGATTGAATTTTTCAAGGCGGTGAGTGGATGTGCAGATGAGGGTAAAGCAGTTGATGCAGTCTACATGGACTTCAGTACAGCTTTTGATGAGGTCCAATTTGAGATTGGTTAATAAGATAAAAGCCCATGGGATTCAGGGCAATTTGGCAAACTGGATCCAAAATTGACTTCGTGGCAGGAGGCAGAGAGTAATGATCGAGGGTTGTTTTTCCGAGTGGAAGCCTGTGACCAGTGGTGTACCACAGGGATTGGTGCTGGGCCCCTTGCTGCCTGTAGTGTACATTAATGATTTAGACATGAATATAGGAGGTGTGATCAGTAAATTTGCAGATGACACGAAAATTGGTGGTGTCATAAATAGTGAGGAGGAAAGCCGTAGATTACAGGACGCTATAGATGGGCTGGTAAGATGGGCGGAGCAGTGGCAAATAGAATTTAATCCTGAGAAGTGTGAGGTGATGCATGTTGGGAGGACTAACAAGGCAAGGGAATATACAATGGATGGTAGGACCCTAGGAAGTACAGAGGATCAGAGGGACCTTGGTGTACTTGTCCATAGATCACTGAAGGCAGCAGCACAGGTAGATATTGTAGTTAGGAAGGCATATGGGATACGTGCCTTTATTAGCCGAGGCATAGAATATAAGAGCAGGGAGGTTATGATGGAGCTGTATAAAATGCCAGTTAAGCCACAGCAAGAATACCGTTTACAGTTCTGGGACAGAAAAGGCTAGGGTTGTTTTTCTGAGAGCAGAGAAGGCTGAGGGGGGACATGACTGAGGTATACAAAATTATGAGGAGCATTGATAGGTCAGATAGGAAGAAACTTTTCCCCTTAGCAGAAGGGTCAATAACCAGGGAGCATAGATTTATGGTAAGTGGCAGGAGGTTTAGAGGGGACTTGAGGTGAAAAAGTTTTCAATCAGAGGGTGGTTGGAATTTGGAACGAACTACCTGAAGGGGTGGTAGAGGCAAGAACCCTCACAACATTTAAGAAGTATTTAGATGAGCACTTGAAACGCCATAGCATACACGGGTCAAGTGCTGGAAAATGGGATTAGAATAGTTAGGTGCTTGATGGCTGGCACAGACACTATGGGCCGAAGGGCCTGTTTCTGTGCTGTATCGCTCTATGACTCTATGACAGTGGTGCATCCAGCAGTGTGTATCCTCTCTGTGACTATGAACAGACATTTTTCCAGTACTGAGTCACCTGCTTCTCTGTCTGTAAACAGTCGTCTTTCCAGCAGTGAGTCTCGTAAATCAAAGCCATTTGACTAATAATCCAGAGGCTCAGGTTATTGTACTGGGGACATGGGTTCAATTCCAACACAGCAGATGGTGAAAATGGAATTCAATTAAAAAGTCTGGAATTACAAGCTTGTCTAATGGTAATCCTGAAACCATTGTCGATTGTTGTAAAAGCCCAGCTGGTTTACTAATGCCCCTTAGGGAAGGAAATCTTTCCTTACCTGGTCTGGCCTACAAGTGACTCCAGAGCCCCAGCAATGTGGTTTCCTTATCAAACCACTAAGTTGTATCAAAGCTCGGTGAAAATTAAGAAAAGAGATGAAAATGGACAGACTCCACTGGAAATGACAACCTAGGCACTGGAAATGACAACTGCAAACCCAGCCC
The DNA here is from genome assembly GCF_036365525.1 of Heterodontus francisci. Lineage (NCBI taxonomy): Eukaryota > Metazoa > Chordata > Chondrichthyes > Heterodontiformes > Heterodontidae > Heterodontus > Heterodontus francisci. Next base: position 717,706 of record NW_027141362.1, read on the forward strand.
TGGCGATCCTGCATAGTCCTCCTGACCAACATCGGGGGTTGTGCTAAAATTGGGAAAGCTGACCCACAGAGTAGTCAAGCAACAGCCTGACATAGTCATACACACAGAATCATACCTTACAGATAATCACGCAGAGAGCACCATCAAAATCCTACCAGCAGAACAGACCCACCAGAAGTGGCACTAAAATAAAAGCAAAATGCTGCAGATGCTGGAAATCTGAAATAAAAACAAGAAATGCTGGAACCACTCAGCAGGTCTGGCAGCATCTGTGGAAAGAGAAGCAGAGTTAACGTTTCAGGTCAGTGACCCTTCTTCGGAACGGTTCTGAAGAAGGGTCACTGACCCGAAACGTTAACTCTGCTTCTCTTTCCACAGATGCTGCCAGACCTGCTAAGTGGTTCCAGCATTTCTTGTTTTTACACCAGAAGTGGCGACAGACTGGTATACAGTCGGGAGGGAGTTGCCTTGGGAGTCCTCAATATTGAATGTGGACCCCATGAAATCTCATGACGTCAAGTCAAACATGGGCAAGAAAACTCCTGCTGATTACCACCAACTGCACAGCCGCCACCCCGTCTCCCCCAACCCCTGCCCCCCGGCTGCTGAATCAGTGCTTCTCCATGTTGAACATCAATTGGAGAAGACACTGAGGGTAGCAAGGACACAGAATATACTCTGGGTGGGAACTTCAATGTCCATCACCAATAGTGGTTCAGTAGCACCACTACTGACCGAGCTGGCTGATTCCTAAAGGACATGACTGCTAGACTGGGTCAGCAGCAGGTGGTGAGGGAACCAACAAGAGGGGAGAAGAAAACTACTTGACCTCGTCTCACCAATCTATTTGTCGCAGATGCAGCTGTCCGTGATAGTATTTGTAGGAGTGACCACCTTACAGTCCTTGGGAAGATGAAGTCCCGTCTTCACATTGAGGATATCTACCATCATGCTAAATGGGATAGACTTTGAACAGATCTAGAAACTCAAAACTGGGCATCCATGACTCGCCGTGGGCCATCAGCAGCAGCAGAAATGTATTGAACCACAACATGTAACCTCATGGCCACATTTCCCACCACCCCCACCCCCCCTCCCCAACTCTACCATTACAAACTATTCAGGGGATCAAACTTGGTTCAATGAATAGTACAAGAGGGCATGACAGTAACAGCAACAGCAACAGGCAAACCTACAAAAATGAGGTGTCAGCTGGTGAAGGTGCAACACCGGACTCTTGCATGCCTAACAGTGGAAACAGCATGCGATAGAGAAGGATGAGCGATTCCCACAATCAATGGATCAGACCTAAGCTTTGCAGTGTTGTCATCCAGTCATAAATGGTGGTCGATGATAAAACAACGAACAGGAGGAGCAGCTGCCACAAAAACCCCTCCACAATGATGGTGTGGGAACTCGGCAGCTCAGTGCGAAAGACAAGGCTAAAGCATTTGCATCCAGCTTCATCCAGAAGTGCCAAGTGGATGGTCCATCTCAGCCTCCTCCTAAGGTCCTCGGCATCATAGATGGCAGTCAAATGCCAGTAATGACCATCTCCAACAAGAGAGAATCCAACCATCTCTCCTTGTCATTCAATAGCATTACCATCACTGAATCCCCAGTATAAACATCCTTGAGGTTAACATTGACCAGGAATTGAACTGGACCAGCCACATAAGTACTGTGACGACAAAAGCAGGTCGGACTTGGTGATTCTGCAGCGAATAACTCACCTCCTGACTCCCCACATCCTGCCCATCTACAAGGCACAAGTTAGGAATGTGATGGAATACTCTCCACTTGCCTGGATGAGTGCAGCTCCAACAATACACAAGAAACTCGTTACCCTCCAGAACAAAGCAGTCCTCTTGATTGACACACCATTTATCACTTTCAATATTCACACCCTTCATCACCACGCACAGTGGCTGCAGTGTTTATCATCTACGAGATGTACTGCAGCAACTCACCAAGGATCCTTGACAGCACCTTCCAAACCAGCAACCTCTACCACCTAGAAGGACAAGGTCAGCAGGTGCGTGGGAATACCACCACCTGCACACACTCCTCCAAGCCACACATCATCCTGACTTGGAACTACATTGCCACTCTTTTTCTGTCACTGGGTCAAAATCCAGTTGCTCCCTTCCTACCAACATTATACCACATGGACTGCAATGGTTCAAGAAGGTGGCTTACCGTCACCTTCGCAATGGCAATTGGGGATGGCTAACAAATGCTGGGTAGCTAGTGATGCCCACCTCCTGTGAAAGAATAAAAACACAATCACCTTGGAGTATGTTCTTGACACAACTGGAGTGCAGGATGTTACACAACTGGTTAACTCTTTCAGCTGGCTTCAGTTTCTCCGTGAAGCCACTTCATTCAGTGTCATGAACTCATAGGACCCAGGTTCAGTGCATACCTTGGAAACCTCTGCAGGAGACGAGGTTCCTTTGGTTGGATGTATGACCTAAACATTTCATCCCACGTATCGTCTAGACAGCTCTGTACCCGCATTTCTGTCATATATAGACGTTTTCTTCCCATGTTTGTCAAGAACCTTTTCTTGCACTTTTGGAAATTTGGACCAATGATGTCTGGGCAGTGTGGTTCTTACTCGGGGTGTTGTTCCTAGGTGTAGCATGGCATAACGTCTCAAAGCCCCTATGGTGCTGAATCTGCCCTTGTACATCTTCGATCTCTGTCCCTTTGTCCCACAGGTTGCAGTATTTTAAATATTGTCCGCTGCCCCGTGCCATTGTATTCCACAGTCTGCCGACCCACTTTCCAAATACTGTTTTAGTTCGGAGTCTAGAGGAGGATTGAGGAATGAACTGATCGAGTTGTTTAAACATTAAAGGGATTTGATTGGGTAAATAAAGAGGAATAATTTCTTCAGCCAACTGAATCACCAGCTGGTGTCTGACCTGATGAATATTTCCAGCAGTTTCTGTTTTTAATGTTGCATTTTCACGAGAGCAGTTTTCCTAACAAAACGGAACTTGTCTCAAGGACGCATTTGCTTTTTCAGCTCTTCTCACACAAGAGCGTTCTTTATATTTCCACACAAGTGTTTTAAAGCCTGCAGTTTCTGAACACAGCCTCCTGCGTCACAGGAGTTCAAACGATATTTCTCTCAGGACCAACCTGTTCTAATCGCTCCTTATTCACCATTCGCAATCTTTTCATTTCTCCTCCATTCATTTCAATCGCACATTTCAGCAGATAACTTGAATTCGGAACAATTTCCAACTTGATGCGCCGCCTCAGCTTGTCAGCCCATCTTTCATTCACTTCATCTGCTCAGAGAAAAGCGCCAGCCAGCGTGTAAAAAAAAACCCAGGTCTTCAGTTAGCTTTGAAATTATCAACAGATTCCCAAGAAAATGTTGTGAGCAATGGCGCCGCTGCCCTTCCGGAGGTCAGTCCTGCTTTCACAGCGCTTGTCTGACTGGCCATCCCACAGATCAAAAAGTATCGACTGGTTTCAAGGCACAGATGTACATTGGTGTAAATGGGAGATCCACCCCCAGGAACAGCGGTGGTGTCAGAACAACATAAACGCTTAAATATTGAATGTGAGTGTTATATTAGGTAATCCCGCAGTAAAGTGACAATGAAATGGAAGGAGGAAAGTAAAGGAGGGTTAGTGATCGTGGAAGGAGAAAAATCTGGGATTTGCATTTTGGAGCATCAAGTACAGCCATGTGAGAGCGCGAGGTTTTGATGCAGTAAATTGGTTTCCGTCAGCAAAACAAGAAAAATATAACAAACATACAATGAAAACTGATTCTTTATTGCAGGCGAAGCAGAAAGCAAAGGTATAAAGACAGCTGGTGTTGGAACGCGGATTCAAACTGAGGTGACTGCGGCCACAACACAGAGAATTAACTACAATATGATCACAGCACCACATGCCAATTACACAGTGTAGCGAGTACTCTATAAATACAGTGAAAAACGGAACTGCTTCGAAAAGATGCATTTTGGTGAAGACCAAAATAAGAAGTTAAAAATACTCCCACGAATGGAATTCGACACATGTCCCAGCAGTGACTACAGCTTTAATGCACTGCTTTAGACCGTTCACTCAGAGTATCATAAATAACTGATTACAGCTTTGAATCTAACTGAAAACTGGGTTCCCCCAATTGCCCACCGAGTCCAAGGTTTTGTATTGGACGGAGAGAATCCAACCAGAAGCTGTGGGTCCCAAACGGAGTCGAGATTTATCCACAAATAGAGTCATATATTCCCCAACTTCACACAAAAGTGAAATGTTGCAGATGCTGGAAATGTGAAATATAAAAAGAGAATGCTGGAGTTACTCAGCAGGTTTGACAGCATCTTTGTAATGAGAAACAGAGTTAATGTTCCAGGACGATGACGTTTAGGAAGTTACACAACGACTGAAAAGTTTGACTTGTTAAAATTGCATTGTTGCTGTCAGCAATTTCAATCCCGCTCTCCTATATCATAGATGAGAATACTCACCATTATACTAATGAGGAACACATCCACAGTCTACAGATGGTGGCGTTCATGGTTCTTGTTCCACTCAGTCTTTCCAAAAATACATTTGATAACATTTGATTGTATTCTCTCTGTCCAATGCAAAACCATGGAGTGGGCGGGCAATCATCAGGAAAACCAGCTTTCAGTTAGTTTCAAAACTGTAATCAGTTATTGATGGTAACCTGGGTGAACGGTCTAAGCTAGTAGATGAAAGCTGTAGTCGGTGCTGGGGCGTGTGTCGAATTCCATTCGCGGGGAGTATTGTTGACTTCTTATTTTGGTCTTGTCATCAAAATGCATCTTTTCGAAGCAGTTTCGTTTTTGAGTGTGTTATAGGGTAAGCGCTGAGCTGCCCAGGTGGTACGTGGCGCTGTGATCTTACAGTGGTTAGTACTCTGCGTCGTGGCCGCTGCAACCTCGGTTCAAATCCGAATTATGGCACCAGCTGTCTTTGTACCTTTGTTTTCTCCTACGCCTGCTGGACGAACGCAATGAAGAATTACTTTGCATGATTGTTACGTTTTTTCTTTTTCGCGAACGGAAACCAATTCCATTTGTTAAAAGAAAATTTACAATTCACATTTCCATCTCTTTGTAAATTCAGATCCAGAGTAATTGGATCGAGGAGACTGAGTAACAAACACCCGCGCAGAAAAGTGCAGACAATTTGAGGCACAGAAACATACACACAGACAGTTACACAGACAGACATAAGCACAAAGACAAATTTACCAACAGACAGTTAAGTTCACGCCACACAAGTATGAGGCAAGAACGAATCCGACCATCTCTTCTTGATAGTAAATAATGGCAATTCTCTCTCTCTCTTTGGCCTCCTTGTCTCGAAAGACAATGGGTAAGCGCCATTGCGTGTATTAATAAAAAAACAAAAAAGTCATTGCAGATTCTGCAAAATTCAGTTCAGCAATTGTCTTTCGGGTGGGATTTTCGAAAAGAGCAACACGGATCATGTCCGACAAGAATGATGAAAAGTCACAGAGTAGAAACGTTAACTCTGTTTGTCTCTGCACAAATAATGCCAGACCTGCTGAGTATTTCCTGCACTTCCTGTGGTTTTTTAATTTCAGATTCCCAGCATCCACAGTATTTTGTGTGGATGTATTCTGAATGTCCAGAATGGATTGAAGTGTATTTTAAATTGGCCTACAACTGGATATTTATCTTGCCTGTTTTGTATAAAATGGGGTGAGGGGAGGCGGGAACCTGCCCAGTGTGCAGGACACAGGACGAGAATCTGTTCCATTTCCTGGTCACATGTCCGCAGTTAAATGATTTCAAGCACTTTGCTCAGCAGTTGTGTGAGGTTTCCTTGCTGGATGAGGGCAGCAGAGTGGGATTGGGAATCCCATGGGAATCTATTTTGAGATGGAGATTGAAGAAGAGTCTCTTCGGGCCTGGTGGAGCGGCGATGAACTGAGCGAATAGTGTGACCAGATTCCTGATCATTCAAAGAAGGAATTTTGATGTGTTTATTTTGTTTGTTTTTTCTTCACGGGAGTCGAACAAAACTGAAAGCGTATTCGAAAAATATCCTCTTGTGAGCATGTATAAGGCTCTGTGTAGATATTATTCTCAAAATAATTGAAAGATGGAATATTCACCATTTGTTCAAGTTCAGTACATTAATATGTGAAATGGGCAGCAAATTGGATTTGAATTTCTGAAGTGAATAAAGAGTAAATTAAAAACTATACAGTATGAGCCGTCATGCGGCAGAGCTGAAGTAATCTTGTGATTACTCGAAGGTTAAAAATCAAAGACAACCACAGGGGATAGTAAGTTATCAGGTGTAGATGGAAATGTGGAGTAATCAACTCAGCAATGAACTTATTGAAAGGCGGAGCAGGTTCGTGTGGTCCAGTGATCTACTCCTGCTCCTAATTCGCATGTTCCTGCATTTACCGTTTAAACTAGGCGACCACTGATTAACTAATTGCTATTATCCCTGGATCGCTTTTATGATCAATGTTGAATGTTTTTAAAATGATTTTTTTTTTGTTTCCGTGAGTAAATGGGCCCAGGTCGCGCGAATACATCGACAAATGAACTATGTTCTGCTAAACATAGTCCCGGATTGGCCTGAATGTGACTCCTGTCGAACAGCAACGCATTAATTGGTACCTGCTTATTTCAGAAGAGGAAATCAAATAGTGTTTCAGCAAGCGACATCCATACACAAAACCACCGCTGCTCCTGGAATACAACTCAGTATTATGTGACTTTAAATAAATTCCACATTGTTTGTATTGGATAACATACTGACCCAGGGAGTCCTTCACACAAACTGAGATGTGGATGGGACACGAACATCTGTTTCTGGAGTTAAAGGCTGCACAGATAGAGGCATTGAGTCCAAAAGCAGGGCAGTTATGCCAGATTTTTCTAAAGCTCCGGTTAGGACCCAACTAGAGCATTGTGTCCACTTCTGGTCTGATTGGATAGCTCGGTGGAGAACCGGCATGAATTCGATGGACCGAGTGGCCTCCCTCTAAAGTCTAACCGACTTTCTGACTCCAGACACAAACCCAGGGGGCGAGCTACTAGAAAAAACACTGTTCATAGACACAAACCAAGTCAACTCGCTACTGGAAATTCCATAGCTGAAGGTTCAAAAAATCCACAATGGTGATGGAGGAAATGTTGGCGAAATAGAGACAATAAAAGACCAAAAGCAGTGCATGTCCTTTACAAGATTGATCTGTTTATTATTTTACGGATTTCACACATATTTGTCCTCCACCTCCTTATCTTTAGATATTAATTTGACACAGGATTATTCTCCTTTCACCCACCCCTGGGATTTCTCACATGTTCTGAATCATATCCCGCATTTCACCTATTCTCACACCAACCTAAACCTCAGTGCTGGTTCCTTTATCTCTTTGGGTCCAGCAGTGTGATTTAATGCAATGAAATTCTACCTCTATTCTTTTTTCTTTTGGGCCTCCTTATCTCGAGAGACAATGGATACGCGCCTGGAGGTGGTCAGTGGTTTGTGAAGCAGCGCCTGGAGTGGCTATAAAGGCCAATTCTAGAGTGACAGGCTCTTCCACAGGTGCTGCAGAGAAATTTGTTTGTCGGGGCTGTTGCACAGTTGGCTCTCCCCTTGCGCCTCTGTCTTTTTTCCTGCCAACTACTAAGTCTCTTCGACTCGCCACAATTTAGCCCTGTCTTTATGGCTGCCCGCCAGCTCTGGCGAATGCTGGCAACTGACTCCCACGACTTGTGATCAATGTCACACGATTTCATGTCGCGTTTGCAGACGTCTTTTTAGCGGAGACATGGACAGCCGGTGGGTCTGATACCAGTGGCGAGCTCGCTGCACAATGTGTCTTTGGGGATCCTGCCATCTTCCATGCGGCTCACATGGCCAAGCCATCTCAAGCGCCGCTGACTCAGTAGTGTGTATAAGCTGGGGGTGTTGGCCGCTTCAAGGACTTCTGTGTTGGAGATATAGTCCTGCCACCTGATGCCAAGTATTCTCCGAAGGAAGCGAAGATGGAATGAATTGAGACGTCGCTCTTGGCTGGCATACGTTGTCCAGGCCTCGCTGCTGTCGAGCAAGGTACTGAGGACACAGGCCTGATACACTCGGACTTTTGTGTTCCGTGTCAGTGCGCCATTTTCCCACACTCTCTTGGCCAGTCTGGACATAGCAGTGGAAGCCTTACCCATGCGCTTGTTGATTTCTGCATCTAGAGACAGGTTACTGGTGATAGTTGAGCCTAGGTAGGTGAACTCTTGAACCACTTCCAGAGCGTGGTCGCCAATATTGATGGATGGAGCATTTCTGACGTCCTGCCCCATGATGTTCGTTTTCTTGAGGCTGATGGTTAGGCCAAATTCATTGCAGGCAGACGCAAACCTGTCGATGAGACTCTGCAGGCACTCTTCAGTGTGAGATGTTAAAGCAGCATCGTCAGCAAAGAGGAGTTCTCTGATGAGGACTTTCCGTACTTTGGACTTCGCTCTTAGACGGGCAAGGTTGAACAACCTGCCCCCTGATCTTGTGTGGAGGAAAATTCCTTCTTCAGAGGATTTGAACGCATGTGAAAGCAGCAGGGAGAAGAAAATCCCAAAAAGTGTGGGTGCGAGAACACAGCCCTGTTTCACACCACTCAGGATAGGAAAGGGCTCTGATGAGGAGCCACCATGTTGAATTGTGCCTTTCATATTGTCATGGAATGAGGTGACGATACTTAGTAGCTTTGGTGGACATCCGATCTTTTCTAGTAGTCTGAAGAGACCACGTCTGCTGACGAGGTCAAAGGCTTTGGTGAGATCAATGAAAGCAATGTAGAGGGGCATCTGTTGTTCACGGCATTTCCCCTGTATCTGACGAAGGGAGAACAGCATGTCAATGGTCGATCTCTCTGCACGAAAGCCACACTGTGCCTCAGGGTAGACGCGCTCGGCCAGCTTCTGGAGCCTGTTCAGAGCGACTCGAGCAAAGACTTTCCCCACTATGCTGAGCAGGGAGATTCCACGGTAGTTGTTGCAGTCACCGCGGTCACCTTTGTTTTTATAGAGGGTGATGATGTTGGCATCGCGCATGTCCTGGGGTACTGCTCCCTCGTCCCAGCACAGGCATAGCAGTTCATGTAGTGCTGAGAGTATAGCAGGCTTGGCACTCTTGATTATTTCAGGGGTAATGCTGTCCTTCCCAGGGGCTTTTCCGCTGGCTAGGGAATCAATGGCATTACTGAGTTCCGATTTGGTTGGCTGTATGTCCAGCTCATCCATGACTGGTAGAGGCTGGGCTGCATTGAGGGCAGTCTCAGTGACAGCATTCTCCCTGGAGTACAGTTCTAGGTACTGCTCAACCCAGCGGTCCATCTGTTTGCGTTGGTCAGTGATTATGTCCCCCGATTTAGATTTGAGGGGGGCGATCTTCTTGATGGTTGGCCCAAGAGCTCTCTTCATGCCATCATACATTCCTCTGATGTTTCTGGTGTCTGCGGCCAGCTGAATATGACTGCATAGGTGTTGCCAGTAGTCGTTTGCGCAACGCCTAGCTGTTCTTTGTGCAGTACTTCTGGCTGCTTTAAGTGCTGCGGATGTTAAATCGCTGGGGGCTTTCTTGTAGTTCAACAGTGCAATGCGCTTAGCGGCTATGACAGGTTCCAGCTCTTCATTATGAGATTGAAACCAGTCTGCATTTCTCTTCGCACTTTTGCCTTAGGTGGTCAAAGCTGACTCATAGATGGCGTCTCTGATGTGGGCCCACTTGGTCTCAGCATCCCCTGTGGGAGTGTTTTGAAGGGCTGTTACAAGTGAATTTAGAAATTTTTGTAACAGCTGTGGATGAGAAATTCTGCTCGTGTTGATGCGCGGGTGGCCCTTCTGCTTGGAATGATGCAACTTCTTTGGTCTGAGTCTAACCTTGCTGCACACCAGGGAGTGGTCGGTGTCGCAGTCCACACTGTGGAAGCTGCGTGTGATTTGAACACTGTTTAAGGCGGCTCGCCTTGTGACAATGAGGTCTAGCTGGTGCCAACGACGTGATCTTGGGTGCCTCCATGAAACCTGGTGACAGGGTTTAGTGTGAAAGAACGAGTTGGTGATGCAGAGGTTATGATAGGTACATAACTCAAGCAGTTTCTGCCCGTTCTCATTCATCCTTCCAACGCCATAGCGCCCAAGGCAGGAGGGCCATGAGTCATGGTCGGCCCCAACCCTGGCATTAAAGTCCCCCAGCAGGAATAGGTGTTCGGTGTTGGGGATGCTGCTCATGATGTTATGGAGTTGTTCATAGAACTGGTCTTTAGCTTCAGGTGGGGAGCAGAGTGTTGGAGCATAGATGCTGAGTAGGTGTACTGGACCAGAGGTGGTGAGCAGTCGGATGGACAGTATGCGTTCCGAGCCATTTGAGGGAGGCTCTATCATGCTGAGCAAGGAGTTTCTGATGGCGAAGCCCACTCCATGCTGTCTTGGTTCTTCAGGATCCCTGCCCTGCCAGAAGAAGGTGTAGTCTTGCTCTGCTGGAGAGCCACTCACGGGAGGTGAGTCTCCTGAAGTGCTGCAATGTCCACATTGAATCTACTGAGCTCGTTGTTAATGATGGCGGTCTTCCGAGAATCGTTGATTTGTGTAAGGTCTTCTGACAGGCCAGGACACATAGTTCTGACGTTCCAGCTTGCAAAGCAAAGGGCTGGTACCTTCTTTCCTTTTTTCATGTTGTTTGGTGCGGTGTATCAGTCCACCTTTCGGGCAAGGACCCTGAGCTCCAAGCACCCATTGAAGCAGGCAGACTGTGGCGGGACAGAACCTTATTGACCGGGGGCTGCCCGGTTTGAGGCGGGCGGTAGCTGTCCAGTGAGGTGCAATGACCTCTCCCACCGACAAAGGCAACCCGTGGCGCCCAGTTTCTACGCCAATTTATCTGGACTTATAACCCGTAACTGCTGCCTTCCGTGTTGTTTCAGTCGCTGTGAGGCAACTATGGAGTGACCTCTCCATGGCGCATGCCTGGGCAAATTTATGGAGGTTGAGAGTTGCCCAGTCGTCAAAACCCCCCTCTCGGCCTTTCTGGTGGGGTCCAAAGGAGTGCAGGACACGACGTTTGGCACCAGTATGGCTGCAGGAACTGCCGGAAACATGCCAAAGGTGACACATGACCGCCTACGGGGTTCCGCTCCGGATTTTCTGTCAGGGTTTACTCCCTTAGCCTTGGTCTCTCCCGAGACGCCCACAAGGCAGTGGGGTTGTTGGGGCCCCTACACAGGTGTAGGATGGTGCCGGTGGGAGGAGGGGATGCAAGGGGGAGGGGTAGAGGGAGGGGGTGGGGGGGTTGCAGGGGAAGGGGGTGCGGGGTGAAGATGGTGCGGGGGGGGGCGGGCTGGGACGGGGTTGTGAGGGGGTGAGCTGAGAGGGTGGAGCAGGGAAGGGGACGGGGGTGGGGGGGGGGGGTGGAAGGGGGGTAAAGGGGGGGGGGGAGGGGGGGTGGAATCTGGTGCAGGTAATAAGCCATTTCCTCAGTGCCCACCATCGACGTCCGGAAAGCTCATCCACGTCCTTCGGGAGGTGAAGCATCATTTGGCAGACTTAGAGGTGATTACATTTGCTGAGGGTTTTTTTTTGCAGTTGTTTAAATAAAGGCATGCAGCATTGCCGACAGTGCGCTGCAGATGCTCTCCGAGCCATCTCCCGCGGGCGCTTTGAAGTTGCGGCCGGGGGTGGGGGGGGGGGGGGGGCGGGGGGGGGGGGTGCGTTCGTGGATTTTTTGGGTGTTCGGTGCACCTTTTCCCAGGACTTCTCTCGGGTCCCGCAGCTCCTTCTTCACCTCAATGGACTTACCGCATGCCGTGGCTGCAGACACTCTGGACTGTGAAGACAGCAGGATCGGAGATTGAAGTATCGGCAGCTGTGCTCGTCAGTTTCATCTGGATCAATTTCATTGAGAAAACAAAGAGAAAACAAAAACCTCTATTATCATCTGGATAATGTCACCGTTTCTACCTCGGTCACAGACTCCTACATTGAAAAACACAGTCTTTGTCTGATATTGTCCAACATTATAACTGGAGCAGAGTGGGCCAGAGATGGAGTCAGCAGAAGACACAAAGAACACAGGATATGATATGAGATGTGATTCAGCTTCAATTCTGGGAATTCCTCTGTTATTTTCTTTGTTTCAATAATGTAAGTATTATCCTCAGTGGATATTTCATCCCATTCTTCAGCTCCTCTCTGAATTTAGTCTGGATCACTGCATAAATACACGTGTTTGTGCAGCAGCTCAAAAGCAGGAGCATGTAGCTGGTATAGTCTGCGATCATCATCGGGTCATTGAAACCTGTTGAATAATATTGGTTTGTAATTTGGATTAATAGGAAAACTATCACATACGTCATCCATAACAGTATGAAGTTTCCGGATATAGCGAACAGTAAAATGATAGATTTTCTTCTGCTCTCTATCTCCGGATCATTGTGATCCACGGCATTCCTGGTGCCCCTCAACCTCCTGCGGACTCTACTGGCCACTAAAATGTGTCGAATGGTCAGAGCATTGAGCAGTAATATCAGGAATGTTGGGAGCAGTGGGGTGAGACAGCGGTCAATCCAGCTAAATGCTACCCATGCAGTTAATGTGTAATACTGCAGCTTTTGATTGCAGGCCCAGGGTATGTTGTCGATTGTAATGTAGGGTTCAAATGTAAAGTACCAGGGAATGTTTTTAAAACAGAACAGCAGACACACAGTTCCTATAACTACAGCTGCCGTTTTCTCGGTGCAATATTTAGTCCTCAGCTTCTGGCAACAAATAGTAACAAAACGATCAAAAGTGAAAGCGACTGTTAACCAGACAGAAATATCAGTGGCTGCACGAACCAGGACGGTGTGGAAAGAGCACACAGGGGTGAGAAACAGGAAGGTAGTCGGGAAATAATAATCATTAATCCGATTTAACACCACGTCAGTGATAGTGACCAATAGATCCGCTGCTGCCATGGCGACCAGGTAGTGAGTGATACATCTGGAGAGACCGCACTTTCCCCGGGACAGGAACACAATCGTCATCACATTTACTGCAAAACACAAACGAACAGAAAAAAAAGGATCATCCATCAGGATACAAGGAATGATTCAGGTCCACAGTGTTTAGTATGAAATGTCCTTTACTGCAGGATCATGGGATGGGAACTGGAGTTTACTGCTGCTGGAACTGTGTAATTGAAAAGATTTTGATATGAAATTGCAATGTAATGTATACAGTGTGGAGTAAATAAATTTAAAGAGATACCTTTAGCAAATAACATAGAACGAACCAAGTAGACTTTGTGTGGAATTTGCTCAGAGCTGCTCCCGTTCCACTGTAACATCATCGGACGTGCAGTGGAGAACGGAAGAGCTCGGGGTAAATTTCCAGCCATTTAACTGCTACAAGTAAGTTAACAGTGAGATAATAAACTATAAATAATTGCAAGAAGTAACAGTCCAGTGAAAGAACAAATGAACTAATCAAAAGAAAACATAAAAAAATTAATTGAAAGTAAGTAATAAATGGTCAATTATAAATTGGAAGATAAATGATCTAGTAGGGAATCGTGAGAATGAAACCGGCCCAAAATGTGGTAAATGCTAAACGAGGACCGCCAAGAAATTAGATTAAACGGCGGGGTTTGGATCCGTGAACAGCAGAGGAGAGTAGATACCTGGTGAGGGAAATGGCCTAGAGTTGCCAGGTTATATTTTCAGACTAGCGGTAATGAGTAAAGACCGGTGAAAAACAGCTGCCAAACAACATATTACATGGTGAATTGCTGTGGATCAACTCGACCAAATAACAGAAGTTTCTGTTTACAAACCACCGGATGAACATTTCAGATGGTCAGCCGATTTCCCCTCTCTGGAAATTCATCGGCGATTTAAACAACACAATCCCATCTGAATAAAATCCAACAATGGCCGCAAAGTGAAGTTGAGATGTGAGCAGCAACACAACAATATTTCATCCGTTGATCCTCGGAACAGAAGAACTTTCCAAAGTAGACGATAGAAGAAGGACGACAATCCAGACCAGGATGTTGTCACCTCTGATATTGCAGGAAACCTCAGAGGGAGATGGTGGTGGCGATACCAGGATGGCTGCAAAGATCAGTGCAAGTGAGACCAGAGGTTTCAGGTAAAACCAGATACCTACCGAGAGTCACCTTCAGAGATAATGAGTAAGAAGGTGTTCCCTCTGAATTGGCCGAATCGCTCTGTAATATTAAACCGGTACATCAGCAATATTGAGAATCCATCTCCCTGGTGTGAAAGACTGTCCTGAAGTCCATCCCAGAGGATCGGGGCAATATATGAACCTGAGCTCCAGAACAAACAATCAACAATATAAGAGATATTCCGAATAGTTTGACTGGGATCCTTGGGATCTGCAGGATATTGTGTCCTTCAACAGTTTAACAATTTGATATAGAAAGAGGGTAAGCCGGAAAGTGAGAGAGAGAGAGAATACAACATGTACCAGAGACATTTCTGCACTGAAGAGACATCCTGAGCAGCTGGTGTCGAAATAATTAACTGTATTCCTCTAGAACTGACTTTGATAATAAACTCTTCGGTGTAAATTCTATCACAGGCGTTTCAGAGTGTATAAGCTTAATTTAATTAAGTGTTTGTGTGTGTGTGGTTGGGTGAGGAGTGAGTGGGACGGGTACCTTTGACACAGAAATGTCGTGGGAAAGTTCTAAGAAAAATGACTGCAGTAATCCGGATTCAGAGATGTTGTGTTGCTTCCCAGTCACTGCGAGAGATGGAGGTGAGGCATTTTCTTGAACCGTTGCAGTCCGTGTGGTGAGACTGCTCCCAATACGTTTTAGTTTCGTTCGTAACTTATTTATCTAAAATATTCTGCCATAAACATTGATCAATCATGCCACCTGTTCGTTATTCAAATAGTCATTGATTTAACAATTGTACCAGTTATTCAATGATTTATTCATTATAGTCCCCGTCTTACTTAGAGTGACAGTTTAAGGAGTCGTGACTCTGAATTAACAATGAATCTAATTATAAAACGATTACAATCATTTATACTTGTTTCTGTTTGTAAATGTTATGCAATGACTGGAAACAAAGCAAACAATGTCCATCGCTCACAGAATCCAACCACCAATGTCGCCTGTTAAATCTAAAAATGTCATTATAACTGTTCCTTAATGCTTATCGTTTCCCAACTCTCGATTCCTTCAGCCTCAGCGTTCATTGTTCGTGTAATATCCGAAATATAAACATTATAATGTATTTTTCAACTGACATACAAAATTATCATACAGTTTAGCGAGGATACATTTTAACTGAAGTTGGTGCACGATTGAAGCTTTGAATATGATGTTTGACCAGTGTGGTTTCAGGAAATAATTGGCAATACAACAATGTTACCAGCGACCTCAGCACAGAGTTCCTTGAACTTCGCAGTAATACCTAGCTCTGGTAAGTTTCACACACAGTGTCAATATGGGCCTTCACCTTCTGTCGGGAGGTGGTCACTTTGACTTCCGAGTGCACAATTAAATGTGAATTTGCACACAAAGCCCCACAAAATAATAATCTGTTTCGTGATATTCGTTTAGGAGTACTTTGTTCGAAAGAGTACGAAAGGAAAGACATCACATCCGGTGGCGCAAATTGTGAGTCAAAAAATACTGATTTGGAAGCTACAGAGTTTGTGAACTTAAGGTTCATATAAAACAGCCAAAAAGAGTCTGTTGTTCAACTATGCAGCATGGCATTAGTACTTCACTGAACTATCAACCTGGAGTTTCAAAAGGGTCGCGAAACCACATCCTCCTGACTCAGAGAGGAGAGGGGAACCACTGAACCACGGCTGGTGTAGTTAAGGGCGATGGAGATAAAGTGACCAGAGAATGTCCACAGGAGAACATTCAGCAAAGGCCCGTGTCGCTGCTGCAGATTAACTGGAACTACTTCATAATCTCATCATATCCCATTCTGTGAATGCTGTTCACATTCTTAAATAAAACCGTAACAGCCCGAGACTATTAATGTAGAAAACCATTGGTGTGTTAGCTGGAGTTTGAAAGAACGTTGTCCTATCAATAAACATATCCCAAATGGAAGATGGAGGAACGGCAGTGCATGATATTCTCGTAATTTCTGTAACAGACCTGAAATTAGCAAAATAATCACTTCAAAACGAACAGAGTAAATGAACAGAGAGAGCATTCATCGAGGGAGAGATGGATTTAGACCATCAGTAATACTTCAGAGAGACTTACTGGGAACTCGAAACACGGTAAGAATAACTTCAGAAACCATTTGTCCCGATAGAGGTTTCAGTTACACTGATTCCAGTCTTGCGATTAATGTTTCACTCATTTCAGAAGTTCTGATGATCTGGTGATTAACGCAGAGGAATATAAAAACACAAGAGGAGGTTATTGAGCCCCACAAGCCTTTCCCAACACTCCATTAGACCCTGGATAATCTGTGCCTTAACTCCATTCATGTCTTGTTTCCATCGTCCTTCATATTCTTACCTTAAAAATCTATCAATCTCAGTCTTAAAAATGTAATTGAGCAAGCAGTAACAGGCTTTAAAGAGAACGAACTCCAGATTTCCACTATTCCTTCCGTGAAAAATTCTGCTTTCATTCTTAAATGGCATAATTCTAATTTTAAGATTATTTTCCCTTGTTTTCGATTACACGGCGCCAGGAAACAGTTGACTTCCATCTACCCTTCAAATCATATTATCAGTTTAAATACTTGGACTGTGTCACCCATCAAAATTCCAAACACAAGGGAACACGGGCTAAGTTTATGGATCCTGTCCTCTGAATTTGATCCTTTCAGCCCTTGTATCATTCTGTTGAACCTGCGCTGAAACCCCCAGGCCACCCCCGCCCCAAAGCCAATACATCTTCCCAGTGGGGCGCTGCCCCACTGAATGCAGTACTCCAGCGGGGGTCTGACCAAGACTCTGTACAACTGCATCTCATGCACAGTTTATCATTCATACATCCGTAAGATAAAGGAAAGTAACATTACATTAACATGCATCACCGATCTCTGTCTCCCAGCTCGCAACCGGTTCCGAAGAAGGGTCACTGACCCAAAACGTTAACTCTGCTTCTCTTTGCACAGATGCTGCCAGACCTGCTGAATGGTTCCAGCATTTCTTGTTTTTATCCCCGATAATCTTTCACCCCTTGCTTATCAGCTTAAGAATCTATCTACCTCTGCCTTAAAAATATTCAAAGATTCTGCTTCCACCACATTTGGAGGAAGAGATTTCCAAAGACTCACGACCCTCTGATGGAAAAATAAAATCCTCATCTTTGTCTTAAATGGATGACCACTTATTTTTAAACAGTGATCCCTAGTTCTAGATTCTCCCACAAGAGGAAACATTCTTTCCACATTCACCCTGTCAAGACCCCTCAGGGTTTATGGTTCAATCAAGCTGCCTGTTACTCTTCTAAACTCCAGCAGATACAAGCCGAAACTGTCCAAGCTTTCCTCAGAAGACGACCTGCCCACTCCATTAGTCTAGTAAACCGTCTCCGAACTGTTTCCAACGCACTTACATCCTTCCTCAAAAAAGGAGACAAATAATGTACACAGTATTCCAGATGTGGTCTCACCAATGCCATGTATAACTGAATCATTACCTCCTTACATTTGTATTCAATTTCCCTCGCAATAAACGGTAACATTCCATTTGCTTTCCTAATGATTTGCTGTACATGCATACTAGCCTTTTGTGATTCATGCATTAGGACACCCAGATCCCTCTACATCTTAGAGCTTTGCAACCTTTCACCATTTAGATAATAGTTAATACACGTGCACAAGATGACATTGCATGAAGATAACAATTTGGGGTTTTATACAACAAAACTTCTGTTCATAGCGCGCGTTTATGGTAAATAAATGTGCCAAAGTGCTTCACAGGAGCATTATGAAGCAGACTGTGACACAGAACCACAGAAAGAGATATGAGGTCAGATGGGGAGACTGTGGCACAGTAGTCATGTCACTGAACTAGTAATGTAGATACCCAGGCTGATGCCCTAGATGCGGGTTCAAATCCGATCACAACAGCTGGTAGAACACAAATTCTATTAATTAACAAATCTTGAATTGAAAGTTAGTCTAAGTAATGGTGCTATGAAACTATCATTGATTGTTGTCAAACCCATGTGGTTCACTCATGTCCTATAGGGAAGGAAATCTGCTTTCCTGATGTGATCTGGCCGACATGTGACTTCAGACCCACAGCAATGTGGTTGACTCTTAATTGCCCTCTGAAGTGACCTAGGAAGCCATTCAGTTATCAAGGGCAACGAGGGATGGGTAATGATGCCAGCGATGTCCATATCCATGAAAGAAGTAAAATAAAAACCAAAAACTTGGTCAAAGTAGTAGTTTTTAAGGAGTTTCTTAAAATACAGCGAGGTAGCGAGGCTGACAGTGTAGAGAGGAGATTTTGCTGGATATTATAAGCATATTATGATCCCAGTAAGCAGATCATATGCAGGAAGTGGCGGAATGGGAGGAACATAGAACATAGAACATAAAACATTACAGCGCAGTACAGGCCCTTCGGCCCTCGATGTTGCGCCGACCTGTGAAACCATCTGACCTACACTATTCCATTTTCATCCATATGTCTATCCAATGACCACTTAAATGCCCTTAAAGTTGGCGAGTCTACTACTGTTGCAGGCAGGGCGTTCCACACCCCTACTACTCTCTGAGTAAAGAAACTACCTCTGACATCTGTCCTATATCTATCACCCCTCAACTTAAAGCTATGTCCCCTCGTGTTTGCCATCACCATCCGAGGAAAAGGACTCTCACTATCCACCCTATCTAACCCTCTGATTATCTTATATGTCTCTATTAAGTCACCTCTCCTCCTCCTTCTCTCCAACGAAAACAACCTCAAGTCCCTCAGCCTTTCCTCGTAGGACCTTCCCTCCATACCTGGCAACATCCCAGTAAATCTCCTCTGCACCCTTTCCAAAGCTTCCACATCCTTCCTATAATGCGGTGACCAGAACTGCACGCAACACTCCAGGTGCGGCCGCACCAGAGTTCTGTACAGCTGCAGCATGACCTCGTGGCTCCGAAACTCGATACCCCTACTAATAAAAGCTAACACACCATATGCCTTCTTAACAGCCCTATTAACCTGGGAGGCAACTTTCAGGGATTTATGTACCTGGACACCAAGATCTCTCTGCTCATCTACACTACCAAGAATCTTCCCATTATCCCAGTACTCTGCATTCCTGTTACTCCTTCCAAAGTGAATCACCTCACACTTTACCGCATTAAACTCCATTTGCCATCTCTCAGCCCAGCTCTGCAGCCTATCTATGTCCCTCTGTAACCTATAACATCCTTCGGCACTATCCACAACTCCACCGACCTTCGTGTCATCCGCAAATTTACTAACCCACCCTTCTACACCCTCTTCCAGGTCATTTATAAAAATGACAAACAGCAGTGGCCCCAAAACAGATCCTTGCGGTACACCACTAGTAACTAAACTCCAGGATGAACATTTGCCATCAACCACGACCCTCTGTCTTCTTTCAGCTAAACAATTTCTGATCCAAAGCACTAAATCACCTTCAATCCCATACTTCAGTATTTTCTGCAATAGCCTACCATGGGGAACCTTATCAAACGCCTTACTGAAATCCATATACACCACATCCACGGCTTTACCCTCATCCACCTGTTTGGTCACCTTCTCAAAAAACTCAATAAGGTTTGTGAGGCACGACCTACCCTTCACAAAACCGTGCTGACTATCGCTAATGAACTTATTCTTTTCAAGACGATTATAAATCCTATCTCTTATAACCTTTTCCAACATTTTACCCACAACCGAAGTAAGGCTCACAGGTCTATAATCACCAGGGCTGTCTCTACTCCCCTTCTTGAACAAGGGGACAACATTTGCTATCCTCCAGTCTTCCGGCACTATTCCTGTCGACAATGACGACATAAAGATCAAGGACAAAGGCTCTGCAATCTCCTCCCTGGCTTCCCAGAGAATCCTAGGATAAATCCCATCTGGCCCAGGGGACTTATCTATTTTCACACTTTCCAAAATTGCTAACACCTCCTCCTTGTGAACCTCAATCCCATCTAGCCTAGTAGTCTGTATCTCAGTATTCTCCTCGACAACATTTTCTTTCTCTACTGTAATAGACGTGATATCTACTGACGTGATATATAGTTAAACTCTGATCTTGAATTAGAAACAGCAAAACAAATACTTCAGAAGAAACACAGCAATTTGAAGAATACGCAAAACGAGCGGTGATACAGTTAAACCCTGCATAAAATAAATACGTTTAGAATCCATAACCAGGAACACAAAGAATCGCTTGGTCAAATGGATGCACAATAAATTAAACTTTATTTATCTATGAGAAATAATTATGAACATTGCTGCGGGACACCGAGATATAACTGACCCCGTGAGCGGATACATTCAGAGAAACCCTTCGAAATACAGGAGTGAATCTTCCAATGGGAGCATTGGGCTGCATTGGCCCTGAGGTTGGTGAGAGTCAGTGAGAGTCAGTGAGACAACTCACTTCACTCTTCTCTTCCTGTGTAACATCTTTAAATAGGCTCAGCAGAATTTCAAAAAACAACAGCCGGAGCATTGGAGTTTAATGTCGGTCACATTTCTTCAGAAATAAATCTGTAAAGGTTCAGTGTCCTCTGGAGATGGGGACTCGTTCCACTGATTGTGAGATTTTACTTTCGCAACTCAAGTGGGGAATTTGAGTCCGTGGTACAGTAAGGGTTAAACTGCATCATTTTCACACACTGGGCTCTGTCACATTAAACTGTAAATGTGAGGGAGAAGAAAGTAACAGCGACATAGATTGCAGGGCGATATAATGGAAGTGTTTAAAGTTATGGAAGAGTGGGAGAAGGTCGATGGAAGAACATGGTTTCGAAAAAATGAGACAGTGAACACCGGGATTTGTTCAGTCCCATTATTCAGATATTCTCACTGTTCTCGGTCTGTTTCCACAATGTGTTGAATATTATTCCTGATGATAACAATCCACTCCGAGTGTGGATTTGTGCTCCGTGAAGGAACACAGACTCTCCCTCTGATCTTCTCTCCTGGCCGGTTACCAGCCTGTTCTAAGTTACCTCTTCTCCCACCGAGCGGGTATTCTGTTCCCTTCAGCCGGTGGGAGGCAGCTGGTTTCTATCCCAGACCTTCCTGCAGGTGGGGCAGGGAATTCAATGCAGTGAAAGAGTGATTTGAACACTGCAGCGGGAGGCAGCAGAGCTGAAAGATTAAATGGAAGATATTTGGAACAGAAAGCAGGAGAAATTTCTTCACAAAGAGAGTTGGGAAACGGTGCAGTTCAGTTCCAGGATTAGGGGTCGAGGCAGAAACTATATCCAGATACAGAGTAGATTGAACAGGTGGATGGAGGAAGAGGTGGTGAAAGTTTAGGGGGACAGGGTGTGGAAATATGATTAGGATATCTTCTATGTACAAGAATCTGGAGTTAAATTACATGGTATTTGAGAGGACCAGTGATTTGACTGGGTGGACGGACATGCTCAGAGTGCAGCGTTTTTGTATCAACCTGAAGCGTGAGATTGGTGAAATCCGGATGGTGAAAGCTGAAACGAGTTTCTCAACTGGGGCAACGCAGGACAGTTTCACAGAGTCCCGCTGCAGTGTTTAAATCACTCTTTCACTGCATTGAATTCCCTGCCCCACCTGCAGGAAGGTCTGGGACAGAAACCAGCTGCCTCCCACCGGCTGAAGGGAACAGAATACCCGCTCGGTGGGAGAAGAGGTAACTGAGAACAGGCTGGTAACCGGCCAGGAGAGAAGATCAGAGGGAGAGTCTGTGTTCCTTCACGGAGCACAAATCCACACTCGGAGTGGATTGTTATCATCAGGAATAAGATCCAACACATTGTGGAAACAGACCGAGAACAGTGAGAATATCTGAATAATGGGACTGAACAAATCCCGGTGCTGACTGTCCGTACTCACAAGTATATATCTGTCAGCAGATCTGTCCCCAGCAGAAATCAGAGGGGGAGAAACTGGGGCATTTTGTAAAGCAGTGAAGGAAGAGTAAAAGTTATTGCTTGTCAGATATTACTGACTGTTACTGGAATGAAGGAGAGGAGAGTGAGTCTGTTGGGCAATGGAAAAATTAAACTGAAATAGTCCGTTTTATCACACACTGCACTGATTCTCAGTTCAGACGGAACCAGTTTGAAGATGTTAAATGAAGAAAATAATCTGCAGGCTTTGATGGAGATTTAAAAGAACATTTTAACGTCAACAAATAATCTGTCAATGAGTAGAGGAGAGTGGAAAATACAAGGAATGAGGTTCTGCTTTTGGATTGGCGTGAGAGAGAAAAAGTGAAAAAGAACAGTTCCCGAGATAAGAGCAGGAATACAGTTAACCTCTGCTTTATACATTTAGTGACTGAATATAATCACTTACCTGGGATTCCAATTGCTGCTATAATCGGATAGTAAATCATTACTGTCTGTAACATTGGTGGTAACATTTTAAATGGATAAAAGCTCAATGGAACTCTCATTCTGTCTGAGAAGTGATGGTGACTTGCCGCTGGACACGGAACTCCAACTAACTGTGGGATGAGAGATTATGAGAAATCCCATATTTATAATTGAGAGACACCTCCCGTGAGATCCTGAAGCAGAGGAGCATTGACATTATTTCCAGTCATTTGAACAAGCAGCCAACACCCTTCAATGTAATAAAAGCAAAATACTGCGGATTTGGGCTGCTCTCGTTATACTGGCAAATAGACATTGTAATTGTTTTTGTTTAAAGAAACAGGCCAGAATCGGAATTACATTTTCTTCACATTTCTATCTAACAACACACTGAATGCCCGGCCCTGACTGCATCACTTCTGCGCGTTAAACAAAAGCAGCTTTGTTTTCTGTTGTAATGTGAATCGGTTCATCTTTGTCGATGCACCCACCATGTGAATTCTCAAACTGATTTTAAGGTTTGACACCAGCTCGGCAATGGAAACTTTTCCATATTTTTCAAGCGGGTAGAGGAGCCGTAACTGAATTAGAAAGTTATGTGTTCTGACTGTGAACAGTTCTGGCTTTGCACTAATTCATGAAATACAATAAATCTAAAATATCAGGTAGAAATAGATCATCATGAACACTGGCTTGGGAAATCCACAGTTTCACTGATATTTACATTCTGTGAAGGTTGCAGCTGATGTTAAAAGAGATCCCGTTCAGTTCTAAGAAGCTATAAGGAGCTGCACAATACTGAAATAGGGTCTGACACATTTGAAGGAAAATCTCTTTGGAAATCTACATCCCCCGGGATTCTCTTTCCGGTGGTGGGGATTCGAGTTTCTGCTCAGTTTATTAGTTTCTATTGTTGTCCAATCCAGTTAGTTTTACTATGAACTTTCTAGTGAAGTAATAGAAGATGAAGACATGAGCACATGAAGACCATTAGCAGTCCATTCAGCCTCTCAGTCCTGCTCCGCCATTCCAGTAGGTCATTGTGATCTGCAGTTCAGCTAGATTCCCCGCTGCCCCCTCCCTGCTCCCACCTTTGCTCCATATCGTTTGCTGCCGAAAGCTTTAAAAATCACTGCCCTGAAAAGCTACAAATAAACCCGCAGCATTCACAGCTTTTTGACAAGAGGGTTTTAAATTTTAGCTCTCTTCGTGTCAAAAAGTGCTTCCTGATATCACTTTTGAAGGACGTCACTCGCATTGAACATTCATTGCACAGAATTATATAGAATTTCCAGCACAGAAGCAGACCACTCGGCCCATCTGGTCTCTGTTTATCCTCTACAGGAGCTTCCTCTCACCTCTCTTTATCTAACACTATCACTATGACCTTCTATTACTATTACACACATTTCATCTGAAAAAATTAGCTTTCTTTTAAATACATCGATGATATTTGCCTCAACTGCTCCTTGTGATGTGAAATCCACAATATGTTCCATTGTGCTTTATTCTTCCAGCAGAGGAAAGAGTTCTCTGTATCTACCCAATAGAAACATTTAACATTTGTATTCACTTCTCAATGAGCAGCCCTCAATCTCTTCCACTGAAGGAAATATAAACCATATGTTTTCCACCTGTTCTCATAATCTAACCCGTTTTAACCCGGTATCATTCTGTTGAATCTGTGCTTCATCCACGACAAGGTTATTATATCCTTCCTGAACATTGATTCCCAGAACTATAAGCAGTGTTCCTGATTGGTTCTGAACAAGTCTGTCTATAAATGAAGAACTGAATAATTGCATTTGTTTTCCAGCCAGCATTCTGTTGGCCATTTTGATAAACTTTTTATACTTGTTTTTAATGATTTTTGCATTTGGACTCCCAAATCTTTCTGTTGTCTGCAGCCTGAGGCTGACCCAGATTTTTATTTCTTTGTGCATGGGGTGTAGGCGTTACAGACAAGGACAGCATTTGTTCCCATCCCTAATTGCCCTGAACAATCTGAAGTCCATCCATTTTAGCTATAGGACTGTTAGGAAGGCATTTGACCCAACGGCAGTGAAGGAACAGCGATATATTTCTAAGTCTGGATGGTGTGTGACTTGAAAGGGGAAAGCAGGTGGTGTTCCCATGTATTGGGGTGAACGCTGTGGGTTTGGAATGTGCTGTTGAAGGAACCTTCATGAGTTTCTCCAGTGTATCCGGTAGATAGTACACACTGCAGCCACTGTGCACCAGTGATGGAAGGAGTGAATGTTAAAGTTTGTGGATGGAGTGTTGATCAAGCGGGCTGCTTTGTATTGGATGGTGTTGTAGGTAGATTTGGGGAGTCAGATTTGAGCTTAACTTGACCATTTTTATATTGTATCCATTGTAATGAATAACAAGGTCAAGGAAGCAGTTTTAATACTAACAAGTGGCCAAAGTGACGAAATACAGAGCGAGTATGTACCAATGAGAGGAAGAAGCTCCACTTCACAGAAAAAACGGCCATGGACAATTAAAGAGATTTGGGATAGCATAAAGCAAAAAGAAATGGCTTACAGAAATGCAAAACGCAGCACAGATCCGGCCGAATGGGATCGACACAAAGACCAGTAAAAGGTCACAAAGCAGCTTATAAGAGCTACTAAAAGAAATTATGAAAGGAAACTTACAAGGAACATCAAAATCAATAAGAAGAAATGTTATAGTTACATAAAGGGAAAACGGGTGGGCAAGAGCAATGTAGACCCACTAAAAGCTGAAACTGGACATATTGTCATTAATAATGGGGAAATGGCAGACATGGTGAACAACTACTTTGCCTCAGTATTTACAGTTGAAAAGGAGGATAACTTGCTGGAAGTCCCGAAAAAATTAATAGGCGCTAGGGGACAGGGACTTAATACAATTAATGTAAGTTAATCATCAGTAACAAGGAAATTAATGGAACTAAAGAGTGAGAAATCCTCAGGAACTGATGGTTTTCATCCGAGGGTGTTAAAGTAAGTAGGCGTGCACATTGTAGATGCCCTAACTATAGTCTTTCAGAGTTCCCTAGATTCAGGAGTGGTCCCTCTGGATTGGAAAGTTGCACATGTCACTCCACTTTTTAAGAAGGGTGAAAGGGGGATCCAAGGAAATTACAGACCAGTTAGCCTGACATCTGTGGTGGGCAAGTTGCTGGAGTCTATAATCAAGGTTAGGGTGACTGAACTCCACGGAAAATGTCAGTCAATTAGGGACAGCCAGCATGGATTCATGACGGGAAGGTCATGCATGACAAATGTCATTGTATTTTTTTGAAGAGGTGACAGGGGAGTGTCCATGGATGTTATTTATATGGACTTCCAGAAGACAATTGATAAAGTCGCACATAAGAGACTGTTAACTAAGGTAGAAGCCCATGGAGTTGAGGGCAAATTATTTACATGGTTAGAAAGTTGGTTGAGTGGTAGACGACAGAGAGTGGGGATAATGGGTAAGTACTCCGATTGGCAGGATGTAACTAGTGGTGTCCCACAGGGATCTGTGTTGGGGCCTCAATTATTCACATTATTTATTAACGACTTGGATGATGTCATAGTAAGTCATATATCTAAATTTGCTGATGATACAAAGTTAGGCAGCATTGTAGACAGTCTAGATGATAGCATAAAATTGCAGAGAGATATTGACAGACTAGGTGAGTGGGCAAAACTGTGGCAGATGGATTTCAATGCGGGCAAGTGTGAGGTTATCCATTTTGGACCAAAAAAGGATAGAGCAAGGTACTTTCTAAATGGGAAGAGGTTAGGTGCAGTGGATGTCAAAAGAGACTTGGGGGTTCAGGTGCATCGATCTTTAAAATGCCACGAACAAGTGCAGAAAATAATCAAAAAGGCTAATGGAATGCTAGCCTTTATATCCAGAAGATTGGAGTATAAAGACACAGAGGTTATGCTGCAGCTGTACAAAACCCTGCTTAGACCCCACTTGGAGTACTGTGAGCAGTTCTGGGCACCACACCTTAGGAAGGATATATTGGTCTTGGAGAGAGTGCAACGTAGGTTTACAAGAATGATACCTGGACTACAGGGGTTAAGTTACGAGGAGAGATTACACATATTATGCCTGTTTTCACTAGAATTTAGAAGGTTAAGTGGTGATCTGATTGAGGTCTTCAAGATATTAACAGGAAAAGAAAGGCTCGATAAAGATAAACTATTTTCACTGGTTCTAGATTCTAAAACTAGGGGGCATAGTCTAAAAAATAGGACCAGACCATTCAGCAGAGTTATTAGGAAGCACTTCTTCATGCAAAGGGTGGTAGAGGTTTGGAACTCGCTCCGACAAACAGCAGTTGAAGCGAGAACAGTTGTCAATTTTAAATCTGAGATAGATAGATTTTTGTTAAGAAAAAACATTAAGGGATATGGGCCAAAGTCAGTTATATGGAGGTAGGCCATGGATCAGCCAATATCTCATTGAATGGCGGGACAGGCTCGAGGGGCTGAATGGCCTACTCCTATTCCTGTCTTCCGATGTTCCGATGTTGCTAAGAAGCCATTTTGCATTGTGTGTTAACTGATGACGAGATACCCATCAGGAAAACAGATGATTTTAAAAGTAATGAACTTCGATTTAGTTATAATTAATGAATCAATAATCATTTTAGATAGAATGGGTTTTCATTTAAAGCTTATTAAATTTGCTTACTGTAATTTTCTGTTTCTGTGTCAGTGCAGTTTCAGCCAAAAGTGATTAAACATTGGACTTTTCTCGGATCCTGATCAAGCCCAAGAGATGGTACATCGTGACTTTCAAGAGATTGGCTGCAATGAATGGAGAAGTGTTAGAGATCAGATTTGGAGACAGTTTCAAACCAGTCCATTGGAATCGAACGAACACAGGTGGCCGTTAGTGGAAGACATCATTAAAAACCAATTAAGTTTACCCAGCAACAACTAGAACCAATTATTGTTTTACAGGAGTCTGACTGAGGTGGTGTGATGGTCATCCAGGGGTTAAAAACAGGGGTCTTGCAACATTTTGTCAGGCAGGGACACTGGAAGAGCTCGGAGGTAAAGGCACAGACCATCAGCCACGTTCTCCACCTGAGGAGAGATCTGGACCAAAGAAAGAGAACCGCTTCACTCTGTGACCAAGTTCACCTGCTGGAGCTGGAAAGTTATATTCCCAAGTCTGTTAAATATAATTTTAATTTCAATTGTTAAATATTGTTTTACTCTCAATATAAACATTCTGGATTTATTAATCAAATATCCACTTGTCTGAATTGGTTAATTTCGTGCCTGAAGTGATTGTCCGCAACAGAGATTTCAGACTTTCAGGGGCGACCATGGCAGGACTAGAATAAACAGGAGAACTCTATTAATAAAGAACAATGCTGTCTCATCAAGGAGAGTACTACAGAAGGAAGGAAGAGGGTGTCTTTTCGGGAAGTGATCACCTTTATTGAAGGACGAGTGGAAAATAAGAAGTTGAGGGCAGGAAGACTCCGGGCCTTCAGGCATTTGGAACGTACTTTGGTGCTGCGGAAGATGACAAGATTATCAGGAGAAAGAATCGAAAGATCCAGGAGTTACAGCAGCTGCTGGAAAAACAGAGAGAGCAAAATGGTCAGGTGTTAGAGGCCTTAAGTATCCAAATGGATCAGCAAATGTTAAGTCTGTCGACCCGTGTTCGCGACCGAGAAAGAGATGCGGACAGAACGGTTGACATGCTGCAACAGCAGAGCTATTCAATTGTGACTGCTGGGGCAGTGGATGTTGAAGCACAACAGCTAAGACAGGGACTTGCCGAGTGCAAGGCAGAAAATGAAAAGCTTCAGTTCGACCCAGGGGACGCTGGAGGTGTCCTTAAGGAATACATTAACCAGTGAGAGCTGGAGGTAGATTATACTCAGTGTCAGTTATGGATTTGTGAACTAGATTGACAGTTAGGTAGACAGCGGGCTGTGGTCACTACCGTTACCAGGGGAAGTGAGATACCTGATATATGACAGTCTGACCCAGAGCGTGTGTGTCTGACTGGGAATAGCCTGATCCCTCACCGCCCGCAGGGATGACCTGTCCCCCACTGATAGGAAGAAGGAGCAATCCAGTAACACCTTTATATGCAGCTCCTCTGGAATATACTTCTGTCAAATACTGCGTTAAGAGCATCTGAATGTCGAGGTTGCAGGACTTGTCCAACCACCCCTTATACTGAGAGACTGTTGAAGTCATTTCAATGCACCCAGTTACCGAGGTTCACCATTTCTGTCGTCGCCTCCTAACCTGGTAGTTCATCAGACAACACACAGTAACATCCTTCTTCATGAACTGAGTAGTCCCGTGTCCCGCTTCCCCTTCCCAGTGAAGAGAAAGTAGAATCATTTCTGTCACTGCAGTATCAAAGAAGACAGTGAAATATCCAAACGGTGATGTGGGACATGAGGAGGAGCAATGCGTTCCGCTCATCACCTCTGAGATACAAGCGTGAGAGAGAGCAAATGTCATGGTACAAGCGTGAGAGAGAGCAAATGTCATGGTGCAAGTGTAAGAGAGCGCAAATGTCATGGTGCAAGCGTTAGAGAGAGCAAATGTCATGGTGCAAGTGTAAGGGAGAGCAAATGTCATGGTGCAAGCTTAAGTAGAGCAAATGTCATGGTGCAAGCGCAAGGGAGAGCAAATGTCATAGTGCAAGCTCAAGAGAGAGCAAATGTCATGGTGCAAGTGCAAGAGAGAGCAAATGTCATGGTGCAAGCATAAGAGAGAGCAAATGTCATGGTGCAAGCGTAAGAGAGAGCAAATGTCATGCTGCAAGCGCAAGAGAGAGCAAATGTCATGGTGCAAATGTAAGAGAGAGCAAATGTCATGGTACAAGTGTAAGAGAGAGCAAATGTCATGGTGCAAGCGTAAGAGAGAGCAAATGTCATGGTGCAAGTGTAAGAGAGAGCAAATATCATGGTGCAAGCGTAAGAGAGAGCAAATGTCATGGTGCAAGCGTAAGAGAGAGCAAATGTCATGGTCGAAGTGTAAGAGAGAGAAAATGTCATGGTGCAAGCGCAAGAGAGAGCAAATGTCATGGTGCAAGCGCAAGAGAGAGCAAATGTCATGGTGCAAATGTAAGAGAGAGCAAATGTCATGGTGCAAGTGTAAGAGAGAGCAAATGTCATGGTGCAAGCGTAAGAGAGAGCAAATGTCATGGTGCAAGTGTAAGAGAGAGCAAATGTCATGGTGCAAGCGTAAGAGAGAGCAAATGTCATGGTGCAAGCGTAAGAGAGAGCAAATGTCATGGTCTAAGTGTAAGAGAGAGAAAATGTCATGGTACAAGTGTAAGGGAGAGCAAATGTCATGGTACAAGTGTAAGAGAGTTGGGAACAGTACAAGATGGAGATTATCCCTTGAGGTAAATAGGCGCTGGCAGATTTATGATGGGGTGATTCAGAATTCGAGGATTTGGAGCTTAGGCGAATTCCTTTATCTGCCTGTCCAAGGGTTCTAAAGGATAATGCAGGCCCAGATGTTTATAATCCATAGACCAATGCGGAAATGGTAGATCACATTTTATGCGTCCTCGGGATTATGGGGGTAAATATAACTGAAAAGATACATCAGACTCAGCAACGCCCAGATGAGTCAGCTCGCACCTTCTCCAACTGATTCTATTCTTTGAATAAACGTTCCCAACATTGTCGCCCCTCGAATCATCCACGGAGAGAAAAATCAAATCAGTTTCAAAAATATGTTTTTGAAGCAACTCCATCCAATGGTTCGGAGCACTCTGGCAATTTTGACCAAAGCGACCGATCCACGACACCAAGGCGAAGCCAATACCATCGAAGTGGAATCCGTCATTGGAGACCAATTTGCTGTTATGCAGTCGGCAAATACTGTCTGACCAAGAGCACCTGTTGTGAAGAGACACCAATGAAGCGGGTCTGCCCGCTTCGGCTGGTTGGATGTGGGGTTGCAGCGTGATTGTGATTGGGGACTAATCATTTCTGTTACTTTTGAGGGGGACCAGTAACAGACTGTGTTAATTGATACGAGCTCCGTCATCACGATCATCCACACCCCACACCCTGAATACTATACAGCAGTGGGAAAGGGTCCACATCACTGACAGGTTCTACCGGGAATGATACTCTGGTGTGTCCTGGAAAGGCTTCTGAACTCCGGTTGGGATACTTTACCCGCACTTTGCCATCACCAGTATATCTGACCATACCGGCAGGAAAGGGGAATAGTGGGAACTGATGTGTTAAATCAGTACGGAGCAATTATTGATTATAACCGTAATTGTATGTGTCACGGATCAGGAAGTAAAATGTCATGGTAATCTCAGATGTTCAATATGTCTATGCAGTCAAAAAGGCGTGTGTGTATGAACCTCCTAGGCTTGATAATATTCAGATAGATCAGCTGATTCAATGACATCTCGTTACTTTTACAACCAGCAAACATGAAGGTGGACGGATTGAAAGAGAGGAGCCCATCAACAGACCTCCTCACCCATTAATCAAACAATACTAGATCTCCATAGAAAGTCACTCCTGTATCAGAGAAATGATCCAGTCCCTCATTAATCAGGTCATTGTGAGACCAGGTATTTTCACAGCGAGCTCACCAATTTGACCCGGAAAGAAAACTGATGGCAGTTGGAGATAACTATCGACTATTGTAAACTCAAATCCGTAACCCCAGCCTGTTCCCCTGTTGTGTGAGAAATTCCCACTCTTCCATCGAAAATACCAGTTGGTTCGAAGTATTTCTGCACATTAGACATTTCTAAAGGGTTTTGGATCATCCCCATTAAAAAGGATTAGTATCGGGGAACAAAGTTGCAATTGGACTTATCTGAAACAGGGATTCCACAATGGCCACACAATTGTTCAGAAACGATTGGCAGCAGCCCTGAAAGATTTTCTTTTCCAGACCAGAGTTCCTGTTGCAGTATGTAGACGATGTGCTGCTAGTAACCAAGACTGTAGACGGGCCTTTGTCATCGCTCGACCAACTGTTAACAATTTTGACTAAGGCGATTCTCAAAGTCAATCAGCTTCAGCTCAGTTATTTAAAGAACGAGTTACATTATTTGGAGTTTGAATCTGTTTGGAGGGAATTGACCGACATGCCAACAAATTAGAAATCATCCCGAGACTGCCGCTGCCTCAATCTTAAACCGTACTTCAATCGTTTTGAGGTTTGGTTAGCTATCAGTGAAACTATATTCCTGACTTTCCCGAGATAGCAAAGCCGCTGTCTGAACTTCTGATATCCAGTCTGACTGGACAGAGTGCCACACTGAAGACAAAACAAAACTTCAAATGGTAGTTATGCAAGCTCTGAGTTAAATCATGCCTGATCCTACTCAGCCATTCCAAATAGAGGTCAAAAAGTCCATCTGTTGTGCTTTGTCAGAAATACGCAGGACGACTGCAGCAATTGCATTTTCGGGAGGGATCCTGAAAGAGGTTCAAACTATGTATTCTGCGTGTGAACGTCACTTGCTGGCCACGTTTTGGGTCATCCACCACTTTACATACATCACAGTTTTGCAACAGATCAATTTAAACTCACCACACACAACAATGAATTAACTAATGATGGCAGGAGACTCATTCGTTTCAATTCAGCGATTAAGCCAGTGGACTTTCAAATAACTGAACTGAGATTTTGATATTTCATAAGTGTCATTTTTGTTCCCATCCTGTCATGAAAAATACCATCGACAGCACCCTGGATGTATATTGATGGTTCCTCCGACCACTTGCAAGATTCACCCCATTAATAGTTAAACTTGATAAAGACACTAGTTCAGCCTCAAAGAACTGAGAACAAAGAACAAAGAAAATTACAGCACAGGAACAGGCCCTTCGACCTCCAAGACTGCGCCGATCCAGATCCTCTATCTAAACTTGACGCCTATTTTCTAAGGGTCTGTATCTCTTCGCTTTCTGCCCATTCATGTATCTGTCTAGATACATCTTAAAAGACGCTATCGTGCCCGCGTCTACCACTTCCGCTGACAACGCGTTCCAGGCACCCACCACCCTCTGCGTAAAGAACTTTCCATGCATATCCCCCCGAAACTTTTCCCCTCTCACTTTGAACTCGTGACCCCAAGTGATTGAATCCCCCACTCTGGGAAAAAGCTTCTTGCTATCCACCCGGTCTACACCTCTCATGATTTTATACACCTCAATCAGGTCCCCCCTCAACCTCCGTCTTTCTAATGAAAATAATCCTCATCGACATAACCTCTCTTCATAGCTAGCTCCCTCCATACCAGGCAACATCCTGGTGAACCTCCTCTGCACCCTCTCCAAAGCATCTACATCCTTTTAGTAATGTGGCGACCAGAACTGCAAGCAGTATTCCAAATGTGGCCGAACCAAAGTCTTATACAACTGTAACATGACCTGCCAATTCTTGTACTCAATACCCCGTCCGATGAAGGAAAGCCTGCCGTATGCCTTCTTGACCACTCTATTGACCTGCGTTGCCACCTTCAGGGAACAATGGACCTGAACACCCAAATCTCTCTGTACATCAATTTTCCCCAGGACTTTTCCATTTACTGTATAGTTCAATCTTGAATTGGATCTTCCAAAATGCATCACCTCGCATTTGCCCGGATTGAACTCCATCTGCCATTTCTCTGCCCAACTCTCCAATCTATCTACATTCTGCTGTATTCCCTGACAGTCCCCTTCACTATCTGCTACTCCACCAATCTTAGTGTCGTCTGAAAACTTGCTAAACAGACCACCTATACTTTCCTCCAAATCATTTATGTACATCACAAACAACAGTGGTCCCAGCACGGATCCCTGTGGAACACCACTGGTCACACGTCTCCATTTTGAGAAACTCCCTTCCACTGCTACTCTCTGTCTCCTGTTGCCCAGCCAGTTCTTTATCCATCTAGCTAGTACACCCTGGACCCCATGCGACTTCACTTTCTCCATCAGCCTACCATGGGGAACCTTATCAAACGCATTACTGAAGTCCATGTATATGACATCTACAGCCCTTCCCTCATCAATCAACTTTGTCACTTCCTCAAAGAATTCTATTAAGTTGGTAAGACATGACCTTCCCTGCACAAAACCATGTTGCCTATCACTGATAAGCCCATTTTCTTCCAAATGGAAATAGACCCTATCCCTCAGTATCTTCTCCAGCAGCTTCCCTACCACAGACGTCAGGCTCACCAGTCGAGAATTACCTGGATTATCCCTGCTCCCCTTCTTAAACAAGGGGACAACATTAGCAATTCTCCAGTCCTCCGGAACCTCACCCGTGTTTAAGGATGCTGCAAAGATATCTGTTAAGGCCCCAGCTATTTCCTGTCTCGCTTCCCTCAGTAACCTGGGATAGATCCCATCCGGACCTGGGGACTTGTCCACCTTAATGCCTTTTAGAATACCCAGCACTTCCTCCCTCCTTATGCCGACTTGACCAAGAGTAATCAAACATCTATCCCTAACCTCAACATCTGTCATGTCCCTCTCCTTGGTGAATACCGATGCAAAGTACTCGTTTAGAATCTCACCCATTCTCTCTGACTCCACGCATAACTTTCCTCCTTTGTCCTTGAGTGGGCCAATCCTTTCTCTAGTTACCCTCTTGCTCCTTATATATGAATAAAAGGCTTTGGGATTTTCCTTAACCCTGTTTGCGAAAGATATTTCATGACCCCTTTTAGCCCTCTTAATTCCTTGTTTCAGAATGGTCCTCTATTCCTGATATTCTTCCAAAGCTTCGTCTTTCTTCAGCCTTATGAATGCTTCCTTTTTCCTCTTAGCTAGTCTCACAATTTCACCTGTCATCCATGGTTCCCCAACCTTGCCATTTCTATCCCTCATTTTTACAGGAACATGTCTCTCCTGCACGCTAATCAACTTCTCTTTAAAAGCCTCCCACATATCACATGTGGATTTACCTTCAAACAGCTGCTCCCAATCTACATTCCCCAGCTCCTGCCGAATTTTGGTATAGTTGGCCTTCCCCCAATTTAGCACTCTTCCTTTAGGACCACTCTCGTCTTTGTCCATGAGTATTCTAAAATTTACGGAATTGTGATCACTATTCCCAAAGTAGTCCCCTACTGAAACTTCAACCACCTGGCTGGGCTCATTCCCCAACACCAGGTCCAGTATGGCCCCTTCCCGAGTTGGACTATTTACATACTGCTCGAGAAAACTATCCTGGATGCTCCTTAGAAATTCTGCTCCATCTAGACCTCTAACACTCAGTGATTCCCAGTCAATGTTGGGAAAATTTAAATCTCCTATCACCACCACCCTGTTGCTCCTACATCTTTCCATAATCTGTTTATATATTTGTACCTCTATCTCACGCTGGCTGTTGGGAGGCCTGTAGTACAGCCCCAACATTGTTACCGCACCCTTCCTATTTCTGAGTTCTGCCCATATTGCCTCACTGCTCGAGTCCTCCATAGTGCCCTCCTTCAGCACAGCTGTGATGTCCTCTTTGACCAGTAATGCAACGCCTCCACCTCTTTAACCTCCCTCTCTATCCCGCCTGAAGCATCGATATCCTGGGATATTTATTTGCCAATCATGCCCTTCCCTCAACCAAGTCTCAGTAATAGCAATAACATCATACTCCCATGTACTAATCCAAGTCCTAAATTCATCTGCCTTACCTACTACACTTCTTGCATTAAAACAAATGCACCTCAGACAACCAGTCCCTTTGCGTTCATCATCTGCTCCCTGCCTACTCTTCCCCTTAGTCACACTGACTTCATTATCTGGTTCCTTACACGCTTTAGTTACTACCTCCTTACTGTCCACTGACCTCCTCATTTGGTTCCCATCCCCCTGCCACATTAGTTTAAACCCTCACCAACAGCATTAGCAAAAGCACCGCAAGGACATTGGTTCCAGTCTGGCCCAGGTGTAGACTGTCCAATTTGTAATAGTCCCACCTCCCCCAGAACCGGTCCCAATGTCCCAAAAATCTGAACCCCTCCCTCCTGCACCATCTCTCAAGCCACGCATTCATCCTGACTATTCTTTCATTTCTACTCTGACTAGCACGTGGCACTGGTAGCAATCCTGAGATTACTACCTCTGAGGTCCTACTTTTTAACTTGGCTCCTAACTCCCTAAATTCTGCTTGTAGAACCTCATCCCGTTTTTTACCTATATCATTGGTGCCTATGTGCACAATGACAACTGGCTGTTCACCCTCCCCCTTCAGAATGTTCTGCAGCCAATCTGAGACATCCTTGACCCGTGCACCTGGGAGGCAACATACCATTCGGGAGTCTTGTTTTCGACCACAGAACCGCCTATCTACTCCCCTTACAATCGAATCCCCTATGACTATAGCCCTTCCACTCTTTTTCCCGCCCTTCCGAAAAGCAGAGCCAGCCACGGTGCCATGAACCTGGCTACTGCTGCCTTCCCCTGGTGAGCCATCTCCCTCAACAGTATCCAAAACGGTATACCTGTTTTGGAGGGAGATTGACCGCAGGGGACAGCTGCCCTGCCTTCCTGCTCTTTCTCTGCCTTTTGGTCACCCATTCCCTTTCTCCCTCAGCAATCCTAATCTGCGGTGTGACCAATTCACTAAACGTGCTATCCACGACCTCCTCAGCATCGCGGATGCTCCAAAGTGAGTCCATCCGCAGCTCCAGAGCTGTCATGTGGTCTAACAAGAGCTGCAGCTGGACACAATTCCCGCACGTGAAAGAATCGGGGACATCAGCCGTGTCCCTGAGCTCCCACATTGAGCAAGAGGAGCATAACACGGGCCTGAGATCTCCTACCATTTTTAATCTTAAGCTTAACTTAGTCTTAACTTAGATAAATGAAAAAGGAATGAAAAGTTTTTACCAATCACACAATAAAAAAATAAAAGAAATAGAAAAAGCATTATCTCATCTACACACCACCGAGTCCTTTTTTTTGGTTTGAGGAGGAGGGCGGGAGGGAGACACTACAGGTGTAATGTCTCGGGTTCAGCCGCTGCCCAAATATATAGGACTTACTTACCCAGCTGCCACCTCGCTCTCACTGTCGCTGCTGCAAAAAGAAACTGCCGAAACAAAAAGGTAAGTTTATATAAGTTGGAACTTACTTACCCAGCTGCCACCTCGCTCTCACTGTCGCTGCTGCAAAAAGAGTTTATGGGTGCCACACTTTCGTTAAGATGTGAAAGCTTTGGCGACAGAAAAGATTCAAGAGAATGCTTCAAGGGGTGAGGAACATCAGTTATGAAGGTAAATTGGAGAAGTATTTTTTCTTTGTTCGTTGGATGTGGGCATCGCTGGTTGGGTCAGCATTTATTGCCCATCCCTAAATGCCCTTCAGAAGGTGGTGGTGAGCTGCCTTCTTAAACCACTGTAGTCCTTGGGTGTAGGTGCACCCATAGTGTTGTTAGGAAGGGAATTCCAGGATTTTGACCTAACAACAATGAAGGGTCGGTGACATAGTTCCAAGTCCAGATGGTGTGTGTCTTGGAGGGGAACTTACAGGTGGTGGTATTCCCATGCATCTGCTGACCTTGCGTTTCTAGGTGGTAAAGATCGCAAGTTTGGAAGGTGCTGTTGAAGGAACCTCGGTGAGTTGCTGCAGTGCATCTTGTAGGTGGTACAGACTGCTGCCACTGTGCATGGGTAGCGAAGGGAGTGAATGTTAAAGGTGGTGGATGAGTTGCCAATCAAGCGGGTTGCTTTGCCCCGGATAGTTTCGAGCTTCTTGAGCACCCATCCAGGAAAGTGCAGAGTATTCTATCACCATCCTGACGTGTACCTTGTAGATGGTGGACAGGCATTGGGGAAAGAGGAGTTGAGTTACTTGCCACGTAATTTCCAGCCTCTAACCTGCTATTGTCACCACGGTATTTATATGACTGGTCCAGAGAAATTTCTGGTCAATCGTAAACCCCCAGGATATTGATGGTGGGGTATTCAGCGATGGCAATGACATTGAATGTCAAAGGGAATTGGTTACGTTCACTCTTATTGGTGATGGTCGTTGCATGGGCAATTGTTGGGCGTGAATGTTAATTGCCGCTTATTAGCCCAACCTGAATGTTGTCCAGGTCCTGCTTCTGTGGACATGGACTGCTTCAGTATGTGAGGAATTGTGAATGTTACTGAACACTGTGCAATCATCAGCAAATATCCCCACTTTAGATTGTATGATTGAGGGAAGATCATTGATGAAGCAATTGAAGATGGTTGAGCCTAGAGCATTACCCTGAGAAACTCCTGCAGTGATGAAGCTGAGATGATTGGCCAACAACAACCACAACCGTCTTCCTTTGTACTAAGTATGACTCTAACCAGTGGGGAGTTTTCCCCCTGATTCCCACTGACTTCAGTTTTGCTCGGGCTCCTTGATGCCACACTCGGTCAATTGCTCCATTGATGTCAAGGACTGTTACTCTCACCTCAGCTCTGGAATTCAGCACTTTTCTCCATGTCTGGACCAAGGCTGTAATAAAGTCTGGAACTGAATAGCCCTGCCGGAACCCAAACTCAACATCAGTGATCAGTTTAGTGAGGAATAAGTGCTGCTTGAGAGTACTGTCAATGACATTTTCCATCACTTTGCTGATTTTTGAGAGGAAAATCAAGGGGTGGTAAATGAACGAATTGGATTTGTCCTGCGATTTGTGGACAGGATATACCTGGGCAATTTTCCACATTGTCGAGTAGATACTAGTGTTGCAGCTGTAATGGAACTGCTTGACTCTGAGTGCAGTGAGCTCTGGAGCACAAGTCTTCAGTATTACAGCTGGGATACATTCGGAGCCCATAGCCTTTGCTGTATCCAGTGCCTTCAGCCCATTCTTGATATTACATGGAGTGAATCAAATGTTTCTGAAGACTGGCAACTATGATGCCTGGGACCCCAGAAGGTGGCCAAGATGGATCATCCACTCGGCACTTCTGGTTGAAGATAATTGAAAATGCTTCAGTCTTATCCTTTTCAGTGATGTAAGGTGCTCCACCAGCATAGAGGATGAGGATTAGAATTAGAATTAGAACATTACAGCGCAGTACAGGCCCTTCGGCCCTCAATGTTGCGCCGACCTGTGAAACCATCTGACCTACACTATTCCATTTTCATCCATATGTCTATCCAATGACCACTTAAATGCCCTTAAAGTTGGCGAGTCTACTACTGTTGCAGGCAGGGCGTTCCACGCCCCTACTACTCTCTGCGTAAAGAAACTACCTCTGACATCTGTCTTATATCTTTCACCCCTCAACTTAAAGCTATGTCCCCTCGTGTTTGCCATCATCATCCGAGGAAAAAGACTCTCACTATCCACCCTATCTAACCCTCTGATTATCTTATATGTCTCTATTAAGTCACCTCTCCTCCTCCTTCTCTCTAACGAAAACACCCCCAAGTCCCTCAGACCTTTCCTCGTAAGACCTTCCCTCCATACCAGGCAACATCCCAGTAAATCTCCTCTGCACCCTTTCCAAAGCTTCCACATCCTTCCTATAATGCGGTGACCAGAACTGCACGCAATACTCAAGGTGCGGCCTCACCAGAGTTTTGTACAGCTGCATCATGACCTCGTGGCTCCGAAACTCGATCCCCCTACTAATAAAAGCTAACACACCATATGCCTTATTAACAGCCCTATTAACCTGGGTAGCAACTTTCAGGGATTTATGTACCTGGACACCAAGATCTCGCTGCTCATCTACACTACCAAAAATCTTCCCATTAGCCCAGTACTCTGCATTGCTGTTACTCCTTCCAAAGTGAATCACCTCACACTTCTCCGCATTAAACTCCATTTGCCATCTCTCAGCCCAGCTCTGCAGCCTATCTATGTCCCTCTGTACCCTACAACACCCTTCGACACTATCCACAACTCCACCGACCTTCGTGTCATCCGCAAATTTACTAACCCACCCTTCTACACCCTCATCCAGGTCATTTATAAAAATGACAAACAGCAGTGGCCCCAAAACAGAACCTTGCGGTACACCACTAGTAACTAAACTCCAGGATGAACATTTGCCATCAACCACCACCCTCTGTCTTCTTTCAGCGAGCCAATTTCTGATCCAAAGCTCTAAATCACCTTCAATCCCATACTTCAGTATTTTCTGCAATAGCCTACCGTGGGGAACCTTATCAAACGCCTTACTGAAATCAGAGTCTTCTCCTTTGGCTAGTTGTTTAATTGCCCACTTCCTTCCTGGCCGACTGTGGCAGGACTGCAGCTCTTTCATCTGATCCATTGGTTGTAGCTACGCTTAGCTCTGTCTTTAAACTGCTGCTCCACTGTTTAGCATGTTATGTGGTTCTGTGTTACAGATTCACCAGGGGGCACCTCAGTGTTTATGTATGTATGGTGTTGCTCCAGATATGCTCTTATTCACTCCTCCTTGAACCAGTGTTGGTTGCCTGGCTTGATGGCAATGCCAGCGTGAGGGATATGATGGACAATGAAATAAAAATTGTGAAATTCGTTGATCTTCTGAATCTTTTCCCTCTGATGCTTCCTATTCGTTATTTACAAGGACAGCAGCGGTTCAAGAAGGCAGCTCACCTCCACCTTCTCAAGGGCAATTAGGGATGGGCAATAAATGGCCGCTCGCCAGTGACACCCACATTCCATGAATGAAGAAAGAAAAATAATAAATGTCAATTCCCTCCCAGGAATTGGTAATTCTTCAAACCGTGAAATCCTGCACACGCTGCAAATCTGGATTAATAACAGATGTTGGAAACACTCAGCAGGTCTGGCAGCATCTGTGGAGAGAAGAAGGCTGGGTTAACATTTCAGGTTCCTCGAATGATCAAAGACCAAAACCGTTGTGCCGAGCTTCCTTCCTGTGCAGAAACCACTGGACCAGATGTCTTTCCAGCATTGCCATTGTTTATTTTAGTTTAATTCTTTCTGTATTTCATCCCTTTCCCTCGGATAGTTTTCTGTGAAACTTTCAGCATTGCGTTCAGTTCTTTGTGCATGTTGTTTATTTCAAGTAATGTAAATGTTGTCCTATAAAATCAGACATAAATACTGCTCAGTGTCGAGTAAAATATAACGGAGTACATTTACACATGTCCTATCAATAAGGACAAACCTTTTCTTAAAAGAAAAATGTAAAATGTTCAAAGAAGTGTAAGAATCCTGTGAAATCGCAACATTGGATTTTTCTTGTTAATTAACGAATACTAAGTTCAATGTAGTGACTGTACACTTCTTTAATTTCACTGTTATGCTGAATATTATACTGAAATATATTTTTCATTCTGTTTATGATAATCTCTGGATAAAAGCATCTGAAAGGTGACGTGATGGAGAACTGTGGTCTGGATTTACATTGGCCAAATGTTTTATTGACCAGAAAGATGTAAAAATAACAAAATGGTCAAAAATAAGCTTCATCAGAACTCGAACAGAGTGTGAAAACAGGCAGGTTGTTGTGTCAGACGAGGAGATAAGCACTTCAGCAGAATCTCAGAAGCCCACATATGAGTTAGACCTCAGACTTTTTTTTTTATTATTACTTCATGGCAATGTGGTCATTACTGGCAAGACCAGCATTTGTTGCCCATCCGTAATTATCCTTGAACAGAGTGGCTTGTTCAGCTATTTCAAAAGGCAGTAAAGAGCCAACCACATTGCTGTGGGTCTGGAGTCACATGTAGACCAGACCAGGTAAGGACCACAAATTTCCTTTTCTCTTGGACATTGGTGAACCAGGTGGGGTCTATTACAATCAGTGATAGTTTTGCAGTACCATTACAAAGACGAGCTTTTAATTCCAGATTATTATTAATTAACTGAATTTAAATTCCACCAACTGCCGTGGTGGGATGTGAACTCATGTCCCTCGGGAATTAGTGTTGGAGGTGGATTAATAGTCCAATGACATTATCACTATGCCGCCGTCTCCCCTGCAGCAACTGGGTGCGAAGAACACTATGTTTCCTTTGCTTCGGCCAGGCACTGGCATTGGATCGTTTCGGAGTTGATAGCTGTTGGAGCGTGGGAAACCAGAGGCCTTGAGAGTTTGAGCTGGCTTGGGCGACCAGATGAATCAATGATATCTTTTAGAATTGGGTCTTTCAAATAGTATTGAGGTAATGATTGTGTTAAATCGGTCTCTGTTGACCTTTCTGTCAAAAAAAAAATGTATCAAAGGGGATTCTTTGGGCAGAGAGAGAGGCCTAATGAGCCAGAGGAAGTTTGGGACCATCCTGAAGATGAGTTCTCAGAGAAGAACGCGGCTGACTCAGGGACCACACGTTGACTCGCGTGACCAGGGACTGATAATGTGGAGATCAAACTTCTACACAGATTGTAATGGTCACTCTGCTGTGCTTTGATATTGCTGTTCAGATATTAGATAATGCCAAGTCTTACTTATACTGAATAAAATAAAACTATTTTCAACAATGAAGGTTATTACCTGGAATCATTTCAGCATTTGGAAAAGGGGGATAAAGTGTTAGTTGAGTCCCTTACCTGGACTTCTAACAAGTGACGAGCCAGCCAGGAGTGATAAAACATTTTTCTTTATTTTTAGTTTTCATTCCGTGCAAGTGGATTGCTAGGTCACGTGACCGATCGCCTTCCTGAGAGTAATGAAGTGACCGTGGAATGAGTCTGGGTAATTGTGGCTTATGTACAAGGACATGGAGTTAAATAATCTTTCTGATCGTGACCTGCTCTCATTTCTTGCAAGTCCGAAAGGGGTTTGAATCAAAACAAAGCATTGATTGTGTCCAGGAAGAGATTAATGTGGGCAAGTTTAATTCAAAACGAGGGAGCGTCCATTGCAATATGCGACCCATTTTTGGACACAACGCGGATATTTGAGAGATGACAAACTCCAGGAAGAAAAATAATAGTAAAATGAACTTTTCATCAAAGAAAAGGAACAGTACTTAGTAGAACGTCAGAAGTTAGAGGGCAAATTGAGTGAACTCAAATGTGCAGTGAGATATCGGCAGGCGAGCGCCCTGGTGGGGGCTGTGCAAGCAGTGCGGACCTAACTAATAAAGGAATGAAACCAAGAGTTAAAGGCCCAAGTCCAAAGACTTGGGCAGGAATTGGAGGACACAAAAGGTGATCTCCAGTTGATGGCTGGCCAGCTCACACGGGAAGCTGACCAGGTTTCGGGCAATTACAGAATTTATGAGCTGCAGATTTAGCCAAGGCAGCGTAATGCTGTGGTCTCAGATGTAACTGTCCAGGGGAACAGACCAAGACATTCCAGCTGGGATAATAATACTGGCGGGATGTATCGAGAGATCCCATCGCAGGGAGTGCGGCCCGTTAATGTGGACCCACACTGGAAAACAGTCATTCCCAGGGACGGCAATTGGTGTCTCAGACAACGTTACTCAGGCCACGTGTGCAACCCCTACAAGCGGGAAGGAGGCTGAGGCCTTGTCTTGAGAGTTAAGGACCATTAAAATTGGTGACTGTCCCATCAAAACAAACACCAGGATCGAAACTTTTGTTTGGGTTCACTCTGATATAAAAGGGATTTTTCGGGGTACTATTGACCCGGGAGTGAGGGTCACTGTCGATCCTGATGTGGTAACATCCAACAGGTTAGTGAGTTGGATGATCAGCCGTGGTCATAATGAATGGCAGAGCAGGCTTGAAGGGCCGAATGGCAGGAACTGGAACAAAGCCTGCGCTGCAGTAAACTGGCATATTCAAAGTTTGGAGATAACATTCTTCAACCGGGGAATCTGATGCAGTGAAACGTTTCAGCAGTGGAAGGGTCTTACAGACGGGCAGTAACATGGTATCGATACAGGAGACTGGGACACATGTCAAAGGATAGAGGAATTTGATAAAATGATGGCGATGTTTATAACCTCACACATATCCAGGGGACAGTTGGGAGTTTTGGTTTCTGTTGTGATTTTGCCCTCAGTTCTATTCGTCCACCTCCAGCAGGATGGGGAGAGGATGGGGCAACAATGATAGATTCCAGCCCTCCGGACACAGTCGCTGGTGGATTTCCAATGTGATGATCATGTCTGACCAGTGATAACTGCTGTCATTAATGGGGCCGAACAACAGACAATGCTTTTAAACATGGGGTCATCCGTGACCGTCATCCATATATCCAAAATTTGATAGATTCTCCCAGATAGCAGTGGAGGTTCATGAATTCAGGATACTGATAGACTCTGTGCTGTGTGAAGTGTGATCCGTGGTAATTCT
Organism: Heterodontus francisci; assembly: GCF_036365525.1. NCBI lineage: Eukaryota > Metazoa > Chordata > Chondrichthyes > Heterodontiformes > Heterodontidae > Heterodontus > Heterodontus francisci. Next base: position 761,440 of record NW_027141362.1, read on the forward strand.
GCACACTCCAGCCGGGAGGGGGATTTTAGGAGCCAGTGTGTCAGGACAATGCAATCTCCTGATAGATTCCGTAAATCAATACCTGTGATTTGGGGGGAGGGGGATGGGGGGAGGGGCAGGGGGATTGGGGGTGGGATCTGCCGAGAAACTTCAGATACTCATTCTGGAACTGCGATTAAAAAGGCAAAAAGTGATCAACACACTCGCTCAAATTTATAACAAGTTTGTTGCTAAATTAACTCATGATTGTGACTCTTCTACAATGAAGAGGCAATAAATGAGCCCCAACATTCCTTCACTAAACAGAACAATATTCTGAAAGACAGTCACCCATGTACACTCAATGATACGATCTCTATTATAACAGCATGTTATTAGAAAAGGCATGTTCACCACAAATTCACCAATCTGACCAATTAAAAAGCCTGATGGCAGCTGGCACCTGACCAATGATTATCGGAAGTTGAATTCTGTCACACCAGCATGTGCTCCAGTGGTGCGAGAAACTCAAACCATCCTGTCCCAAGTCCCAATGACTCAGTGTTTCTCCACATTGGAAGTTGCTGATGGTTCCTGGAGCATCCCCGTTCGACGGGAAGACCAGAATAAATTTGCCTTTACATTTGAGGATCAGTGTTATATGTGGATGTGCCTCCCACAAGACTTTCAGAATGTGATGACGTTATTCCAGAAACATATGGCCGCTGCTATTAAAGCCTTTTTACAACCACAATGCTTGATACAATATGTGAATGATTTACTGTTGGTTCCCAGCACTAAGGAAGAACATGTCCTGCTTTAGAAGATCTCCGACAGTTATTGCAGAAACAGGATTCAAACCCAATCTCCGCAAGGCCCTGTTGATACAGCAGCAACGTGTCACCTTATGGAGAGTGTCAGTGTCAGTTACTGTTCAGGAACCTGATATTCTAAATGTTCAGACTATATAAACATTACCACATCCCACTTCTAAAACTGTTTGTGATCATTTCTCAGACCAGTCGGTTATCAGAAAATGTTTATCCTGCGGTCTGCCGAATGAGAAAACAAACCTCAATCTGATTTACTGGGAGGGAAGGGAGACAATGTATAGTCCGACTGAACACCGGAACATACTTACACTGTCCTGTCCCTCAAGCAGGCAGGAATGCAGGCGGCATTTCAAATAGCCCTCGACCTTAGGCAGCCTTTCCACCTGAAAGGAGGGGTAACCGACCAAAGTCTGGCTGCAGGTCTCTCTCAGGATGTCCAGGGTAACCTGTTGCCAGTTGCGTCACTAATCCTCAGTAAAGTTGAAAAAACCCATGAGCCCTGTGAACGGCATTTGTTCACCACCTTCTGGGAAGTAAAACATTTCACATTTATCACAGACTTGCAGAGTTCACCTTATAGTTACCTCACTGTTCACTGAATTTACTACTGAGACCCGGGGACACGTCAGTCTCTCCTGCTCGAATAAACCATTGGACATTGCCGCTAATGGAGAGTCACTTGGACATTACTCCAAAACACACCACTCTGTAACCTCAAATGATGCAGTATGAGGGAGAGCCGCATGAAAACCCGCTCCCTCTCCTTAACTTCACGGCATATCCAGTCCGGAAGTCTGCAATCAAAAACACTCCTGATATTTACATCCATAGCTCATCATTCCATATGAACGGGATGTCCATGACTGGGTTTTCTGTTATTCTCCACAACCATGTTCTTCAGTATCGATTTATCCTCCATTCCACACAATATACTGAGATGGCAACCCGAGTCATGACATTAATCGAAACTACCGAACAACATGTGAATATTTGATCCGATAGTGCCCATGATATTCACACTCTGCTATACACCACCTGGGGAACCGTCAGCATTACAGGATTGTCTGCTCATTATCGACACATTTAACAAATGGATGGAGGCATTCCCCTGTAAAACCAGCATAACCATGGCAACAAACCAAGTCTGATGGTGTGAGGTGTTCTGCGGGTAGGAAATACATTTTCAAATGGATAGTGAACCGAGGCCCCATTTTACAGAGCAAATCTTTGCTGAATTATTGAAATTGATGGAAGTCACTCAAAAGCTAGTCGTGAGTTATCACTCACTATCCTTCGAGGTAGTTGAATGAGGCAATCGGAACTTGAAAATGAATGTTGGAAAAGTTTTGTGTCTATGTGCCTGATGACGGTCAGGTCAACATTTCACTCCACCACAGGAATATCCCCTTAACAGGAAATGATGTGTAGAATAATGAGAATAAAAGCAAAATACTGCAGATGCTGGAAATATGAAATAAAAACAGCAAGTGCTGGAAATTCGCAACAGATCTGGCGGCATCTGTGGAGACAGAAACAGAGTTGACTTTTCAGGTCTGTGACCTTTCAGCAAAACTGATAAAGGTTAGAAAAGTAATAGGCTTTGAGCGAGTGAAAAGGGGAATGGGGGTAGAACAAAAGGGAAGGTGTGTGATAGGGCAGAGGGCAGGAGAGAGTAAATGACAAAGATGTCAGGGAACAAAGGCAAAGGGTGCGATAATAGTTGTGTTAAAAATCAAAGCATTAGTCCAGAGAATGTGGAAATATCATAACTCAGAGCCTTCCTTCTCTCTTATACCCCTTTGTTAGACTCTGGATGGAGCATCATCATTTACAATGCTTTTCATTTCCTGCAGGGGTGGTAGAGGCAGGGACCCTCACAACATTGAAGAAGTATTTAGATCAGCACTTGAAACGTCATAGCATGCAAGGCTATGGGCCAAGTGCCGGAAAATGGGATTACAATAGTTAGGTGTTTGATGGCCATCACAGACACGATGGGTCGAAGGGCCTGTTTCTGTGCAGTATAACTCCATGACTATATGACTCTAACATGCACAATCTTTAGTGTAAATGGCTGTAACATCAAATTCCAGGGAAACAACATGGGGATCTTTGTTCTGAACTCCTTGTAGAAACACAAATGGGTTGTGGTCTGTATAAACTAGTACTTCCTCCGACTATTGGTACATATACCTCAAACTGTTGAAGAGCCAGTGCAAGACTAAAACATCTTTCTCAATGTTTGAGAACTTTCTTTTCTGCTTATCATGCTTCCTAGAAAAGTCGCTAATGGGCTGTTCCATACCAGCTTTATCATCTTGGAGCAGCATCACTCCTCCCCCTATATCACTGGTGTCGATAGCCCCCTTTAATGTTTTACTGACATCTAGAGCTGCAAGAACTGACTCTTTATCAAAATGGCCTTTGACTTCTCAAATGTTGTTTGGTATGAATCTGACTATTCAGACTTCACCTTTTCCTTTAACAAATTTGTCAATGGTGTGATAACTATGTCGGAATCAGGGACAAAATTCTTGTAGAACACACATATACCCAGAAATAGTAACACTTCTTTCTTTACCTTGGGTACAGGAAAATCTATTGTTGCCTGAACTTTGGTCTCTTGCAGTAACACTTGACCTTGACACATGATATGTCTTAAATAAGTGATCTTGGCCTTAGAAAACTTGCTCTTTGCCAGGTTTATGACAATGTTAGCTTTGGCCAGCCTGTGAAACGGAGAGCTCAAATGTCTGATATGATCGCTCCAAGTCTCGCTGTACACCAAAAGGTCATCGATGTACACAACACAATTACACAACCCAGCAATCACTTGATTGGTTAAGCTTTGAAAGTTAGCTGGTGCATTTTTCATACTAAATGACATGGCATTATATTGGAACAGACCATCTGCTGTCACAAAGAAGAAATTTCTTTGTCTTGGTTGGTCAAGGGAACTTGCCAATATCCTTTAAGCAAATTGTTCTTGCGAACAAAGGCCCTACACCACCAGTACAATCCTCCAGCCTCTGTATCGGATAGGAGACCATTTTAGTTAACAGATTAACCTTTCAGCAATTAATGCAGAATCTTAAAGAACCATCTGGTTATGTTTAAAGAACCACAGGAGAACTCCAACGACCTTGACAGGATTCAATTATATTATTATTTAACATGCATGAGGCAGTGACCCCATTCACTGCCTGTGTCTGCGTGGGTTTTCTCCGGGTGCTCCGGTTTCCTCCCACAAGCCAAAAGACTTGCAGGTTGATAGGTAAATTGGCCATTATAAATTGTCACTAGTATAGGTAGGTGGTAGGGAAATATAGGGACAGGTGGGGATGTTTGGTAGGAATATGGGATTAGTGTAGGATTAGTATAAATGGGTGGCTGATGCTCGGCACAGACTCGGTGGGCCGAAGGGCCTGTTTCAGTGCTGCATCTCTAATCAGAACTAATTTACTACCCTGTTCTTGCAGCCATCGGTATTCCTGGTAAGACAGTGAAACAGATAGTATAATGTGAATAGCTATATGTGACCATTCATCTTATTTGTTCTCTACTCATTGCTAACAGTTAAGTATAAAGTAATTCCTGTGTTTTCTCAATGTGAATTCTTAATTGAAATAAAAAAGTTTCTTCAATTTTAACCACAGACAATGTTGAAGCAACAGCCCCTTCAACGTTTACAGAAGAAACTCCTAGACAGGATTGGAACAGACAATAGATCGGAAATCAATACGCAATTTTTAATGTCGAAGGCTGTTAAGTGGGTTACCAGTGTAATGTGAGGATTTTAATAGTTATTGCTTTTAAGCAGTATTTCATGCTTGACTTCAGGACAAGAAGGCCCAGAACAGGATGGAGTCATCCCAGACTGGTGGAGGTATCCCAGATCTTTGACATTTCTTGACAGCAGAGGAAGAAGCATTATAATTAGTAGGGACCCAAGGAGGCAGCTCCAGATCAGATAAAGAGACTGGAGTCTCTATGCAAGAGTGAGGATTGGCTTCCAATGACATACTGTTCACTTCTGGAAATCCACATTGTGTATAATTGGCATGATGAGATCTGCTCAGCTTAACCCACTCATGTTTCTGTTCTTTCATACAAATCGACATCAGCAGAAGACTCAACCTGAAGTGGGACAGCCAATAACCACTGAGGAGGAGGAGCACTCAGAGGATGCACCGTTCCATGATGCTCCAGCATCTTCCACCAGCACAGATACTTACACCTCAATGGGTTGGCTGCAGAATCAGGGTCACAATCTGATGATAGTGCTGCACACATGCTCGAGCAGCTGGCTGAGGCTGAGACAGCTGAAGCCTCAGAAAGTCAGAGGACCTTGGATGGCCAGGTCCTTGCTGAGTCCCAGGCTGACACACAGATAGCTGGGAAAGTATGTTGCGAAGAGGACGTGAGCTTGCAGACCGATATAGATAGGTAGAGTGAGCAGGCAAAATTGTGGCAGATGGAGTATAATGTGGGAAAATGTGAAGTTCTTCACTTTGGCAGGAAAAATAAAAAAAAGCAAAGTATTACTTAAACAGATTTTGACTGCAGAATTCTGAGGTGCAGAAGGATCTAGATGTTCTCATGCATGAGTCACAAAAGGTTAGTATGCAGGTACAGCAAGTAATAAAGAAGGCTAATGGAATGCTATCCTTTATTACGAGAGGAATTGAGACTAAAAATAAGGATGTCATACGTCAGTTATGGAGGGCATTGGTGAGACCATATCTCAAATACTGTGTGCAGTTTTGGTCTCCTTATTGAAGGAAGAATGTGAATGTGTTGGAGGTGGTTCAGTGGAGGTTTATTAGATTGAGACCTGCAAAGAGCATGTTGTCTTATGAGGAAATATTAGACAGACTGGGCTTATTAGCACAGGAGCTTAGAAGAGTGAGCGGAGACTTGATTGAAGCATATAAGATCCTGAATGGTCCTGACAAGGTGGATGTGAAAAGGATGTTTCCTCTAGTGGGGGCGTCCAGAACTAGAGGGCACTGTTTTAAAATTTTAGGGCAGCGATCCAGAGCAGTTTTTCTCTCTCAGAGGGTTGTGCGACTTTGGAACTCTCTGCCTCAGAAGGTGGGGGAGACGGGGTCTTGAATAATTTTAAGGCGGGGTCGACAGATTCTTGTTAGGCAAGAGAATCACAGGTTATCTGGGGTAAATGGGATTGTGGAAGTCGACACACAAACAGTTCAGCCATGATTTTATCGAATGGCAGAGCAGGCTAGAGGGGCCGAATGGACTACTTCTGCTCCTAATTCGTCTATTCACCGAAAGACGAGCCTCTGGTATCGACAGCAAAGAGCATGTTGGAGCTGCAGAATGAGTCAAGGTAACATCTGACAGAGCTGCAAGAGGCAGTGTGCAGCTATGAGTGGAGGATGGAGGAGTCCATCCATACCATGAGTGCTGCCATGTCTCCAGAATGTGAACATATTGCTTCCTCCATTGAGAGGTTGGTAACACTCATGGAGAGCCAGGTACTGTAGGTGCACAGAGACGTACACACCATCGTATTGGCCATTAGCTCTATGCAGCAGTGACAAGGTGAGAGAAGGACCAGGTGCCAGGAGCCTTCTCCAACTCCTCGTTCAATTCTGGTCAGCAGGGAGGTTCAAGTGAGCCTTGAAAGGGAGAAGGAGAGGCTCACGTCCACAGCTAGGGGCTCCCCTCAGGGCACTGTGAGTGTGGACACGGGCTCCTATGTCCCTCTACCAGTGATGCCAGCTCCAGTAGCCATGATGCCTGAAGAGAGTCCTGTACTGGAGACCTCCAGGCCTCAGGCAGTTAGAGGACGGCCACCACTATAATCACAGGTCAAGTGACAGTCTGATCAGCAGCCTGCCTCCAGCCCAGCTGCTGGCAATGGGTTCACACCTTGTTCAAGCACTCATAAACATATAGAGAAAACCACCTAGAGACACTGGGAGTTTCAGTGGTGATTGAAATTAGACATGTGTGGAATCAAATAAATTCTTTTGTTCAAGAAATTAACCTTCTTTAAGCAAATGTGATTATTCCATCATAAATTAATTGTGAGCTGCTGTCTTCACCCTTCCCCTCACTGGAATGCCAATGTAGGCACAGCCCTCATTTGAATATTTTAAAAATTTAATCATGGGATTTTTTTGGCATCGCTGGCTAGGCCAGCATTTATTGCCCATCCCAAATTGCCCTTGAGAAGTTGATGCTGAGCTGCCTTCTTGAACTGCTGCAATCCATGTGGTGCAGGTACACCCACAGTGCTGTTAGGAAGGGAGTTCCAGCATTTTGACACAATGACAGTGAATGAACGGTGATATAGTTCCAGGTCAGGATGGTGTGTGGCTTGGAGAGGAACTTTCAGGTGGCGGTGTTCCCATGCATCTGCTGCCCTTGTTCTTCTAGATGGTGGAGGTCGTGGGTTTCAGGTGCTGTCCTAGGAGACTTGATGCATTACTGCAGTGCAGCTTGTAGATGGTATACACTGCTGCCACTGTGTGTCGGTGGTGGACGGAGTGAATGTTTGTAGATGGGATGCCAGTCAAGTGGGCTGGTTTGTCCTGGATGGTGTCAAGCTTCTTGAGTGTTGTTGGGCTGCACCCATCCAGGCAAGTGGAGAGTATTCCATCACACTCCTGACTTGTGCCTTGTAGACATCCCTTGGGGAGTCAGGAGGTGAGTTATTTGCTGCAGGACTCTTGACCTCTGACCTGCTCTTGTAGCCAGGTTATTTAGTGGCTACTCCAGTTCAATGGTCAATGGTAACCCCCAGGATGTTGATAGTGGGGGATTCAGCGATGGAAATTCCATTAAATGTGAGATGGTTAGATTTTCTCTTATTGGAAATGGTCATCGGCTGATACTTGTGTGGCGTGAATGTAACTTGCCACTTCTCAGCCCAAGCCTGGATACTTTCTACACGGACTGCTTCAGTATCTGAGGAGTTGCAAATGGTGCTGAGCATTGTGTAAACATCAGTGAACCTCCCCATTCTAACCTTATGATTGAAGGAAGGTCACTGATGAAGCAGCTGAAGACGATTGGGCCTTGGGCACTATCCTGAGGAACAGCTACAGTGATGTCCTGGAGCTGAGATGATTGACCTCCAACAACATCAACCATCATCCCTTGTGATAGGTATGACCCAAACCAACGGAGAGTTTTCCATCTGATTCCCATTGGCTCCAGTTTCACTAGGGATCCTTGATGCCATCCTCAGTCAAGTGCTGCCTTGATGTCAAGGGTAGTCACTCTCATCTCTTGAGTTCAGCTCTTTTGTCCTTGTTAGAACCAAGGCTGTAATTAGGTCAGGAGCTGAGTGGCCATGGCGGAACCCAAACTGAGCATCAGTGAGCAGGTTATTGCTAAGCAAGTGCCAATTGATGGCACTATTGATGACACCTTCCATCACTTCACTGATGATTGAGAGTCAACCAACTGGGCGGTAATTAGCCAGGTTGAACTTGTCCTTCTTTTTGTGTAAAATACATACTTGGGCATATTTCCATGTTGCCGGGTAGATGTCGGTGTTGCAGCTTGGCTCAGGCATAGCAATTTCTGCAGCACAGATCTTCAGTCCTATGGCCACAATGTTGTCAGGGCCGATAGCATTTGCAAGATTCAGTCCCTTCAATCATTTATTGATATCACATTGAGTGAATCAAATTGGCTGAAGACTTGCATCTGTGATGTGAGGGACTTCAGATGGAGGCTGAGATGAATCGTCCACATAAAAATTCTGGCCGAAGATTGGTGCAAATGCATCAGCCTTATCTTTTGTACTGATGTGTTGGACTACCCATCATTGAAGGTGGGGATATTTGTGGAGTCACCTCCTCCAGTTAGTTGTTTAATTATCCACCACCATTGACAACTGGATGTGGCAGGACTGCAGAGTTTTGATCTGATCCATTGGTTATGGGATCGCTTAGCTCTGTCTATTGCATGCTGCTTACGCTGTTGTCACGCAAGTAGTCCTGATTTCTAGCTTCACCAGGTTGACTCCTCATTTTGAGATATGCCTGGTGCTGCTCCTAGCATGCCCTCCTGCATTGAACCAGGGTTGCTGCCTCGGCTTGATGGTAATGGTAGAGTGGGGGATATGCCAGGCCATGAGGTTACAGATTGTGGTGGAATACAATGCTGCTGCTGCTGCTGCTCATATCCATTGTGCCTCATGGATTCCCAGTTTTGCATTGCTAGATCTGTTCGAAATCTATCCCATTTTGCACACTGGTCGTGCCACACAACATGATGTATAGTACCCTCAATGTGAAGACAGGACCTTGTCTCCACAAGGACTGTACAGTGGTCACTCCTATCAACGCTGTCATGGACAGATGCATCTGTGGCAGGCAGATTGGTGAGGACGAGGTCAAGTACATTTTTCCTCCTGTTGGTTCCCTCACCACATGCTACAGGATAAGTCAAGCTCGGCCAACTCTGTCAGTAGTAGTGCTCCCGAGCTACCCTTGAAGTTCCCCACCCAGTGTACATTCTGCGCTCTTGCCACCCTCAGTGCTTCCTCCAAGTGCTGTTCAACATGGAGGAGTACTGATTTATCAGCTGAGGGAGGGCAGCAGGTGGTAACCAGCAGGAGGTTTCCTTGCCCATGTTTGACCTGATGCCATGAGACTTCATGGGGTCTGGAGTCTATGTTGAGGACTCTTAGGGAAACTCTTTCCCGACTGTATACCACTGTGCCGCCACTTTGACTGGGTCTGCCCTGGCGGTGGGACAGGACATACGCAGGGATGGTGATGGCACTGTGTGGGATATTGTCTGTAAGGTATGATTCGGTGAGTATGACTATGTCAGGCTGTTACTTGGTCGGTCTGTGGGACAGCTCTCCCAACTTTGGCACAAGCATCCAGATGTTAGTAAGGATGACTTTGCAGGGTCGACAAGACTGGGTTTGCCGTTGTGGTTTCTGGTGCCTAGGTCAATGCTGGGTGGTCCGTCTGGTTTCATTCCTTATCTAAGTATGTAGGCATCATGGCTGTTTCCTGGGAAGTTGGTACATCCTGCACAAATGCTTTCGCTGGTCGCAGACCAGTTGTACGTTGATGGAATGGAAGCCCTTCTTGTTGATGAAGGCGGCTGGCTGCTCTGGTGGAGCCTCAATGGCCACATGCAGGCAATCTATCACACCTTATACCTGGGGGAAATCCAGTGATGACCATCTCTGCCTGAATGTCAGGGTCGGTCCACTAGCGGACATAGTCAGTGGCCCTCTTGAACAGGACATGTGTTACCTCCTTGATGGTGGGCTGCTGCCTGGGAAACCACACACGTGTGCCCAGTGGATCCTTGGAAAGATCACGATGCATAGAAGTTTGCTACCACTCTCATCTTCAGGGCCACTGGTATGGGCTGACCCCCTCAAATCCCTTGTCCATGAAACAGCTCGTCCTGCAGCTGGGTAGATAGGTCAGTGACGGGCTGCAGTCTTCACTGACAATGCCTCTTGGACATTTGGCAGTAGCTGATTCAAGTCCAGCACACTCTCTGATGCAGGTGGGCCCTTCTTGGCATATCTGGCTGCTGTTGGTCTAATCACGGAGCTTCACAGGCAGGTGCAGCTGCCTCTTGGCCACACCCTCCATCGGAGGCACCGCAGTGCCTCATAGGGATCCTAAAATACAGTGTGTATGAGGCCCATGTCAAGGAATCAGTGGGCCTACAAAGCAGTGTCAATGCTGAGAGAACCCTGCCTTGTCAGCCTGGCTTTTACCACTTCTCCTGGCAGAATCCCTGATGGCCCTCAGTGCCCACACTTGCTGACAGTCGACCCTCTCAACCAGCAGTATGAGCAGACAAACATCTGACCCAACAACTTGGTCATCGCATACACCCAGCCCTCCCCCCACTCCCAACCTTACAGGGCACTGGAAACCCTGCTCATCCAGCACTTCGATCAGTGACACTGACCCCCTCCCCCCCGCCCCCTTGCAGAGCACCCGAGATACACATTTGCCGCAGAATTCTCGGCTCATCAGTAAACAATTTTTAAGTAACGATTATATTTAATTCAGAACTAGAAAATAGATCTTTCAATACTTCCTTAATCCACTTTCGATAATCCTTTGAAAACCTGGTTTGAGACAGTATTGAGGTAAATCTTATGTTTTTTCTCTTTCTCACAGTTAACATTGTGACAATTCTGGTTCTGTCCTGTGGAAAGTGCGGTCTCTCCAAATGAATCACTCACTACCGGGTGGCTATGGCAGCGGCAGATCTGATGGTGGTTATCATCGAAGTCTTTGTTAGAGTCGCTCTGAACAGGATCCAGAAGCTGGCCAAGTGCATCTACCCTGAGGCACAGTATGGCTTTCGTGCAGAGAGATCGACCGTTGACATGCTGTTCTCCCTTCGTCAGATACAGGAGAATGCCGTGAACAACAGATGCCCCTCTACATTGCTTTCATTGATCTCACCAAAGCCTTTGACCTCGTCAGCAGACGTGGTCTCTTCAGACTACTAGAAAAGATTGGATGCCCACCAAAGCTACTAAGTATCATCACCTCATTCCATGACAATATGAAAGGCACTTTTCAACATGGTGGCTCCTCATCAGAGCCCTTTCCTATCCTGAGTGGCATGAAACAGGGCTGTGTTCTCGCACCCACACTTTTTGGGATTTTCTTCTCCCTGCTGCTTTCACATGCATTCAAGTCCTCTGAAGAAGGAATTTTCCTCCACACAAGATCAGGGGGCAGGTTGTTCAACCTTGCCTGTCTAAGAGCGAAGTCCAAAGTACGGAAAGTCCTCATCAGGGGACTCCTCTTTGCTGACAATGCTGCTTTAAATCTCACACTGAAGAGTGCCTGCAGAGTCTCATCGACAGGTTTGCGGCTGCCTGCAATGAATTTGGCCTAACCATCAGCCTCAAGAAAATGAACATCATGGGGCAGGACGTCAGAAATGCACCATCCATCAATATTGGTGACCACACTCTGGAATTGGTTCAAGAGTTCACCTACCTAGGCTCAACTATCACCAGTAACCTGTCTCTAGATGCAGAAATCAACAAGCGCATGGGAAAGGCTTCCACTGCTATGTCCAGACTGGCCAAGAGAGTGTGGGAAGATGGCGCACTGACACGGAACACAAAAGTCCGAGTGTATCAGGTCTGTGTCCTCAGTACCTTGCTCTATGGCAGCGAGGCCTGGACAACGTATGTCAGCCAAGAGCGACGTCTCAATTCATTCCATCCTCGCTGCCTCCGGAGAATCCTTCGCATCAGGTGGCAGGACTATATCTCCAACACAGAAGTCCTCGAGGTGGCCAACATCCCCAGCTTGTACACACTACTGAGTCAGCGGCGCTTGAGATGGCTTGGCCACGTGAGCCGCATGGAAGATGGCGGGATCCCCAAAGACACATTGTACAGCGAGCTCGCCACTGGTATCAGACCCACCGGCTGTCCATGTCTCCGCTTTAAAGACGTCTGAAAACTCGACATGAAATCCTGTGACATTGATCACAAGTCGTGGGGGTCAGTTGCCAGCGTTCGCCAGAGCTGGCGGGCAGCCATAAAGACGGGGCTAAAATGTGGCGAGTCGAAGAGACTTAGTAGTTGGCAGGAAAAAAGACAGAGGCGCGAGGGGAGAGCCAACTGTGCAACAGCCCCGACAAACAAATTTCTCTGCAGCACCTGTGGAAGAGCCTGTCACTCTAGAATTGGCCTTTGTAGCCACTCCAGGCGTTGCTTCACAAACCACTGACCACCTCCAGGCGCTTACCCATTGTCTTTTGAGATAAGGAGGCCAAAGAGATATTACGCAGGATTAATAACATGTATTTTCCAATTAGTTTCCTGTTTCTGACTCCGGTGTGTACTGTCATGGGTGTCATATACATTGTAACTGTAGACTGTTCTGTCTGGTTTACTGTCACCTTCACTTTTGATTGTTATGTAGCAATCAGCTATCAGAATCAACAATCAAAATACAGTACTGAGAAAACAGTGACAGTGGTTATCGTCACTGTGTTTGTGGTGAGCTGTGTGAGAACCATCCCCTTTTACTACATTACTGCACCAGCCTTTATAATTGACAATGTGTCATGGCATTTTACTCCATCAGCTGATTATTTCACTTCTCCTTTGTGGAAGGCATATGAGTGGATTGACAGCATCATAACCCCTCTATTCCCAATCCTTTTAATTATATTGTTCAATGCTCTAACTGTCAGACACATTATAGTCGCAAATAGAGACCGCAGGGAACTCCGAAGTAACAGTGAGAATCAAAATGATCCAGAGATGAAGATTCGGCGGAAATCCATGATTTTGCTTTTCACTATTTCTGCCAATTTCATACTATTGTGGATGACGTATGTTGTGTATTCGGTAAACTGGCCAGTGATGAACTTTAATTATACCGACAAATATTTCACTGACCCCATATATATTACACAACAAGTTGGGTTTATGCTGCAGCTTCTCAGTTCCTGCACAAACACTTGTATCTATGGACTAACACAGTGGAAATTCAGAGAGGAGCTGAAGAACGGGGTGAAATATTTATTAATAGTGAATGGGAAATTATATCAACAACATGTTCAACATCACTAACTTGAAGCAGGACTGATAGTTTTACAGGTCTTCATGCTTTTATATGCTTGATATTTTGGGGCAGGACAACAGCAAATAAAAGATTTTGTATAATTATGCAGACTGGCTAAAATATTAAAGTTGAATTTTACTGTCGCAAATGAAAGGTAAAGTCTGTGGAATGGAGTCACATGTGTCTTACATGAAATATTCCAGTGTTAATTTTGTTACAGGATTTGTGGAGTTGCAGCTACCGCACACCACCAGAAATCATCAGATTCATTCCCCATAAAGGAGAGAGGAAGCTAAAAATAAAAAAAACATGTTCCAACATGCATTTCAATTCACGATTGGATCAGCACATGTAAACTTTTCTTATTCCACAACAAACTCATATAGTTTAAAAGGTAACATTGCAGAAAAAGAATTCTCATATAAAGGTCAAAATGGGATTTAATATTAGGGAAGCATCTGTTCATTGCCGGTATTCCCGACAGTCATTCACGGTTTGATCTCATATTTGTTACCCAAGTCCCAGTGAAACGTACTTGAACGTATCTGCTGGACAACTGGATCATGCTGGATTACATTTAACTGGCCTCACTTTCCTCGAAACGTCCCTTTCTCCAATGTCATCCTGGAATGCAGAGTAAACCCCCCACATCTCTCCACCAATAACCAAGTCTTCTTAATCTCCACTGCCCACAATCTCCTCCTCCATCACCTTCAGCAGCAAGTGTGTGAAGTTATTTTCTACTAAACTCGAGAACATCCGTCATCTGTTTCTGTTGAAAGCCACCTTCACTTCCCCACCTCACCAAACCTATTCCAGGATCCCCCTGTACTGGCCGTGAACAGAATGCTTTTACCAATTTCTCTTGTATCTCCCTTCAAAGACTATTTGAATCCATCTTGTCCATGAAACCCACCTCCTGCTACATTGAGCTTATTTCCACTCACTAATAAACCATTCATCTTCTGTTCCTTGTCCCAATATTATTTGTTACTAAATGACTCCCTTCTCACATGTGCCCATTCCCTTTCGAAACAGCTATTGTCAGCACTTCCCCAACAGCCAATCCTCAACTCCTCTGTTCTTCCAAACTACATGGTGAACCAACCTTTTCTCTTCAAATCCCTTCAACATGTTGTTGCCTCCCAAATCCGTGCATGTTTCCAACAATAATATTATGATCACTATTTGATACATACAAACGTATCGGTGGTTGTTAACTAAGTCTGGATCATTACTCATTATGAAATCTAATATGGCATGGCCCTCTGTTGATTCTAGGACATAATGCTGCAGAAAACTATCCCGGGAATACACCAGAAATTTGATATATTTCCGGCTTAGGCTGGTCTGCAAGTCACATTTTGTATGAAAGTTAAAATCCCAAAATAAAATCTCTCTGACTTGGTTACATGTGTGTCCAATCTCTGCATTTATACAACTAGCACTTCCCAGCTGCTACCCCCACTACAGTGTTAAATCATTTTTTATTTTTTTAATTCCACCCAAAAAGTCTCCAATACACTCTTAACATTAGTTATATCCTTTTATCATTGAAGTGATTTCATCCTTAATTAGTGAGGCTACATCATCACTCTACCATTTTCCCCATCTTTCTTGTCGACCTGAAAACCTGGTACATTTAAGTTCCCAGTGCTGACCGCCTTGCATCCAGGTCTCAGTAATGATGACTATGTCATCCAATTCAAGTTGCAATGGGGATAAATTCCCTCATTACTGGAACCATTCTGGTAAATCTCCTCTGCACCCTCTCAAGGACCATCACATCCTTCCTAAAGTGTAATGATGAGAACTGGAAGCAATACTTCAGTTGTGGACTAACCAGAGCTTTATAAAGCGTCAGCATAACTTTCCAGCATTTTCTTTATACTTAAGATGGGATACACCCACAATGCTCTTCGGAAGGGAGTTCCAGGATTTTGATCCAGCGACAGTGAAGGAACAATGATATCGTTCCAAGTCAGGATGGTGTGTGGCTTGGAGCGGAACTTGCAGGTGGCGGTGATTCCATGCATCTGCTGTCCTTGTCCTTCTAGTTGGTAGAGGTCATGGGTTTGGAACGTACCTTGGTGAGTTGCTGCAGTGTATCTTGTAGATGGTACAAACTGCTGCCACTGTGCATCAGTGGATGGAGTGCTGATCAAGCAGGTTGCTTTGACCTGGATGGTGCTGAGCTTCTTGTATGTTCTTGGAGCTGCACTCAGCCAGGTAAGTGGAGAGTATTCCATCACACTCCTGACTCTGTCTTGTACAGGCTCTGAGGAGTCAGTGAGTAATTCTGCAGTGAGTAACCCACCTCCTGACTCGTCAAAGCCTGTACAAGACAGAGTCAGGAGGTGGGTTACTCACTGCAGAACTCACAGCCTATGATCTGCTCTTGCAGCCACAGTACCTATGGCTTTTCCAGTTCTGTTTCTGGTCAATGGTAACCCCCCCAAGATGTTGAAAGTGGGGGATTCAGCAATGGTAATGCCATTGAATGTCAAGGGGACATGATTAACTTCTCTCTTGTTGGAGTTTGTCATTGCCTGACACTTGTGTGGCGTGAATGTTACTTGCCACTTATCAACCCAAGCCTATATGTTGTCTAGGTCTTGCTGCATATGAACACGGACATCTTCAGTATTTGAGGAGTTGCAAATGGTGTTGGACATCGTGCAATCATCAGCGAATATCCCCACTTCTGACGTCATGATGGAGGGAAGGTCATTGATGAAGCAGCTGAAGATGGCTGAGCCTTGGACACTACCCTGAGGAACACAGCAGCAACGTACTGAGACTTAGATGATTGACCTCCAACAACCACAAACATCTTCCATTGTGTTTTGTATGACTCCAACCAGCGGAGTGTTTTCCCCCGATTCCCATTGGCTCCAACTTTACTACGGCTCATTGGCACTCGGTCAAATGCTGTCTTGCTGTCAAGGGCAGTCACTCTCACCTCACGTCTTGAGTTCAGCTCTTTTGTCCATGCATGAACCAAGACTGTAATGAGGTCAGGAACTGAGTGGCCCTGGTGGTACCCAAACTGAGCATCACTGAGCAGGATATTGCTGAGTAAGTGCCACTTGATAGTACTGTCCACGATCCCTTCCATCACTTTGCTGATGATCGAGTGTAGACTGGTAATTGGCCAGGTTGTACTTGTCCTGCTTTTTGTGTACAAGACACACCTGGGCAATTTCCCACATTGCCGGGTAGGTGTCAGTGTTGTAGCTGTACTGGAACAAGCTGGCTAGCAGCATGGCAAGTTCTGGAGAACCACTCTTCAGTACTATTGTCGGAATGTTGTCAGGGCCCATAGCCTTTGCAGTATCCTGTGCCTTCAGCCTTTCTGGATATCATATGGAATGAATCAAATTGGCTGAAGACTGGCATCTGTAATGCTGAGGACCTCAGGAAGAGACCGCGATGGATCATTCACTCAGCACTTCTGGCTGAAGATGATTACAAATGCTTCAGCCTTGTCTTTTACACTGATGTGCTGGGCTCCCCCATCATGGAGGGTGGGTATATTTGTTGAGCCTCTTCCTCCTGTTAGTTGTTTAATAGTCCACCACCATTCACAATTGGATGTGGTAGGACTGCAGAGCTTAGATCTGCACTTGCTGCTGTTCAATATTCAGTGTATTTACACCTAATCTGTACTAATGCTTTGTCTTTCAACACACCATTAACATATTGTTTGTCTTTGCTCCATGACCTTTTGGTCAGCTATGTGGCCTAGTCCAATCTGCACCTTCTCCTTTGTTATCTCTTGCCCCACCCCCACCTCACTTGCTTATAATCTGTGACTTTTCTAATATTTGTCAGTTCCGAAGAAGGGTCACTGACCCGAAACGTTAACTCTGCTTCTCTTTCCACAGATGCTGCCAGACCTGCTGAGTGATTCCAGCATTTCTTGTTTTTGTTTTAGATCTGATCTGTTGGTTGTGCGATTGCTTAGTCCGGTCTATTGCATGCTGCTTTTGATGTTTTGCATGCAAGTAGTCCTGTTTTGTAGTTTCACCCGATTGACAACTCATTTGGAGGTATGTCTGGTGCTGCTTCTGACATGCCCTCCTGCTCTCTTCATGAAACCAGGGCTGGTCCCCCGGCTTGATAGTAATGATAGAGTGGGGGATATGAGGTTACAGATTGTCGTGGAATACAATTCTGCTGCTGCTGATGGCCCACAGCGCCGCATCGATTCCCAGTTTTTAGTTGTCGAGATCTGTTTGAAATCTATCCCATTCAGCATGGTGATAGTTTAGTTTAGTTTAGAGATACAGCACTGAAACAGGCCCTTTGGCTCACCGAGTCTGTGCCGACCATCAACCACCCATTTATACTAATCCTACACTAATTCCATATTCCTACCACATCCCCACCTACCTATACTAGGGGCAATTTATAATGGCCAATTAACCTACCAACCAGCAAGTCTTTGGCATGTGGGAGGAAACCGGAGCACCCGGAGGAAACCCATGCAGACCCAGGGAGAACTTGCAAACTCCACACAGGCAGTACCCAGAATTGAACCCGGGTCGCTGGAGCTGTGAGGCTGTGGTGCTAACCACTGCGCCACTGTGCCGCCCTTTGTCGCTGAGTTTGAATTTCCATTGATTGATTGCTTCCATGGTAACTGATTAAATTTAGGTAATTCTATTTCCACCTCTTTGATTCAAAAAAAGAATCCTATTAAACATAAAGCTCTGGAACATCAACCAATCACTTGTCTATCAAGGTGAGGCGTGTACTCTTCCAACTACATAAATGTGCTTTTTGCTAAGCATTAAGATCCAGGAGAGATTTTTTCTGAGGTGAATTTATCTCTTTAAGGAATCCATATTGTCTTCCCTTATATTCATCAAAGATTTTCACTGAACCTTCCATCAGCTCATTTAAAGAGCAGCTGATGCTCCGACAAGTTGCTCTTACGTTGATAGTTATGAAGTGTTTCAAGTGCATTGTGCCAAAGCGTCTTTTCGATCCTCTTGTTTTACATATCGATCAGTTACAATTTGCACATCAACCTTAGTCAATGAACGATGCTGTGCTGACCTTGGTCCATTTGATCCAACAGCACACAGATAGTTTAGGAAACTATCTCGTACCACCTTTTCTGTTTTCTCTTCAACTTTTAATACCATGCAACCATTCAAGCTTATTGAGAAACTGAAAACCCTTGATGTTAATCCTACTCTCCTACTTTGGATCAGTGATTTTCTTTACAACAGGACCCAATGGGTGTTAGTCTCTGGGATTTACTCAGATCCCATGTTAACGAATACTGGATCTCCTCAGGGTTGTGTATTTTCACCTTTGCTTTTCATCCTTTACACGAATGATTGTTGATCAGAACATGACGACACAAAAATTTTGAAGTATGCTGATTATACAGTACTAGTGGGCCTCATCAGGAATAACAAAGTAAACTACAGGAACTTGGTGGAGAGGTTCGTAAAATGGTGTGATGACAATTCTCTTAAATTGAACAAAAATAAGACAAAAGAACTAATTCTAGACTTTAGGAAAAAGACAGTTAATGATATTGTTCCCATGAAGATTCATCAATGTGGACATTGAAATAGTCACCAGCTACAGGTATCTAGGTATCAAAGTAGATGATAAGTTGAATTGGGGGGGAACAGTGTAGCGATGTGGTGGCCAAGGGATTTACAGGATTATACAACCTCAGAAAGGTAAAATCCTTTTGAGTAGATCCCACAATCATAAAACTCTTCTATCCAGCTGTACTGAGACTGCTATCCTTTTCGGATGTCTCTCCTAGTACTGTTGTCTTAGGAATGGAGATTTCCTTAAGGGTACAGAGATTGTTGAACCAGGCAAGAAGGGTATTTCGCAAGTAGATCTTTCTTGACAAAATCTCCTCTCGAAGAATTTTGATGAAAGTAAAGAGTGTTATGAACAGTGAGAATCATCCCTTGTCTCAGTATTACTGTTAGATGCGTTCAGGGAAAAGGCTGCAATCCCTCAGATGGAGGACAAATCAGTTCTTGAACTCACTTGTGCCTTTCTCTAAGAACTTTTAACAGGAGCTTGATGAATGGATGAGGTTACGCACTCATGTTGGGACTCATTGACTGATTATTTTAAAGTAGTGGAAACAGTTTTTAACATTTATATTTTATCAAGTTAGACGTTTTGTGATCGGGTACTTTTTTGTTATTATTCATATATTAATGAATGAACAATGTACCCAAAATGAACTTCCATATGGACAATAAATTGTAATTGAATGGAATGCCTCCCAGGCCACTGGAAATCCTGCTATATAACCAGCTACTGTGGAAGACACGAAATAACTGCTTTGGGTGATTCATCCTCTGATCTTCCGACCCTCCCTATAGGGAAGGAACTGGCTTCTCACTGAAATCAAAACTCAACATATGGGTTATTATGGGTGCAAAACTGTCCCACAGCACAGCCCATTAAAGAGAAAAAGACTTGCATTTATATGGCATCTTTCATGACTTCAGGACATCCCAAATCTTTCTGCAATGAAGTATTTTTGAAGTGAGGTCAATTGTAGTGAAGGAAGTGCAGTGGCCAATTTGTGCACAGCAAGGTGCCACAAACAGCAATGTGATAATGACCATTTAATCTATTTTAGTGATGTCGGTCAAGGGATAAATATTTGCCAGGATACTGGGAAGAATACTGCTGCTCTTCTTCAAATCTTATGTTCAGCTGAGAGCGCAGACAGGGTTTAACATCTCATCTAAAAGACAGCAACTTCAACAGTGCAGCACTCCCTTAGTATGGCAGTGGAGTGTCAGCCAGGATTATGCACTCAAGTCACTGGAGTGGAAATTGAACCTACAACCTTTTGACACAGAGGCGAGAGTGCTATCAACTGAACTACAACTAGCACTGCTGTCCCACAATGCTACACCAACATTTTAGAGTGTTGGATGAAGATGATATTTATAACCACTTAGGACAGCAAGAAAACCAGGGGCTGTAGACGCCTTCAGATTAATTATTCTAAAAAGTCACTATTTAAAACTACAATCTCATCATTCTTATGCACTTCCATGTGGTCAGTAATCTTTCCTTAGTGTTTTAGAATATTTTTAACTGAAAAGACATTGACGTGCAAATCTATAATTTTTCCAGAGGGAAAAGAAATCTGAACACAGCAAAAGGGAGATGGAATTTGACTTTTTAAACAAAATGCCTCGATAGTGCCACACAACACGATGGAGGGTATCCTCAATGTGAAGATGGGACTTTGTCTCCATAAGAACTGTGCAGTGGTCACTCCTACCAGTACTATCATGGACAGATAAATTTGCGACAGGTATATTGGTGACGATGAGGTCAAGGAGCTTTTTCTCTCTTGTTGGTTTCCTCACCACCTGCCACAGACCCAGTCTAGCAGCTCTGTCCTTGAGACCAGCTCGGTCAATAGCGGTGCTACTGAGCCACTCTTGGTGATGGACATTGAAGCCCCCACCCAGAGTACATTTTGTGTCCTGTTACCCTCAGTGCTTCTCCTAGTTGGTGTTCAACATGGAGAATCACTGATTCATCAGCCGAGGGGTGCTTGGCAGTAGGTGATAATCAGCAGGAGATTTCCTTGCCCATGTTTGACGTGATGCCATGAGACTTTTTGGGGGTCTGGAGTCAATGTTGTGAACTCCCAAGGCAATCCCCTCCCGACTGTATACCACTGTGCTGCCACCTCTGGTGGGTTTGTTCTGTCAGTGGGACAGGACATATCCAGGGATGGTGATGGTGATGGTGGTGTCTGGGGCAATGTCTCTAAGGTATTTTAGCACAAGCTCACAGAGGTTATTAAGGAGGACTTTGCAGGGTCGACAGGGCTGTGTGTGCCATTGTCATTTCCAGTGTATAGGTCGATGCTGGGTGGTCCGTCCACTTTCATTCCTTTTAGGCTTTTCTCTAGCAGTTTGGTAAATTGAGTGACTTGCTCGGTCAATTCAGAGGGTGTTTAAGAGTCAACCACATTGCTGTGGGTATGGAGTCACATTTAGGTCAGACCGGCTAATGATGGCAGATTTCCTTCCCTGAAGGGCATTAGTGAGCCAGATGGGTTTTTACAACAATCGACAATGGTTTCATGGTCACCAGTATTGATGTTAGTTTTTTCTTAAAATTCCAGGTTGGTGAATTGTATTTAAATTCCACCAGTTGCCATGGTGGGATTTGAACCGTGTTCCCAGAACATTAGCCTGGGCCTTAGGATTTCTAGTCTAGTGTCATGACCACTACGCCACCTCCCCTACCCTCAATACATCTATTTATGAAGCCCAATATCCCATAAGCATTGATAATTACTTCTCAATATGTCCTGCTGCCTTCAAAGAACTATATGTATGAAACTCCAGATCTGTCTGTTCCAGTCGATTGGACTCATCCTCACTGTTTGCCACAACTCCAAGTTTCATAACACTGGTAAATGTTCAAATTTTACTCTGCATTCCAATATCCATGACATTTATATTCATATATAACAAACAAATATAATGGATCTCGCACTGACCCTGACAGGACACCACTTTCTACCATGCTCCAGTCTAAAAAACAACCTTTTATCTCGAGTCACTGTTTTCATCCAGTGAGAGAGGATTTGAGGAAAGTAGCAGGAGCAATGCAGAGAATGATGAAATATACTCATTCAGGGACTTGCAGCTACGGAGAGATGGCAGGAGTGAGAATAAGCACAGGGCTGAATGGAAGGGGACACTGATTGAGCACAGTGCATCCCAGTATGTGTACAGCAGCAGTAATGGTGAGTGTGCACCACCTGATGTTTTAATATACAAGGTGCATGTTATCAGGTTGTGTTACTATTAAGTGTGTGGGTGCACCCACTGGAGGTTAAATATACATGTTACATTTCAGTAATTCTGCAATGCAAATTAGGGAGAGTGTGTGCCACCTTGTGGCTGAATGCAGAAACTGCGATTTAGAATCAGAATGGTGCAGCACAGAATGAGGTAATTCAGCTCATCGTGTCTGTGTTGGGTCTTCAGATTTCTCTTTCGATAATTATCCAATTCTCTTTTGAAAGCTACTAATGACTCTGCCTCCACAACACTCTCATGCAGTGCATTCCAGATCCTAACTATTGGCTGCAAACGTTTTTCCGTAAGTTACCTTTGGTTCATTTCCCATCCACTTTAAATCAGTATCCTCTCGTTCTCGACCCTTCCACCAATGGGAAAGGTTTCTCCCTATCTACTCTGTCCAAACTCCTCATTATTTTCAACAGTTGGATCAAATCTCTTATCAACTTTCTCTTTTCTAAACAGAACAGCTCAGCTTCTCCAATCTATCGATGTAACTGAGTCCCTCAGCCTTGGAACCATTCTAGTAAATAATTATTGTACCCTCTCTAATGTCTTGACATTCCTCCTACACTGTGATGCCCACAGTTGGACACAGTACTCCAGCTGAGGCTGAATCCGTGTTTTCTAAAGGTTCCGATGAAAAGTCAGAAATGTTAACTTTGTTTCTCTCTCCTTAGATGCTGCCACACCTGTGAAGTGTTTCAAGCATTTTCTGTTTTCATTCCAGATTTCCAGCATCCACAGTATTTCACTCTTGTTTTATGAAGGTTCACCATAACCTCTTTGTGTTTGTACTCTATGCCTCTATTTATACAGCCCAGGAACACTTACACCTTAGTAACCACTTTCTCAACCTGACCTGTACCTTCAACAATATGTACACATTTACCCACAGGTGCTGCTGCTCCTGCTCCCCCTTTACAATTGTATCCTGTTTCTTCTATTGCCTCTCTTCATTCTTCTGTGTGTCACTTTGCACTTTTCTGTGTTAAATTTAATCTGCCCATTCCCTGTCACTCCGCCAACTATCCATGCTGCCAATGTCCCTTTTATTTCACAGGCTTCAACCTTGCTGACAGGTCTATTATGTGTCACATTATTCACCCTTTTTTGCAAGACCATCTACACCAATAAACCACATTACCATTATCAACCCTCTCTGTTATCTCACCAATAAAACTCAATCAAATTAGTTAAATACAATTCACCTTTAATAAAATAGAAACAGAAAATGCCGGAAATACTCAGCAGGTCAGAGAGCACATGTGGAGAGAAAAACAGAGCGAATGTTTCAGGTCAATGACCTTTCAGCAGAACTGGGAAAAATTAGAAGTGCAATAGTTTTTAAGTAGGTGAATTGGGGAGAGGGTGGAAAAAGAAGAAAAGGGAAGTTCTGTAATAGGGCAGAAGATGGAAGACATTAAATGACAGTAGAGTTGGTGTTGCAAGGACAAAGGGAGTTGTAATGGGAACAAGTAAAGAAACAGAATGAATGTCCAGATGGGAATATAGGAGGGATGATCAGTAAGTTCACAGATGACATGAGAATTGGTGGTGTCGTAAACAGTGAGGAGAAAGCCTTAGATAACAGGACGATATAGATGGACTGGGAAGATGGGCAGAGCAGTGGCAAATGAAATTTAATCCTGAGAAGTTTGAAATGATGCATTTTGGGAGAACTAACAAGGCAAGGGAATATACAATGGATGGCAGGATCCTAGGCAGTACAGAGGGTCAGAGGGACCTTTCTGTACCTGTCCATAGATCACTGAAGGCAGCAGCACAGGTAGATAAGGTGGTTAGTATGGCATATGAGATACTTGCCTTTTCTAGCCGATGCATAGAATATAAGAGCAGGGCAGTTATGATGGAGCTGTATAAAACACTAGTTAGGCCACAACTGGAGTACTGTGTACAGTTCTAGTTGCCAGACTATAGGAAGGATGTGATTGCACTGGAGAGGGTGCAGAGGAGATTCACCAGGATGTTGCCTAGGCTGGAGCATTTCAGCTAGGAAGAGAGACTGGATAGGCTAGGGTTGTTTTTATTCGACCAGAGAAGGCTGGGAGGAGACCTGGTTAAGGCATACAAAATTATGAGGGGCATTGATAGGATAGATAGGAAGAAACATTTTCCTTTAGTGGAGGTGTCAATAAGTAGGGGGCATAGATTTAAGGTAAGGGGCAAGGGGTTTAGAGGGGATTTGAGGAAAAATGTTTTCACCCAGAGGGCGTTTGGAATCTGGAAGGCACTGCCTGGAGGGGTGGACGAGGCAGGAACCATCACAACATTTAAGAAGTATCGAGATCAGCACTTGAAACGGCAAAGCATACAAGGCGATGGGCCAAGTGCTGGAAAATGGGATCAGAATAGTTAGGTGCTTGATGGCCAGCATGGATACGATGGGCCGAAGGGCATGTTTCTGTGCTTTATAACTCTATGATGCAATGACAGAGGAGCTGTAAATGACAGAATAATGAACAGCTGCCGTCTGAAATCAAAAATAGGAGAAAAACAAAACTAAGACCGAAACATGCAAAGAAAATGAAACAAAAAGGGGACAGAGATTACGTTCTGAAATTGCTGAACTCAGTGTTGAGTCCGGAGGGCTGTAAACTGCCCAGTCAAAAGATGATCTGCTGTTCCCTGAGCTTACATTGAGCTTCATTAGAACACTGCAGCAGGTCAAGGACAGAGGTCAGTGTGAGAGCAATGTGGAGAATTAAAATGACAGGACACTGGAAGCTCAGGGTCATGCTGCAGATTGAAGAGAGATGTTCTGTAATGTGGTGACTGAATCTGTGTTTGGTCTCGCCAATGAAGAGTAGATCACATTGTGAGCAGTGAATGCAGTACACTACATTGAAAGAAGTACATGTAAATCACTATTTCAACTGCAAGGAGCGCCTTGGATTGTGAGGAGAGAGGAGGTAAAAGGGCAGGTGTTGCAACTCCTGTACTTACATGGGAAGTTGTTGTGAGAAGTGGACAGGGTATTGGGGGTTATTAAGTAGTGGACCAGAGTGTTGTCGAAGGAACGGTCTCCTCAGAATACTGAAAGTGTAGGTGAGGGGAAGATGTGTTTGGTGGTAACATCACACTCATAAGATCATAAGTAATAGGCGTAGGAGAGGGTCATTTGTACCCTTGAGCCTGCTCCACCATTCAATAAGATCATGACTGATCTGAGTGTGGCCTTAACTCCACTTTCCTGCCTGACCCCATCACCCTTGACCCTCTTGGAGGTCAAAACTCTGTCTAACTCAGTTTTGAATATATTCAATGACCCAGCCTCCACTGCTTGCTGGGGAAGAGAATTCCAAACACTAACAACCCTCTGACGGAAGAAATTCCTCCTCATCTCCATCTTACAAGGAAAACCACTTATTTGGAAACTGAACACCCGAGTTCTAGATTCCCCCAAGAGGGGAAACGTCTTCTCAGCATCCACCCTGTCAAGCAACCTCAGAATCTTCATAAGATCACCTCTCATTCTTCTAAACTCCAATGTGTACAGGACAACCTGTTCAACCTTTCCTCAAAAGACAATCCCTTCATCCCAGGAATCAGTCCAGTGAACCTTCTTTGAACTGTTTGCAATGCAAGTATATCCCTCCTTAAATAAGGAGATGAAAACTGTACACAGTACTCTAGGTGCAGTCTCACCAATGCCCTGAACAGGTGTAGCAAGACTTCTCTACTTTTATACGCTATCCTCCTTGCAATAAATGTCAGCATTCCACTGAGTAGATCCTGAATAGTTGAGGCCCCAGCACTGATCCTGGTGGCACTTCACTAGTCAGTTTCCCAACCTGAAAATGCCCCATTTAGCCTGACTCTCTGTTTCCTGTTAGTTAGCCAATCCTCCATCCATGGTAATATATTACCCCCAACACCATGAGCTCTTTTCTTGTGCAGTGACCTTTCATGTGGGCACCTTATTGAATGCCTTTTGGAAATCCAAATAGACAACATCTACTAGTTCCCCTTCATCCACCCTGTTTGTTACATACTCAAAGAACTCTAATAAATTTCTCAAACACAATTTCCCTTTCATAAAAAGATGTTGACTCTGTCTGATTTCATTATGATTTACTAAATGTTGCATTATGATTTACTAAAAGTCCTGCTACTATTTCCTTAATTATGGATTCTAGCAATTTCCCAAGAACAAATGTTCAGTGAACAGGCCTATAGTTTCCTGATTTCTGTTGCCCCTTCCCCTTTTTTAAATAGACGTGTTACATTTGTGGTTTTCCAATCTGCTGGGACCTTTCCAGAATCTAGAGAATTTTGGAAGATCACAACCAATGCATCTACTGTCTCTGCAGCTCCTTGTTTTAAGACCCTGAGATGCAAACCATCAGGTCCAGGGGACTGTTCACCCTTTAGTTCCAATAGTTTTCCTAGTACTTTTTCTCTTGTGATAGTGTTGGTTTTAAGTTCTTTTTGCCTCTTCATTTTCTGCTTTTTGTGTCTTTTACTGCAAAGACAGATATAAAATATTTGCTCAAAGTCTCTGACATTTCCTTGTTTCCAATTATTAATTCCCCAGTCTCATTCTCGAAAGGACCAAAACTTACTTTAGCTACTCTTTCCTCTATATATCTGAAGAAGGTTTTACTGTCTGTTTTTATATTTCTTGCTAGTTTACTTTCAGACTAATTTCTCCCTCTTCATTATTATTTTAATTATCCCCTGTTGGTTTCTAAAATGTCCCAAATCTTCTGACCTATCACTAATCTTTGCAGCATTGCATGCCTTTTCTTTCACTTTGATACTATCTTTAACTTCATTAGTTATCCACGGATGGTGCATCCTTGTCACAGAGTCTTTCTTTCTCAATAGAATGTATCTTTGTTGAGAGTTATGAAATAGCTCCTTTACATCTGCAGCCACTTCTCGAGGGTCTTACCTTTTAAATTATTTTCCCAGTTGTCCACTTTAGCCAACTCTGTCTTCATACCCTTGTAATTACCTTTATTTAAGTTTAAGACATGAGTTTCAGACCCATCATTCTCTTGTCTCTTGTGCAGTCCTGTAAATGTGCTGTCAGTAAATGCATGGCATCTGAAGGACAGTCCTGGTCTTCAAAGATGATCAGAAATAAAAGATTTGAAGAGGTCAAAGGTGGAAAATTCATCAGGTTTGATGTGACACAACTACAATATTCCAACAGTAACCACAGGAAATCCCAATGTAGAATTGGAGAATACAGCGACATATCTCCAGAGGCTGAATGTACGTTTTGATGAGACTGTTGTCTTGAATAGTTTTCCCATTGAATGTTTTGTTCCTATCAGTATCTGTAGAAGTATGTGTACAAGAGAAAGTGACAGAATAATGATGGGTTCATCAGTCTCCAGGGATGTCCTGATCCATCCTGATATCGTGCAGAATCCAACATTGAACCTCATCGATCATTGGGGCAATAATCTAAAACTTGAATGCAGAATAATAAAACAGAACTTTCCCCAGGGATGGAAGAGGAATAATAGGGAAAAGAAGATGTTTGTACTGAAAAAGGAATGGGATCTGCTCCATTCTAGAGTTTGAGAGGCTGGTTTTAGTGTTTCATGGATTGTGAAAAGTGTTAGTACTTTGTCTTTACAGCCATCAGTCACTTATTTTTGGACTGGAGACTTCTGACTGCTGTTTTTATTCACACCCACATATCTAATAAATTCCTGTGGGTGAAAATATCTATTTACTATTTTAGAGCTGCTTCACTTTGTTGCCAGTCCCTCTCAGGAGACCCGATCAGAGGGGAGCAGCCACAAGGGTTACTGACAGTTTCCTCATGTCCCCTTGCAAATGGTTCCCACCTGGAGAAACATTAACTGGGAGGCAGGGTTAGTCCCCTCCCCCTCATTTCCCTGTTATTACAATGTCTCTCCATGTTGTAGACACAGATGCTCCATCCACTTCCCCAGGACAAGCTTCGAGAATCCCAGTGATGGAGGGACTGCAGTCCGAGGCTCCACCCTTTCCTCCTCTCCTTTGAACCTGGGAAAGAAGCATTTCCAACACATAGAAGAGGAATATATGGGTCTGTATCACAACCAACGATCCCTCCTCCATTCCATATCTGATATAATCCTGAGCATTGTCCTTAATCCCCTGATCATTATATTTCTATATGATATCAATCTGTGACATCATCAGGAATCACATAGCCAGCTTCCACAATAGACCATCGACACTCTCTCCCTCCTCTATTGACCCCAGGGTGTTGTCATTCTCCAACTCTCTGTCCAACATTGAGATCTGGATGAACCAAAATTCACTTCAGTTAACTGTCACCAAACTGACTCCGTCCTCTTTCACTCCCAGATTCACCATCACAATCCCAGCATTGACTCTATCAGTCTCTGCACTGTCACCTCAGGCTAAGCCCAGAGATGTGGACTCGGTGTCCTGTTTGACCCTGAGTTCAGCTTCCTCCCCCCCACACCCAATCCATTCCCAGCCTGCAGTCTATCACCTCTGAAACATTACCTGCTCACCCTCTCTGCTGTCTGAACCCGAATCCAGCCTTCATCACCTCGATACTCAATCTCCCCAATGCTCCCCCTGCCAACCACCCCAATTCCCACTCCACAAACTACAATGTATCCCGACTGTCACAGTGCAAGTCATGAACTGGGAGAAGGCCCAAACACCCTGGGAATCCTAGGACAGCATCACATGGATCCACCCCTTTCTCCTCTCATTTACACCTGGGAATTAAACATGTAGCAGACACATGGAAGGGGAATATCGGGACCTGTATTATGTCCAACGATCCCTCCTCCTGTCCATGTCTGATGTACCAGCTGCCAACTCCAGCTCCTGCCCACGGGAACTACAACTGATGAATTGTAACCAGGGGCTAAAACCTGTCTCCAGGTGACATCACAACGGAAGCCAGGAGCCAATCACACAGCAGCCAGCTCAGGCCCCGCCCACTGGTGGTATTACAGAGTCACATGACCAGGCTCTGCTCCTGTTCCAGTCTCACTGGATTGGGAGCACAGGTTACAGGATCAACCCAATCGTGTGATGGCCGTGTCCCCGACCCGAGCTCCCGTATAACGACACCGCAGACAGGGAGCACAGTCTCCAAATATTATCCGTTACTGTGGTGCAGGGGGCGGCACAGTGGTGCAGTGGTTAGCACCGCAGTCTTACAGCTCCAGGGACCCAGGTTCAATTCTGGGTACTGCCTGTGCGGAGTTTGCAAGTTCTCCCTGTGACCACGTGAGTTTTCACCGGGTGCTCCGCTTTCCTCCCACTGCCAAAAACTTTCAGGTGATAGGTAAGTTGGCCATTATAAATTGCCCCTAGTGTAGGTAGGTGGTCGGGAATATGGGATTACTGTAGGGTTAGTGTAAATGGGTGGTTCTTGGTCGGCACAGACCCAGTAGGCCGAAGGGCCTGTTTCAGTGCTGTATCTCTAAATATAAAATAAAAATATAAATGTTACATCCCAACTTCTTCATGTGAGGTCCCACTATTCAATGTCCCTCACCTCCCAATATCTCCACATATTTTTCTTCTCCATTGTAACTGGGAACTAAGCATTTTCCAGATACATAGAAGAGGAATATAGGGACTTGTGTCACATCCAATGATTCCTCCTCCTGTCATTGTCTGATGTAAAGCTGGACATTGTCCCTGCTCTCCTGATCATTATATATACACTAACCAGCTGGATGCATGGGGCCAGCTTCCACAAGAAGATAAATGACATTCCCCACCTCCTCCATTAACCTCAGGGTGTCATCACTCTCTCCAACTGTCTGTCCAACATTTCGATCTGGATGAGACAAAGGTGTCACCAGATAAATGTTGGTCAAACTGACTCCGTCCTCTTTGACTCTTCCAAACACTAACACAATCCCTGCCACTGGAATGGTTGATGGGACGGTGAAGAAGGAGCTTTACTCTGTACCTAACCCGGGCTGTACCTGCTCTGGAAGGATTAACAGACACAGTGTAGAGGGAGCGTTAATCTGTATCTAACATGTGCTGTATCTACTCTGGGAGTGTTTGTTGGGGACAATGTTCAGGGTACGTAACTCTGTATCTAATCAGTGCTGGACCTGACCTGGAATGATAAAACAGTGTAGAGGGTGTTTTACTCTGCAGCTCCCCATGCAGTGCATGTCATGGACTGTTGTATAGGAGGACAGTGTAGAGACAGCTTTACTCTCTACCTAACCCATTGCTTTGCCTGCCCGGGAATGTATGATAACCAGTGCAGAGGGAACTTTACTCTGTATCTCACTCCTTGCTTTGCTTGCCCTGCGAGTGGATGATAAGGCAGTGTGGAGGGAGTTTTGCTCTGCTCTTCACCTCATAGTGTTTGAAGGGCAGTTTAGAGGCGCCTAAATTCTGTATCTAATACCTACTGTACCTGCTTTGGGAGTGTTTAATGAAACACTGTACAGGGAGATTTATTCTGTATCTATCACATGCTACACCTCTGCCAGGAGTGCTTGATGGGAAAGAGTGGAGGGAACTTTACTCTGTGTCCAGCCATTTTTTTTTTCCAAAATGACTTGCAGGCCACCTTTGTCCTTGAGTAAAGTGCAACAGTTCCACAGTTGAAGCAGTGAATGCAGCTCTCTCCACTCTGCTCTCTCCACTCTGCTCTCTCCTCTCTCTACTCTGCTCTCTCCACTCTGCTCTCTCCACTCTGCGCGCTCCACTCTGCTCTCTCCTCTCCAGTTCCAGCTCCCACAACCTGCTCAGGTGCAGCTGGTTTGACTAATTTCACACAAGAAGTGCTCCAAACACTCCAGCCAATCCCGTTCTTTTTCTTTTTTTTTGGAAGGCCCCTCTCTCTGTTGTTCGTGAGGGGGCCCTGTGAATGTGGAGCAGACAATTTAAACCTTGCTCCAAACACGGGTCCACAGGGGAGGAGAAGTAGCTCAAATTCGGCACAAAATTTGTGACTTCGTTCCGCAAACACCAGCAGAAATATCCGCACTTTTGTGTTATATGGATGTTCTCGAAGGGTGAGGCACATTGATGGGGCAGTGTAGAGGGAGCTTTACTCTGTATCTAACCCAGTTTTTTTTTTAAAGGTGGCCTTTATACCCCAGGCCCCTTTTATATATTTTATGTGGAGGGGGCCTTTATTCCTCAGGCACCCTTTATATACATATCTTGAAAATAACTTTATTAAAATTGAATAAATAAACAAAAACTCAAATTAAAATGCCATTCTCGACATCAACAATGCACTCCAGTCCCTGCGGTGCCCACCGGTCACGGACGGCCTCAAGCATACCGGCGGACACCACATGCTCAATCTCCAGGGACACCCGGGCGTGAACGTAACCATGGAAGATGGGCAGGCAATCAGGGAGGACGGACCCCCGATGGCCTGCAGCCTGGACCTGTGAATTGCCACCTGGGCCAGGCCCAGGAGCAGACCAACAAGGAGATCCTCCTCCCGGCCCATGCCCCTCTGCGCCGGGTGCCCAAAGATGAGGACCGTGGGGCTGAAGTGCAGCCAAAAACTTGAGGAGCAGCCCCTTCAATTACTCAACGAGGGTCTGAAATCTCGCACACTCCATATATACGTGGAACACGGACTCGTCCAGGCCGTAGAAATTACAAGCGGCCTGGGAGTCCGTCAACCTACTTAAAAGTCTATTGCATAGGACTGCCCTCTGCAGAACTCTCGATCCCAGGTCCCTGATGTAAAGGGGGAGGATTCCCACGTAGGGAGACCTCGATCGGGGATTCCCCTTGCCGCCAGATGGCAACACGGATCGCCAGGGCGTGTCCGGCTGGCTAATGAGTGCGAGGAAGTGGAGGGAGTGCAGGAGCAGCCCGTACAGGAAACCCCTCCGCGCTGATTGGAATGGCACGGAGGGCATTTCCGAGAGGCCACTCGGGTTATGCGGGACCGGCTCTCGAGAAGGGTTTCAGGGCCTGGATCCGATGAGAAGTTCCGGCCGAACGGGGGTCAGCTCGGCCAGGAGCGCTCCCTGCTCCCAAGCCCCGCGCCACCTGCAGAGAGGGGCGTCCCAGGGCTTTGGCTACTCCTCCGCCCGTTGGTCTGTCCCCGGGGTCGGCTGCTCAGACAGCCGAGGTGCTCTCCTCCGCCAGCGGGGGAGTGCCCTGACTGGAGGCGACCATGTTCCAGACTCTGAATAGATCCCAGTAAAAGACAGGCAACTCCCTCAGAAAGGCGCGGCTAATAGTCTGTGCCGGGAGTTGTGTGTCATCTTGAAAGCAGCGACAGTGGTGGAAAAAATACATCACCAGTGCACACCATCTGGGAGGACGCTCGACGTACAGGTATCTCTGCAGGGTCTGAAGGTGGAGAGTCGCAGCCTGGGTGCAGACACACACCAGCGACTGGCCGCTCTCTTCGATCGGGAGACTCAGTGTTTCCTCTTGCCCCAGAAGAAATCGATGAGCTTCTTCTGGATCTTGGTGGCGAATGCAGGGGGCGGGACCAAAGTGACCAACCAGTACCTCAGCATCGAGGCCACCAGTTGGTTTATGACCAGTGCTCGGCCTCTGTAGGAAATCACTTGGTGCAGTCCTGTCCAGCGCCCCAGCCATGTGGTAACTTTCGCCTCCAACTCCTGCCAGTTTGCCGGCCAGGCTTCCTCAGTGGAGCTAAGGTGGACTTCCAGATAGAGGAGATGCATGGTGCTTCACGCAAAAGGTATCAACTCCTCCGGCAGGGAGTCCACCCGGCATTGACCCACCAGGAGTCCGGAACATTTCTCCCAATTGATCCTTGCGGAGGACACGGCAGAAAAGGTCTTCTGGCAGTCGCGCATCGTCCGCAAGTCAACGGGATCTGTGACCGTGAGGAGCACGTCATCAGCGTAAGACGAGAGGATGACCCGCATGGCCGGCCCGCACAGTGCCAAACCCGTCAACCTCCTGCGAAGCAGGCACAGGAATGGCTCCACGCAGATGGTATACAATTGGCCGGACATGGGGCATCCCTGACGCACTCCTCTCCCAAAGCGACGGGGCGTCGTCAAGGACCCATTAACTTTGATCAGACACTCTGTGTCGGCGTATAAAAGTTGGACCCGGGCCACAAAATGCGGCCCGAGTCCGAAAGCGAGCCGAGTCCCAAAAGGTATTCATGATCCACCCTGTTGAGCACCTTCTCCTGATCAAGGGAGAGAAAGGATCTGGATCCGCGACCTCACATATGCGCCTCAGGACCCTATGAGCTGCAGGTCCCTCAGCGAGCCCTTCTTCTCTTTGTACACCTGTCACACAGCCGGGTCCGCTACGGCGAGTCCAAGTCGAGCAGCTCCCTCTCTAAGTGCCCGATCTCGGCTTCCCGCCTCTTGGTTGACCCCTTCGTGTAGTCCTGAAGTCCTGACAGAAGACACGGATGTGAGTCTTGTCGACATCCCACCAGAGCCTCAAGGAGGGGATGCCCTGCTGCTTCCTTCTCCAGTAAGCCCAGAATCAACGGAACGAGTCCGGGAATCGCTTGTCCTCCAGCAGCCAATTGTTAAGTGCCAGTATGTAGACCCCGCCTGTGTACTGAGCGGAGTGAACTCCGCCCATACCATGTGGTGGTCCAAGCACGGCACCAGCCCAACGGGGCCACCGAGGCGCAGGAGACGTACGCCTGTGAAAAGTAGAAGTGGTCGATTCAGGACCCTTCTCCTCCAGACCTCCACGTGAAGGCGCTGGAGTCGGCATGGAGATTCCGCCAGACGTCCACCAAGCTGAGGGAGCTGAGCAGTTCCCTCAACTTCTCCACTGATGCTTGGCTGCGCAGGGGACTGGAGCGATCCCCCACCTCAAGGGTACAGTTAAAATCCCCCCCAAGGATGATGCACTCGCCGTTATTGATGGAGCTCAAGAGAGCGGACACTTCTTCAAGGAAGTTCTCCCAGAACGATGTGGGTATCCTGAAGAAAACTCACCGCATATCTCCCTTCCCTGAGGACTGAGAGATTGTGAAATCGACGGTGAGACCCCCTGCTGCTGTTGATGTTGAGGCTGGCTGTGGTTATCTACATGTTAAAGGTACTTAAAAACCGTCACCAACACCTCACTGTGAGTAGGGAGTGGAAGTGCACCTGGCCTTTCACTCCCCCAGCACCCCATTGAAGAACGCTTGAAACCAGCGCCTCTCAACCAGTTTCATGCCCACGCCCTTCCCCGCTTTCTGGAGGGTGGTACGGATGGACCGAGTGACCAGCACCAGATTCGACCCAAGGCCGAGGGCCAGCATTGCGGCAACCCCTGCATTCTGCGAGAAAATCCCGGAGTTCTGCCGTGGGGATGAGAGGAGACTCAGTGGGAGGCACGAGGGACTCCACCACCTCACTGCCAATGGAATCAAGATTGTCCTCCGTGCCCCACATTGAGTCGCCATCCTCCTCCAGGTCGTCGCCACCAGCGGCCGACACACCCAGCACACAGTGTGGAACGGACATCCCGGCCGAGACAGCTGGTCCCGCCTCTGTCACGATCCCACACCCAGGATCGATGGCGGAGGAGTCCTCTCTGGGTTCTACTGTGAGACTGGAGCCTGTAGGCGCCAACGGTTCAGGACCCTCTTCATCTCCGTCCCCAGGCCAATGAGTGGTTCAGGGGTGACGGAAGATCCCGACTCCGGAAATCAAGGCGGAGCCGAGACCGGAGGTGGAGAGAGGAGGCCATCTCCTGCCCCGCCAGCGCCCACAAGCCCAGCAGACGGGGCATCATTTTCAACTATCACTGGGTCGGGTATGTCCTGGTTGAGTGTGGATTTCGGCTGGGAGGGCCGACCCTTTGGGGCTTCGTCCTCCTGTCCATTCAGGACACCCGACCCAGTGACAGAAAGGGAGACATCCCCAGGCTCCCCCACCACAAGCAGGGCTCCACTTGCTCCTTCAGGAGGGGCTGCATGTACAGGGGTTTCCCCCTCCCCTCCATCCTGAGGGCCAGGGAGCTCCTGCCCAGGCTTTGCAGCCTTGATGGTGGTGGTGACAGGGGGAACCTGGGGACCTGAACCTGGAGACAGCTCCCCTCCAACAGATGGGCCCTGCTCCACAGGACCCTGCTTTACCTCCATTGAGGGGTGCCTTCTCCTCTTTTTCCCATTAGGGCACGGAGGCTCAGAGACCTCCATGTCATCAAGGGCCTCTGCCTCCGCACCCTCCTTTTGCCTGGTCACCCTGGACCTGAGCCCAGCCCTGAGGCAGGTGGATTCCACGGGAGCAGGCCTTGGGCTGAGCCCAGGCTCAGGTGTAAAACACAGCCTCTGGAACCGACTGAGTGATGTCTTTAGGAGGTGTAGGGGGAGTGGAAGGAGGTGCAGCGGTGCCACCCTGAGCCGCCGAGGTGGAGTTGGCAGCCGGGAGGTTGGGGCAGTTCTTATGAACATGCCCCACCCCCTTGCAGACATGGCACCACGCCCCATCCGAGGTCCAGAGATGCGGTAGGTCATCCCCTGCAACTCTACATTGAAATGGAAATCTGTGACCTCCTCCCACACCAGCTGCATAAATAACTGGAAAAACACAGCCTTCCCGTACTTTTTAGAAGCAGCAACAATGGCTGAAGAGCCGACAACCTCAGCCATTGCTCTCACACATGCCTCTATTGACATATTGGGTTGGATGTAGCTCTTGACGCCATGCTTTGGTGTTATTAGTGCAAATGGTGACAGGGTAACAGGTGCAGCTACAGCAGCCGCAGCAGCATACATGCGGGAAGGCCCCGCCACCGGTGAAGAGGGGCTTGCCATGGGTCCAAGAGCCACGCACACCTCTAAGGAATAAAGCAAACAACAGTTTTTTAAACTAAAGCAATATGATGGGGGGGGTGGGGGGCAGAGGGGGAATCCGCGTGAAAAGGAAAAGCAGAGGAGAGTAGAGATTAGGTAGCTGAGTGGTGGAAGGGTGTTGTGAGGATGCTGAGGATGTTTCTCTTCAATTGGTGGTTGGAGCACCTTACTTTAGAGAACACAAAGTCCAGTCTTCTGGTCAGGGGAGGGTTCTTCACCGGGGTCGGCTGGAACCCCCGATTCTTTCCCCTTTCTGCTCTTGTTACAGGGAGCTTCTTCACCCGGGCGGCTCCAGCCGTCCCGAGCCACACAGTTGGGGTGGGGAGGGAGGCCCCTTAGTGCAAGATGGAGGAAAACACAAAAGCAAATACAGAGGCCCCCTATAGAATCTTTCAGCCCCACCCCTGGATCTTCCGGCATCTCCTCCCTCCCCCAACAGTCCAAGCAAAACAATTCACCAGCAAGTGGTGCAGTGGTTAGCACCGCAGCCTCACAGCTCCAGCGACCCGGGTTCGATTCTGGGGACTGCCTGTGCAGAGTTTACAAGTTCTTCCTGTGACTGTGTGGGTTTCTGCCGGGTGCTCCGGTTTCCTCCTACAAGCAAAGACTTGCAGGTTGATAGGTAAATTGCCCCTAGTATAGATAGGGGAATTGAGGGAAGGTGGGGATGTGGTAGGAATATGAGATTAATGTAGGATTAGTATAAATGGGTGGCTCATGGTTGGCACAGTCTTGGTGGGCCGAAGGGCCTGTTTCAGTGCTGTATCTCTAAATAAATCAAAGAACAGGAACAGGCCATTCAGCCCTCTAAGCCTGTGCCGATCTTGATGCCTGTCTAAACTAAAATCTTCTGCACTTCCGGGGTCTGTATCCCTCTATTCTCATCATATTCATGTATTTGTCAAGATGCCTCTTAAATGTCGTTATTGTACCTGCTTCCACCACCTCCCCTGGCAGCAAGTTCCAGGCACTCACCACCCTCTGTGTAAAAAAACTTGCCTCACACATCCCCTCTAAACCTTGCCCCTCGCACCTTAAACCTATGACCACCAGTAACTGACTCTTCCACCCTGCTAAAAAGCTTCTGACTATCAACTCTGTCCATGCCACTCATAATTTTGTAAACCTCTATCATGTCGCCCCCTTCACCACCATCGTTCCAGTAAAAACAATCCGAGTTTATCCAACCTGTCCTCTCCAAAATAACTCACAGGTCCTTTACTCAGTTCCACACTTGTGTTATAGTTTGTACTTGTTAGTTCTCAGCTCTCAGTTCTCTCCTCTCGAGCTGCTGCTCCCACAGGTACAGCTGATTACACACAGTAAGTGCTCCACAAATTGCCCAGCCAATCCGGTGCTGTACCTGCACTGGGTGTGTTTGATGGGACAGTTTACAGGGACTTTTCCTCTGTTCCTAACATCCACACAATCTTACAGACAACTCATTCTCTCTCACACACACATACACAGCTAATCAAACACATGTTTACACACACAGATAAACAGATAGACACTCATGCACAGAGTTAAACATATACACAGCTACACACACACACACAGACCGACAGTCAATCATTCACTCACACACAAATACAGTCACTCACACAACAGACAGACAGACAC
Organism: Heterodontus francisci; assembly: GCF_036365525.1. Classification (NCBI taxonomy): domain Eukaryota; kingdom Metazoa; phylum Chordata; class Chondrichthyes; order Heterodontiformes; family Heterodontidae; genus Heterodontus; species Heterodontus francisci. Next base: position 799,046 of record NW_027141362.1, read on the forward strand.
ACTCTCAAACTCATATGCACTCTCACTCAGACACCCACAGACACTTTCCGTGAGTGGTATGTTACCAGAAGAAAGCTCTTGCGATTACGAACAGATTAAAACTACTTTCTTAAATCCATACGAGTTAGTCCCTGAAGCCTATCGGCAAAGGTTCTGAAATACTAGGAAAAGACCTGCCCAAACCTTTCTGGCTGCGTTTGCTGACAATGTCACCACTAGGTGGCACTGCAATGGCACATGTGCAAATGCAGCCTCTGCCACTAAAACGTCACAGTCTGTGATGTCAGGGAGCTGCCACAAGTAAAGATGGGGCTGCTCAAATAATCACACGATGGCAACCTAAACACATGGCAGCACACAATAGTCGGAGGGGAGGAAGCGAGCGGGCCGGGGAGGGAAGGGGAGTGAGCGGGCCGGGGAGGGAAGCGGAGCAAGCGGGCCGCGGAGGGAGCGGGCCAGGGAGGGGAGCGGAGGGAGCGAGCGGGCTCGGGCCGGGGGTCGGGAGCGGGCAGCGGGAAAAGAGCGCACCCGCCACCAGCAAGGTCTTTGGCCGCACTCTCTCCTCACTCCCCAGACCCCCTCTCTCCCCCCCACTCTCTTCCCACTCCCCAGACCCCCTCTCTCCCCCCACTCTCTCCCCACTCCCCAGACCCCCTCTCTCCCCCCCACTTTCTCCCCACTCCCCAGACCCCCTCTCTCCCCCCCACTCTCTCCCTGCTCCCCAGACCCTCTAAAATGTTACTGACTGGTGGCCGAGTAGACATTGGAATGAGGCAAGGTGAGTGTCACTAGCTGTATCTTTAAACCACACATGAACATACAAGCTTCTGTGATGTGACAAATGAATATGCATCACCATTGCAAATGTTTTCTTCTGACAGATGCATCGCTGTCTTTGGAGATATTGGAAGGTGGTGGCAGCAGCTGACGGTGTTGAAAGTGGGTCTAGAGAAGGCACTGAGCCACAGATCACAGAGGAAAGTGAAACTCTAATTGAGCTGGAGGAGGGAAGGAGTTGCATCCAAACAAGCAGGAGGGTGTAGACCTTGAGTGGGAGGGCAGGCGAAGTGATGCTGTTACTCCGGTCCCCATGTTATACCTTCAGGATGCTAATGTGGTGGGGGGTCTGCAATCATGCGACAATACTCAGATTTCCACCTCTCCAACTCCCGGTCTCTCTTGCTCTGAGTGAGTCACAAATAAATGCCATAAAGCTGATGTCATGGGATTACTGGGGGATGTGTGATCGACCGGTCTGAACTGTCGGGTGGTGAGAGACCCCCAATAGTTCAAATACTTGCTCCATGGGCTTCAGTGACACGTGAACCACATGTGACCCATGTTGAGACTTCTGTGGAAGATGTTGTTCATTGCCAGACTGAAGGATACGACGCTGGCTCAATATGACAGACTCTGTGGATAAGTGTGCCTAACATACGTCACACAGGCCAGAATTCGGCCCACAGATGTATTTCAGAAATGAGAAATTTTCCATTGACTTCTTCTTTCAGACAGGCTTTAAAAAATCGTGCTGTCAGTTTCACAGCTGACAAGTGCTGACATCGGGAACAACAGTTTTCCAACTTTGGGTCGATTCGGGATTTTCTGGTTGGATCCAACTTGTTTTTTGAAGCCCACCGGACAACCTCAAATCTGCCTGAATTTGAGAAACTCCTGTTCCCAATGTCAGCACCTGTGAACAGCGAAAGTGACAGTACATTTTTAAACATCTGACCAACCATAAAGCTGCTGTGCTGAGCACTCCTGCTCCCTGCAACTGTCAGAGAGAGAGTGAGAGAGATACTGGGGGATGGGGGGGGGGGGGGCGGGTGGGGGGAGAAGGAGAGAAATGGTGGGGACAGAGGGGGAGGAGAGAGAAGGGCAGGGAGAGGTGGGGGAGGCAGAGAGAGAGGGAACAGAGAAAGAAGAGGACAGAGATAGAAAGAGAGACAAAGGAGAGTGACAGAGGGGAACCGAGGTAGAGTAACAGAGGGGAACAGAGACAGAGAGTGATGTGGGAACAGAACAAGAGAGAGAGTGGCAGAGAGAGCAAAGAGAGGGCAGAGAGATGAAGGGGACAGAGAGAGAAAGGGGGGACACAGAGAGCGAGGACGACACAGAAGGGGGCGAACAACAGAGAGTGAGAGAGATAGACAGTGAGAGAGAAAGAGAGAGATCATTCCTGACAGATGGAAATCTATCTGGAATACTACAGCAAGTGTGTGGGCAAACATTGACTACTTGTGCAAGCATAAAAATGCCAGGTATCTCACTAACTCAGTGTCCAACATAGTTGTGAGAAAGTAAGTCAATAAATTCATCTCATTTATAGCTTCTTCACAAAAATACACATTGTTGTTTTGAATGGCGGTAAGATAAATTTTTAATGCCTTTATCTTTCTAAAATTGTCTCACCAGCCCGCTATATAAGACATGAATTGTAATGTGGCCCCCATGTGAAAAGGTTAGACAACCCTGCTCTGGAGGTAAACAGACAGGAGTTGACATGTTATTATCAGGGGGTGAGGACCTCAAAAGTAGTAATCTCCAGATTGCTTCCAGTACCACATGCAATTGAGTGCAGAAATAGGAGGACAGTGCAGAAGAATATGTGGCTGGAAAGATGGTGCAGGAGGGAGGGCTTAAGATTCGTGGGACACTGGGACCAGTTCTGGAGTCGATGGGACCCGTACAGGGTGAACAGGTTGCACCTGAACAGAGCTGGCACATATTTCCTTGCAGGTGAGTTGCTTGTGCTGTTGGGGAGGGTTTAAACTAACTTGGTAGGCATGTGGGAACCAGGAGATAATATTGGAGATGAACACCAAGGTGCACAGAGAACTGGAAGGGACAGATAGCACCGAAGTGGGAAATAGCAAAGTATTAAGTCGGGTCAGAGTGAGAGAGTTAGACAGTACTCGAGAAGGGAGTAGTTCCGTATTAGATGGGAATAGACAGAGAATGACTACAAGAAATGCGAAGACAGGATTACAATGCATGTGTGTAACATACACGTGTGGCAAATGACATTGGCGAGCTACAAACACAAATAGCAGTAGGGGAATATGATGTTGTAGCAATAACAGAAACGTGGTTTAAAATGATGAGGACTGAGCACTTAACATATAACGTATTCAGAAAAGATAGGGAAGGGAAAAAAGGGAGGTTGGGAAGCACTCCTGATTAGAGAATACATTGCTGTGCTGGAAAAGAAGGATGTCCTTGAAGGGGAAAGGGCAGAAACCGTTTGGTTCGAGTTGAGGAGCAAAACGGGTATGATCACGTTACTCAGGGTATTATATAGACCTCCAAAATGGGAGAGAGATAGAGGAGCAAATCTGTGGGAAAATCACAGAGATGTGCAAGAGCTATGAAGTGGTGATATTGGGGGGTTTTAATTACCAAAATATCGATTGAGATAATTTTAGAGTAAAGGGTAAGGAGAAATTCCTTAAATGTGCTCAGGAGAACTTCCTTGAGCAGTGTGTTCTCAGCCCAACTAGAAAGGAGGGATTGCTGGATCTACTGCTGGGGAATGAGGTAGGCCAAGTGTCTTGGAGGAACACTTAGGTAAGAGTAATCATCGTATCATAAGGTTTAGACTATTAATGCAGAAAATCAAGGACCAAAATCAGGTAGATTGGAAAGGGATAATTTCAATGCAATGAGAAGGGATCTCGCCAGGGCAGAATGGAACCAATTACAGCAGAAAGAGCTGTATCAGAACAATGGTTTATCTATAAGTAACAGATGCTTCAGGTGCATGCTAGGAACATTCTGACAAGGGTGAAAGATAGGGGAACCAAGAATATGGCTCCTTGGCTAATCAGGGAGATAGAAATGACGAAACAAAAAAAGAGGGTGTATGATGCATGTCGGAGAACTCATTAAGTGAGAGGCAGGCCATATCAAATAAGCAGACAGGTGGGAGGGGGAGGGGCTGAGTGGTGGTGAAGAGGAAAATACGACTGGCAAAGGGAGAGTGTGAAAATAGAATGGCAGTCAACATAAAATGGAACCCAAAGAACCTCTACTGGCATGTAAATAGGAAGCGAGTAGTAAGAGGAGAAGTGGGGCCTATTCAGACAGAGAGGGTAATATGTGGTTAGAGGCGCAGGACAAGGATAATATACTTAATGAGTACTTTCTATCAGTGTTCACTAAGGAAATGGAGGCTGAAAAGTTATCGGTAGAAGCAGAGAGAGTAGAGGCAATGGATAGGATAAAAATTAAGAGGGCGAGGTACTAAATTTGATGGCTGTGCTTAGGGTTGTTAAGCCACCTGGGCCAGATGGCTTGCATCGCAGGTTGCTAAAGGAATGGGGATGGAGATAGTGGAAGGACTTGCCATAATCTGCCAATTTTCCCTGGATATGGGGGAGGTACCAGAGGATTGGGGAAATGTGACACACGTATTCACAAAAGGGTATAAGGACAGTCCTAGCAACTATAGGCCAGTTAGTTTACTATCAGTGGTGGGTAAGATTTTACAAACAATAATCATGGAACATATCAATGGGCACTTGGAGAGGTTCGAATTAATTAAGGATAGCCAGCATGGATTTGTGAAAAGCAGATCCTGCTTGACTAATCCAGTTGAATTATTTGATGGTAACAGAGAAGGTTGATGAAGGGAATACTGTGGATGATGTTTATATGGAGCTTAAGAAAGCATTTTATAAGGTACCACATAAAAGTCTGGTTACCAAATTGAGGCTCATGGAATATGAGGGTTGGTGTACAAATGGATAAAAAAATGGTGTAAGGACAGAAGCGAGTCAGACTGGAGGATGGTAGACAGTGGTGTTCCCCAAGGGTCAGTGCTAGGACCACTGCTTTTTGTGCTATATCTAAATGACTTGGATCTTGGGATACAGAATCTCAACATTTGCTGACAACACCAAATTTGAAGGTGAGGCAAACAGTGAGGAGAACCGCCTGCAACAGGACACAGATGTGCGAGCAGAATGGGCAGAGAGTGATAGATGGAATGTAATACTGACAAGTGTGAGGTGATGCTTTTTGGCACAAGGAATAAGGAAAGGCAATTTAACATTAATGACACAGTTCTGAAGAATGTGCAGGAACAGAGGGACCTGGGGATGCATGTGCATAGACATATGAAGGTGGCAGGATATAATGCAAAAATGGTTAGTAAATCACATGGGATCTTCGGCTTTATACCTAGATACATTGAGTTCAAAATAAGGGACGTTATACTGAACCTTTATAAAGCTCTGGTTAGGCCCCAACTGGAGTACTGCGTCCAGTTCTGGTCATCACACATCAGGAAGAATGTGAGGGCCCTTGAGAGTTTACAGAGGAGATTTACCAGAATAGTTCCAGGGATGGAGGACATTAGTTACAAGGATAGTTTGGGGGAAAAAAACTGGGTTTGGTATCCTCAGAACAAAGGAGATTGCTGGGAGATTTAATAGAAGTGTACAAGATTATGACAGGTTTAGATAGGTTAGACAACAAAAAACTGTTCCCATTAACAAATGATACAAGAACTAGGGGACACAGCTTGCAAGTTGTGGACAAAAACATTCAAGGGGGAATATGAGGATGTACTTTTTTTATGCAGTGGGTTGTAATCAGCTAGAATTGGCTTCCCACAAGGCTGGAGGAAACGGAGATGATCAATGACTTCAAGAGGAAGTTGGATGGCTACTTCAGAGAAATAGACATGCAGGGCTATGGGGATTGAGCTTGGGAGTGGAACAGACTGGATAACTCCGTGGAGGGCAGACTGGATAACTCCGTGGAGAGCTGGCATGGACTCGATGGGCCAAATGGCCTTCTTCAATGCCATCAATGACTCTGACTCTAAGTATGAGCCAGCAGGTGCACCTGTAATGGATACAGCTTCTGGGCAGCAGAACTCTAGTGTTGAATTATCTGCTGCTGGCCATATATTCGGTACAAGACGGGACGGGGAAGATGCTACTCTTAACGTCCAAAGCATCAGCCACAAGCTGCTCTCTAGTCGCCTTGGCCACTGCAGGTGTGGCTTCCTCATGTGGACCACGAGGCACAGCTCCAAAGACATCCATGTGGGGATCCTCCATTTCATCAATTTCCTGTGGAATTTCATCTGAGGGGTGGAGTGTTAATCCTTCCTGCAGGGCAAAGTTGTGCAATGTGTAACAGGCCACCAGAATCCTCTACACTTTAACAGGAGAGGACTGGAAAGAGGCCCCTGACCTGTCCAGTCACTGGAAACGTGATTTCACCACTCGAATTGTCCTCTCCATCATATGATTTGTCATAAGTATGAAATCAGGATTTAAAAAGATAAGATATATTTTTTAAAAGTCAGTCCAATCTTCCTAAAGAGTCTTTCACATTGAAACAACAAATAAGCCCATTAAATATTTATTAAAAAATCATATTCATTTAAAGATCTTTTAAAATTTGCTTCGATTTTGTCAATCCTTTCCATTGAAATATCAAAGAAGTCAGTCAGTGATTGATAAAAAGTCATATTATTTAAAATATCTTTTAAAAGTCACTTCAATCGTGTTTCAAACGTTCTAAAATAAAACCTATTTAAGAGCTCTCCACTGCTGTTTCCAGTGTCTTCTTGCAATGGGTGATCCACTCCCGAGTGGAAATGATTTAGTTAAGCTCGAAATTAGCATCTTAAATCTAAACAAAGCAAATTATGTCGGCTAAAGATGATGGGGATATTACATTAAAAGTTATGACAGTAGAAAATCAAGAGCTCGCATTTAAAAACTGAATACATAATTTGCAACAAATATGTACATTCCTTTAAGGCGCATCCCCAACTGAAAAGGTGATCCAACTGTGGTTAACAAGAGAACATAAAGATGGTATTGGATCAAATCAAGAGGCTGGCAATGTTGCCAGAAAGTGTGGTAAGCCTGAGGATTGGGAAGATTTCAAAATTCCTCAGAGGAGGGCCTATACATTGATAAGCAAAGAGAAAAGAGAATGTGAGAGTGTTGGATCCGAGTAGTTACACAAAGAGAGACGAAGTCCGACTGTAGCTTTAAGAAACTTTATTGCAGTACGAAATGGTTACATCATCAGCAAAGCAAACAACAACAACACCTGGGCTCTTCTCTCCTCTCCTTTCCTGAGCAGGGAAATCAAGCCTTTCTTATAGTTCTTCATACAAATCAGTGACACCCCCTTTATGTTCCCAATTGGTTTACAAACTCTGTAGTTTCTTGGTGTCATGGCCTGATTGGGGTAATGCCTTGTCACCTTCCCCTCTAGCAGTTTCTCATCCCCCCTATCTCCTTGGACCGTTAGGCTGATTGCTATACAATGGGCTTCTATGAAGCAGCTTGCAGCTGTCCTGTTAGTTTTTGATTGTTAATACTTCTTCTACTGATAAGCTGTCTGTGCAGCCCCGAAACTATGAAGTCAATTCTGATAATCTGTCTCTGCAGCTCCGAGGTTAGTTTGTTAGCAGTACACGATTGATTAATTATTTCACCTTAAATGTCCCCATATTATTCTGTTCCCCAAAATTCTGTTCCCACAGAGAGTAAACAAACAAGACGCATAAAGCAGACTGCAAACATATGCACAGGTACGTAAATGGGAACAGATTAGAAAATTGGAGAAGACAAGATTAAGAGAAGATTTAATGGAAGTGCTCAAAATCATGAGGGGTCTGGACAGGATAGATCGGGAGAAAGTGTTCCTGTTGCCAGAAGGATCGAGAACCAGAGAAAACAGTTTGAAGATAATTGGCAAAAGAAGCAACTGTGACATGACAGAAAAAAAAACAAACTTGTTTATGCAGTGAGTAGTTAGGGTCTGGAACACACTGCCTGAGAGTGTGGTGTAGGCAATTGAATCATGACTTTGAAAAGAGAATTGGACAATTATCTGAAGAGAAGAATGTTTTAGCGCTGCAGGGAAAGGTGTGGGAGTTGGACGAGGTGAGTTACTCCAGCAGACAGCTGGCATGGACATGACAGGCTGAATGGCCTCCTTCTGTGTAGCTATGTTCCCATTACCTCAGGAAGGACATATTTGCTCTGTAGTGAGTGCCAAAAATTTCACTAGAATGATTTCTGGGATGAGGCAATTATCTAAAGAGGAAAACTTGAGTAGACTAGGCCTACACTCCCTGGAGTTCAGAAGGGTGAGAGGCGATCTATTTGAAATATATACAAATATTCAGGGGCTTGACAGGGTACATGGAGGAAATGCTTCTCCTGGCTCTGCAATGTAGAACATGGGTTTACAGAATAAGAGGTCAGCCATTTAGGACTGAGATGAACAGAAACTTCTTCACTCAATAGGTTGTGAGTGTTTGGAATCTTCTATCTCGGAGAGTTGTGGATGCTCAATCGTTGAGTATAGTCAAGATGGAGTTCGATAGATTTTTGTATACTACGTGAAATAAAGGATATGGAAATTTTACGATAAGGTGGACCTAAGGTTAGTTATGAGACATGACCTTATTGAATGGCGCAGTAGTCTCGAAGGGCCAAATGACCTACTCCTGCCCCTGTTTCTTGTGTTCCTATATTCTAAATCACTGCCCGTCTGATTGGATCAGCGACCCTCATAGAATCCAACCCATTTAAATTTCATTGAACCGATCTGTACGTTTTTGAACTGATATTAATGAATGTGACTCTTGCATCATTTTTGCTCATTTTTTGTCTAATATATGGCTTGTGCATAAAATTTCCTTCTTCCTTTATATCTAATTACTGAATCCCCTGCATGCTTTTGTACTGGTTGTGCACCGACAAAAACATATCCTCTGCATAATGTTTCACTGATTTAACACCTACAGAAAGTAGAAGCTGTATGACAGTCCACTGATTGAACACTTACTGATAAACATAGAAACATAGAAAATAGGAACAGGAGTAGGCCATTCGGCCCTGTGGGCCTGCTCTGCCATTCAAAAAAGATCATAGCTGATCGACTAATTCAGTACTCTGCTCCTGCTTTGGCATTGAGAAATATATCTCTCTCCTTCTTGAATATATTTAATGACTGGACATCCACTGCCTTCTGTGGTAGAGAAGTTCAGAGGTTCACCACCCCCTGAGTGAAGATAGTTCTCCTCATCTCGGTTCTAAATGGCATACCCCGTATCCTGAGACTGTGATCTCTGGTTCAGGACTCCCCAGCCATTGGGAACATCCTCCCTGCATCTAGTCTGTCTAGTCCTGTTGGAATTTTATAGGCTTCTATGAGATTGCGTCTCATTCTTCTGAACTCTGGTGAACGTAGGCCTAGTCGATACAATCTCTCCTCATATGTCAGTCCTGCCAACCTAGGAATCAGCCTTGTGAATCTTTGCACTTCCTCCAAGGCAAGAACATCCTTCCTAAGATAAGGAGACCAAAACTGCACACAATACTCCAGATGTGGTCTCACCAAAGCCCTGTATAACTGTAGTAAACATCCTTGCTCCTGTACTGAAATCCTCTTGCAATAAAGGCCAACATACCATTCGCCTTCCTAATTTCTTGCTGCACCTGAATGCTTGCTTTCAGTGACTGGTGTACAAAGACACCCAGGTCTCGTTGCACGTCCCCCTTTCCCAATCTATCATCATTCAGATAATAATCTGCCTTTCTGTTTTTACAAGCAAAGTGGATGACCTCACATTTATCCACATTATACTGCATTTGCCATGCATTTGCCCACTCACTCAACTCGTCCAAATCACATTGGAGCCTCTTTGCATTCTCCTCACAGCTCACAATCCTCCCCCCGCCACTCCCCTCCCCGCCACCCCGCACCCCCCCACCCCGCCCCCAGCTTTGTGTCGTCTGCAAACTTGGAAATGTTACATTTATTTCCCTCACCCAAGTCATTAATATATATTGTGAATAGCTGGGGCCCCAACACTGATCCCTGCGGTACCCCATTAGTCACTGCTTGTCGCCTGGAAAAAGACCTGTTTATTGCTACTCTCTGTTTCCTGTCTGTCAACCAATTCTCAATCCATGCCAGAATTCCATGTGCTTTAATTTTGCACACTAACCTCTTATGTGGGACTTTATTAAAAGCCTTCTGAAAATCCAAATCCACCAAATCCACCGGTTCTTCCTTATCTATTCTACCAGTTACATCCTCAAAAAAACTCCAGAATTGTTAAACGTGCCTTCCCTTTCATAAACTCATGCTGACTTTGCCCAATCCTGTTTATGCTTTCCAGGTGTTCTGCTATCACATCCTTTATAATAGTCTAGCATTTTCCCCACTACTGATGTAAGGCTAACTGGTCTGTAGTTCTCTGTTTTTTCTCTGCCTCCGTTTTTAAATAGTGGAGTTACATTTACCACCCTCCAATCTGTAGGAACTGCTCCAGAGTCTATAGAATTTTGGAAGATGACCACCAATGCATCCACTATTTCCAGGGCCACTTCCTTTAGGACCCCATCTGATACTTTACTGATTTGAGTGAAAATAATTTCTCTTCATTACAGTACTAAATGGTTCACCACTTATACTGAGATTGTGACCCAGTTTTCTAGATTCTGCAGCAAGGAGGAAAAAGAAAAACATTTCATCAGCATCTACTCTGTCCAGCCTCTTAAGTCTTTTTTTTATGTTTCAATTTGATCACCTTTCATTCTTCTAAACTCCAGGGAACACAGGCTGAGTTTAGTCAATGTCTTTTCATAGAACAGTCGGGAAAGGACCCACTCTATATCATACTCATTAGGCTGTGCTTGTTAAAGACAGAACACAAGGTGACGGAGTACAGTCTCATGTGTAAATTCAGCCTCATCGATGGAAACGTCACTGTCTGTGATGTCTCAGGCAGCTGCCGGTAATAAAAACGGTGCTGCTCAATTTGACACAATAATAAATTGAACCCAAACCCACCCACCCCTCAATGGCCGCGATTGCCCAGTATACCGCCCTGACAGTACCCCACTCCCTGCCACGATCGCCGTCTTAGTTGCCGTATTCAGCTTGCCGCCCACTCCGGCCATCGCCGCTTCCCTTTCCTGCTCCATCCTGCCATTTCTAACTGCCCGCAGCTCAATCCCACCTCTCCCACCTGCTCGTCTGCTCACCATTCCCACCCGCAGCTCAATCCCACCTCTCCCACCTGCTCGTCTGCTCACCATTCCCACCCGCAGCTCAATCCCACCTCTCCCACCTGCTCGTCTGCTCACCATTCCCACCCGCAGCTCAATCCCACCTCTCCCACCTGCTCGTCTGCTCACCATTCCCACCCGCAGCTCAATCCCACCTCTCCCACCTGCTCGTCTGCTCACCATTCCCACCCGCAGCTCAATCCCACCTCTCCCACCTGCTCGTCTGCTCACCATTCCCACCCGCAGCTCAATCCCACCTCTCCCACCTGCTCGTCTGCTCACCATTCCCACCCGCAGCTCAATCCCACCTCTCCCACCTGCTCGTCTGCTCACCATTCCCACCCGCAGCTCAATCCCACCTCTCCCACCTGCTCGTCTGCTCACCATTCCCACCCGCAGCTCAATCCCACCTCTCCCACCTGCTCGTCTGCTCACCATTCCCACCCGCAGCTCGCTCCTCGCTTCGCCACCTGCAGAAGAAGCAGGGTGGGTGCAGCTAGCGAATGGGGTACGAGCAGAGAGGGCAGGAAGCAAGCAGCGCACGGGAGAGAGTGGCGGGGTGGAGCGGTAAGCAGACAGGAGCAGCGGGATGGAGCAGCGAGCAGACAGGAGCGGTGGGATGGAGCAGCGAGCAGACAGGAGGGGCGGGATGGAGCAGCGAGCAGGCAGGAGCGGCGGGATGGAGCAGCGAGCAGACAGGAGGGGCGGGATAGAGCAGCGAGCAGGCAGGAGCGGCGGGATGGAGCAGCGAGCAGACAGGAGCGGTGGGATGGAGCAGAGAGCAGACAGGAGGGGCGGGATGGAGCAGCGAGCAGGCAGGAGCGGTGGGATGGAGCAGCGAGCAGACAGGAGGGGCGGGATGGAGCAGCGAGCAGGCAGGAGCGGTGGGATGGAGCAGCGAGCAGACAGGAGCGGTGGGATGGAGCAGCGAGCAGACAGGAGGGGCGGGATGGAGCAGCGAGCAGGCATGAGCGGCGGGATGGAGCAGCGAGCAGACAGGAGGGGCGGGATAGAGCAGCGAGCAGGCAGGAGAGGCGGGATGGAGCAGCGAGCAGACAGGAGCGGTGGGATGGAGCAGCGAGCAGACAGGAGGGGCGGGATGGAGCAGCGAGCAGGCAGGAGCGGCGGGATGGAGCAGCGAGCGGACAGGAGCGGCGGGATGGAGCAGAGAGCAGTCAGGAGCGGCGGGATGGAGCAGCGAGCAGTCAGGAGCAGAGGGATGGGGCAATGGGCAGACAGGAGTGGCGGAATGGAACAGCGAGCAGTCAGGAGCGGCGGGATGGAGCAGCGAGCAGTCAGGAGCAGAGGGATGGGGCAATGGGCAGACAGGAGCGGCGGAATGGAGCAGCGAGCAGTCAGGAGCGGCGGGATGGAGCAGCGAGCAGTCAGGAGCGGCGGGATGGAGCAGCAAGCAGACAGGAGCGGTGGGATGGAGCAGCGAGCAGACAGGAGCGGCGGGATGGAGCAGCGAGCAGTCAGGAGCGGCGGGATGGAGCAGCGAGCAGACAGGAGCGGCGGGATGGAGCAGCGAGCAGAGAGGAGCGGCGGGATGGAGCAGCGGGTACATGGCCACAGCAGGGAGCCGCCACTGAGGTGGCGAGTGCGGTGGCGACTGGGTTATAGTTGGGGGAATCAGGCGGGAATCACGGCCCAGGAGCAGTTGGGGTGTGGGCGTCACCACTCGGACGCCATTACGTCTGATGTCATTACGTGGTGACGCGTTTCATGCTGGCAGATGTTCGGACCCACTGTTGACACCGGCGATCGCTCTGTGTTGTCAGGGAACAATCGGTTTTGATTAGACACCAAGAGCTGCCCGTGTCTAGTCTTGAACCTACAGAAAGTAGAGCCGGGATGATGCTGTACTGATTGTACCGCTACAGACACAATCCTCACTGTGACCGTGTACTGATTGTACCGCTCCCAAAAACATCCGCTGCAGGATCTGATACTGATTATGTAGCTACAGAAACTCCCCCTTTATAATCTTATACTAATGTTACACCTACAGAAACAAGCCTTATGTGACCTTACATTGATTATACACCGAATAAATAATGTTCACCTAGAAATAGATTTTATATCTTGAAATGCTCTGCCTGGATGATTTTCTGATGATAATTCAGCCCATGAGCTGATTTTGATCTGATTTTACATTTCAAATTTACTTCGTGTAGGAACAAAAAGGTGAAAAGTGATTTGAGAATTTGAGAAAAGATCTCTTCATCTCCACCAAATTTAATTTTATAGTGAACTGAATGGTGTGCTCCAATTCCCATTCCTTATATTTATATGTGTTTATTTTCCCTTGTGTGCCTGTTCCTGGTCCCTGCTCTCACTGATCAGTAATTCAGCAGGCTGTTCTCATACATGACTGTTAATATCATTACTGCTCTGACATTGTCCTATTGTAACACTCACGTTGCTGAGGGATTTCTTCACTTTATTATTAATAACCTGTGGTAATTGTTCCTCACTGGGCACCTTTTCTGGGCTGCATCGTTTGGACTTTCCCCTGTCGGTTCTCAGCCACATTCCTCCCGCATTCCCCCCAACCACCTCACCCTCCGTCAGTCGAAGGTCGGCACCATTATAGTTATTTAAGTTTTACATTTTGTGTTTGATGCTCTCAGATCCAGCGTCTAGTGGGTGAAAATCACTGCAAATACTGAAAGGCAACATGGAGACGCGAGCGTCTGGAGTAGGAAAGGATTCTCAGGAGGACAAACTGAAGAGGTTGGTGCTGTGAGGAATGATCATTTCCATCTTGGACTGGAGAACGGGATGAATTGCAGTTATAGTGAACGGTTCGGTTGATTCTTTGCTTTTTGGTTCTGAAGCTAAAGTCTAATCGGAACGCTCTTTCTTCGCGCTGCACCCATCATAACATTAAACCAACCCCCTTCCCCGTGCCCTTTTCTGCCTATCTCTAATTTTCAATCCCCAAGCTCCTTTCTCTCGCCTCCCTCTTTCACCCGCTCTCCCTTTTCTTTCACTGATAGCCCCTCTCCCCAACATCCTCCCTCTCCCCACCAGCCCTTCCTTTCTCATTCGCAGCCCCAATTCCCCCATTATCTCGCTTCCCTTCTTTGTCTTCCCATCTGACTGAACTCTGGTAACGGAAAGAAATTGTGCTAAAAACCCGGGAAAATTTAAATTCAGCAAAGAAATTCACAAAAAAGTTAGACCTAAGCCCTCAAGGTTAGAAGTTGACGGTAAAAGTTGGGGAGTATATTGATCTCATGCTATTCAGTTTAATTACTGGTGAAAGGTGAGATGCTCTGGGAGAAAACCAGCTCGTTGATTGTCATGTTTTCCTTTGGTTTCATAGTTAACATTTTGTCATCACAATGTCTTGTTCGGCATCTGTTTAAAACTGTAGACACCAAATCGGTTAAATGTTGCAGTTCTCAAGTATTATATTGGAGAGAGTTTTTCCAATGAAGAAAACAAAACGCTTTTGACACAGATGTGCAGAGAAATGCAGCACAGAAAATCACAAAAAAGAATTCAGACTGACAATCCAGGCAAGACAGGGTTGTAACGGATGAAATTGCGCTGGACCATAGACGAAAAGGACCAGTTGTGAATCAATCGACAGCAGGTTTTACAACCGATCTGTTTTGTCTCATTCCTTTGAAGTTCATTTCACCATAATCGTTATGAGAAGGAAATGGGTTTGGAGTGGGGGGATGTGGGACAGTAATTGTTAAATTAATCTCTGCACAAAATATGGAGGAAACATTCCTGACTGAAACCTAACACACCTGGTGCAATGACGGGCGTTCAGGTTCAACACCGGTTTTACAATCCGTCCGATTACACATTCCAGGTATTTCAAGATAAATATAGAGTTCAGAACTTATAACAAGACATGAAATATAGGAGCACAATGTAACACTTTAAAACTGGGGTTATATTATTTCTAGATTTTATGCTCCATTAATCTTTGAAATCTTTAACTCTGCTTCTCTTCAAGATTACACTTGGTTCCTTCTGTGTTGTCCAGGGAACGTGAATTAGACTATATTCTCTATCTTCGATATTGATCTCCGTTCCATTTACACAAAGTGGGACAAGGTAAAAGACAGAGTGGTGATCTGATGAGAGGAGCTCAAAGTTATGGAGAGCTTGGATCAGAAAAATCATGACAAAAACTATTTTCACTTCTTGGCAGGAACGCATCAGTTTAACTTCATCACAAAAGAACCTGATAATAGGTTTAGATTTTTATTGTCTATCCTGTGAGTTCCCAGGATTTTCCTTATCTTTGTAATGTAACAGAGTGACACGACATTTATATTGTTTTATGTATAATTGTCAGTGTGACTGAGTTTTAATAAACCAAATAAACAGTGGTTGTAACTTAGATAGCTACAGTTGTTTCATGTTTTGGAAAATAATAAGATTGCATGTCTCATGTAAAAGTGCTGTAAATATTTTATTACTGCAATAAAACTGTCAATATTTTCTCATCAAACAAGGGAGTTAAAATGTTCAAGACAATATTTTAAATGTTCCAGAATATATTTCCTGTTCTTACGCTGGGGCTGTTGGATTGCCTGGTGAGTAGAGGACGATTGGAGCAAGAGAAACACGCCGCGAATGAACTCATCTGAATTCATGCCCATTTAACTGCCTGAAAAATAGATTTGGCAGAATCCCTTTTGGATATTTACCATCTCCTACCCGGCTTCCTGTATTCACCATGTTAGATGTTTCAATAGCCCAAGGCACACCACTGGGGAAATCTGCCACTGTCCTTTCTGCATGGCAACAAGAGCAATTTGTTGTGATCTGAAAAGTGCCGACATTAAATGGCCCGAAGCTTCGTGAAATTAAATAATTTATCACTAAAATTCAAAAAGCAGCCAAGCAGATATGTAGCTGAGCAAATCACACAAACAATCAGATTCTTGAACTGAGTGAACTGGTTCATCCATCAAGCAAACTAGTTGCAGCAAACTGAACAATCAGACCAATAGTGTGTTAAAAAAGGGAGAACAGTATTTCTTTGAGTGAAGCTGAATTGAACCTGCGGTAGACAATGGCAAAATTAAAGGTAAATTCTTCAAAAATGCCGCGCAAATTTTCCTTATACATTTAATTCTTTCCAAAATAAAAACAAGAAATGCTGGAACCACTCAGCAGGTCTGGCAGCATCTGTGGAAAGAGAAGCAGAGTTAACGTTTCGGGTCAGTGACCCTTCATCGGAACTCTTTCCAAACCTGGCTTGATTTTATGTAAATGTTTGAGATGTTAGAAATTGGTGTAAACAGAATAAGTTAGTTCTTTACCTTTACTTTCTGGACATTAAATACCCATTGAGATGATGTCAGACTTTGTAAAGAGCTTAAAGGGCGGCACAGTGGCGCAGTGGTTAGCACCGCAACCTCACAGCTCCAGGGACCCGGGTTCGATTCCGGGTACTGCCTGTGTGGAGTTTGCAAGTTCTCCCTGTGTCTGCGTGGGTTTTCTCCGGGTGCTCCGGTTTCCTCCCACAAGCCAAAAGACTTGCAGGTTGATAGGTAAATTGGCCAGTATAAATTGTCACTAGTATAGGTAGGTGGTAGGGAAATATAGGGACAGGTGGGGATGTTTGGTAGGAACATGGCATTAGTGTAGGATTCGTATAAATGGGTGGTTGATGTTCGGCACAGACTCGGTGGGCCGAAGGGCCTGTTTCAGTGCTGTATCTCTAATCTAATCTTAAATGGTAAACATAAACATTTACCCTCACATTTCTCTTTGAGTCTCTCCAAATCTGTTAACAGCTCTGCTGGCCACAGTTCCGCCAGGGCAAATAGAGAACTTGATTTTCAGTAGTATATTAAACAGCAGGAACAATATGCCTCTGTAGAGTGGTTGGACAGATCCAATCTAAACGGCAGATAATTGAGTATGATATGAGCCCAATCGTTACTCAGTGATCCCAACCCCAGTTACTGAGATACAGGATTGGGAGAAAGGAAATCATTTTAAAAAAACGTTGTTTGCAACTTAGCACTTTTGTTTCTAAATTCAATGACCACAGTATCTGCCTGTGAACTGTATGTGTTGTTGGTGTTCTGTAGAGGAGGACATTTAGCAAAAAGACAACATTTAACTATCGCAATTTAACAAAGCCAACTTTAGGCGACCTAGCCATTCCTGTTATTGGTACTGAGAACCGGTTCTGATCAGTTGTCAGCTCGGAGGGGCGGGGCGTGGGCGGGGGTGGGTTGGTGCGGTCATGGACTTAATATATTCCTATTAATTTAATTTATTTACCTTAATTATCTGGGTAAAGGGATATTTAAGAATATTCTTTAACTCATCTCTGAATTTAGTCTGTGCGACAGCATAAATAACCGTATTGGTGCAGGAACTCAAACGCTGGAGCATGAATCCGGTCTGTTCCATGATGGTGAAAGGGTCATTGTAATCACTTTGGTAAAATTGATTTTCCGTAAATTGTACAGAAATATCACAGATGGAGATTAGAATCCATAACAAGATAAAACTGCCCGAAATAGCGAGCAGTAATATGATGGACTTTCTGCGGCTCTCTATCTCTGGATCTTTGCTCTTTTCCCGGAATCCCCTCCTGACTCTATTGGTCACTACAATGTGTCTGATGGTCAGAGCATTGAAGAGCAAAATTAAGAAAAATGCAGCAAATGGGGTTAAAATAATGTTAAGCCACAAGTAAACCATCCAAACGGGCAAAATATAGAATGCAGATTTTACAATACAGAACCATGGTATGTTATCAATCATTATTCCAGGTTTATTTACAAAGTAAAATGGAATGTTTTTTAAAACGGAAAGTCCACACACCGCTGCTATAACGACAAGTGCTGTTTTTTCTGTGCAGTATTTGTTTCTCAGTTTCTGGTAACAGATGGATACAAAGCGATCAAAGCTGAAAGCGACTGTTAACCAGACAGAACAATCAATGGAAATAAAACTGAAGGTGAATGTAAGACTACAGATGGAGGTGTAATCCAGAAATGAATTTGTGAAATACATCTCCTTAATCTCATACAGAATTACTTCAAATATTAGGACCAGTAGATCTGCTGTTGTCATGGCCACCATATAACGACTGATACATTTGGAGAGACCGCACTTTCCACGGGACAGAATCACAATTGTTAATAAATTAGCTGCAATAAAGATAGGAAAAGAGAAATTAATGATTCTATTCACAATGAGAGGATTAATAGGTAGATAAAATATATTAAGTTGTGGTACATCTTTTTTCTGTCAGTCAACTCATTCCCTTTTCCTTTATCTCAGCTTCTGTCATCCACCTTTTTTCTATCTCTGATATATAATTTCCTCTTTTAGTTTAGCTGATGTATTTGGAGAGTTCGCCTATTGGAGAAATTCAATTGGAATTATGTTGTTAACATCCAGTTTTATGAATTCTGCTAATAGCAGAACTCCAGATGGGAATTTACACAAGTCTCGGGGCACATTTGTAATAGAAGCAGGAAATGCTTTTCTCAAATTGAAAGAAATGGGAACAATTAAAGACAGTGCCGTAATGGGAGAGAACATTTCCGAAGTTATCTATAAAATTTCAGATGTTTTTTTTTTACAATGCTGAAAAATTAAGGCACTAGGAGGAGACAGGAGGCTTTGAAAGGAAAAGGTAACCCACGAGGCAGCCATGAGTTGGCCACCAAGTAATGCAGAAGACAAGCACCTGCTCAATAGTTTAATGGCAGCTGAAGTGATGAAGCAAGTGGCGCCTGTAATTGAGGTGACCCTCTGTGACCTTTGTGTCCATTGATGAAAAATACCCAATCAGTCACATGACAGTGAAAATGCATCATGTCTATGATGATGTGGGGCTATGTTCTCCGTCACAGCTGACCATTGTTCTTCAATGTCCGAGCCTGAGCTGGAATGCACACTATCTTCAGATGCTTTAGCAGCTCAGCATCTGCACCTCTGAGAGCCAAGACAATAAGAAGCCAATTCGCAAAGACATTTGTCAGGCAGTTGGGTCAGGGTCTACCAAACCGTTTGGTGGAATTTGACTGGTGAGGCCAGTTAGGGAAAAGCAACAGTCAGTCATCTTGACATGTCTTATTTTACGCAGCGTCACAATGTCACTGAAACCTTAAGAGAAGCATCTAAAACTATGAGTAGGTGTCCGTATATGTTAGCAATACCATTGGGTCAGTTGTCCCAGCTTCATTTGAGAAAAAAACTAACTTCCATCAGCACTAATCATTTGTAAAAGTGAGATATTTTCACTTCCGTATGTGAATACAACACACCAGATACCAGTGGGTGGGGCAGAGAGCATCGCTCCTTCAGTCTGGTCTATCTGGCATCCCTGTGTAAATATACCTCCTCCCCCAAACACATCAGATGGAAAATTCCCAAGGAGAAGCCCGTTTGTTCCAGTAGTAATGCTGGGGAAAATATGATAGTTTACATCATTTGGTGTAACAGTTAGAGAAGATCGGCTCATTGTAGAACAATTAAAGATTAAATAAAACAAGGTTACAAAATGGTCAAAACACAAGCTATCATGATATTACAGCTTCTTTTCTAGGACTATCCATATAGCTGCCTTTCCTGAACAACTACCTGATTTCCATTTGAGAGGTGTTCTTTATGTCAGGTGCTCTGCACAGCAGAATGGCAGGAAATGATACGCAGGTAAAACACACAATATTAAGAAAAATGATTTCATTTGAAGTTGTTGCTCCCACTATGCATTCAGAAGATTTAAGAGATATTAGGTGTGTACTTAATATAAGGACAAGAGCAGGAGTAGGCCATTCGGCCCTTCGAGTCTGCTGCACCATTCAACACGGTTATGGCCAATCTCCTACCTGAACTGTATTGTCCCGCACTATCCTACATCCCTTGTTTCCCCGAATATCCAACAAAATCAGTGGATTTCTGTCTTGAATATTCTCACCAATGGGGGATTCACAGCTCTCTGGAGTAGAGAATTCCAAAGATTCACAATTCTTTGAGTGAAGAAATTTCTCCTCATCACAGTCCGAAATGACCGACCCTTCATTCTGAGACTGCAGCTCCAATTCTTGACACTTGCTCTGCCCCAAAAACACCCAGCATCTACTCTGCAAATCCCCTTAAGGTGTATTTTTAATAACTCCCAAAATAAATAAGGTTCTTAACGATTGAAGGTCAAGTTTCACGGAATTACGCATCCCGTACCTAAGCATACACTTAAAAGCAGTATTGATGAGAAAACCTTGCGGGTTAAGTCGGGAACTCAAACACAATGCCGTTTCAAGGAGTCATAGGGAATACAGCACCAAAACAGGCCCTTCGGCCCAATGGTGGATATCGGTTGATCCGACTTTCGGAAAGCTTCAGCAGTGGCGGCACAGTGGCGCAGTGGTTAGCACCGCAGCCTCACAGCTCCAGCGACCCGGGTTCAATTCTGGGTACTGTGTGGAGATTGCAAGTTCTCCCTGTGTCTGCGTGGGTTTCCTCCAGGTGCTCCAGTTTCCTCCCACATGCCAAAGACTTGCAGGTTGATAGGTAAATTGGCCATTAGCAATTGCCCCTAGTATAGGTAGGTGGTAGGGAAATATTGGGACAGGAGGGGATGTGGTAGGAATATGGAATTAGTGTAGGATTGGTATAAATGGGTGGTTGATGGTCGGCACAGACTCGGTGGGCCGAAGGGCCTGTTTCAGTGCTGCATCTCTAAACTAAAACTAAAATGCATAACATAACTTCATATACAGACAATTTTAATACCTTGTTGCTTATCAATAACAAGTTTTTTCATACAATTCAGCTGCATTGTTGTATTATAGATAGTTTCAATCTTGTTACATCGGATTACTATTCACCAAGAGAATCTCTAATTATAAGTGTGTCTTTGCTGCAGTTAAAGGCCTGCTACCCGACCCAAACCTGACAGGACCAGAGGTCGCTCTTCCGGGTTTGGCTTTCGCGCTCGGGTCGGGCCTGGTCCGGGTCAGACACACACAGTACTACCTTTTGCTCTGCTGGGAGGAAAAGGGAAGTTGAGTAAATAAGCTCAAAATTTGAAAAGCCTGAGCTGGGAGTCTGGGAGGTCAAGGAGGGAAACGTGCATCCGGACTCCACAGACTCTGAGTCTGCGCAGTTAGTGAGTGAGTGAGTGTCTCTATGATGTCATCACACTCATGCTGCAGCTTCCTTCTATTCCATCCATCCAAAAGTAGGAAGTACAGTGAGTGCACTATGGATGTAAAATGAATGCTGTCAACTGGAGAAAGTGAACATTCCGGTGGTCGGGTCAGGCTCGGGTCAGGCTCGGGTCAGGTCGGGCTCGGGAGAAAATAGAAGGACTCGGGCCGGGTCGGGCTCGGGTCCGATGTGGTTCTGTCGGGATCGGGCCGGGATTTTTCCCAGACCCAAGCAGGCCTTTAGCTGCAGTACCATTACATACCAATCTTCCACTTCGAAAGAGGATGGTGTATTCACATATATTTCACTCTGCAGAACTTGTTATCAACTAATTCAATTTCTCTGAAATATATGCATCACTTTGCACTGGATTGTCTTTTCATTATATTTACATAAATTACGAAACCTCATTAGAACGTTAACCCAAACATGAAACAAAACTGAATTCCAGAGTTAAGTTGACAGTGACTGTCCTTGACACCATGGTAGCATTTGACCAAGTGTGGCATCAAGGTGCCTGAGCAAAACTGAAATCAATGGGAACCCAGAAGAATTCTCTGCATTGGTTGGAGTCATACCGAGCACAAAGCAAGGTAGTTGTGGTTGTTGGAGGACAATCACCACAGTCCCATGACATCCCTGCAGGAGTTTCTAAGGTAGTGTCACAGGCCAGCCCTCTTCAACATAAAATTTGAAGTGGTAATGTTCGCTGATGATTGTACAGTGTTCAGTATCTTTTGGCAACTCCTCGGAAACTGCAGCAGTCTGTGCCCACATGCAGAATGAGCTGGACGACATTCAGGCTTGCTTGATAGGTGGCAAGTAACATTCGTGACACACAAGTGCCCAGCAATGAATATCAACAAGACAGCACCTTGTTGTTCAATGGCATTATGAATCCTGCACCATCAGTATCCTGGGGCTTACCATTGACCAGAATTTTGCCTGGACCAGCCATATAAATACTGTGGCTACTACAGCAGGTCAGAGACTGGGAATTCTGTGATGACTAACTTACTTCCTGACTCTCCAATTCCTGTCCACCATCTACAAGGCACAAATCAGGAGTGTGATGGAATACCCCCGAGTTGCCTGGATAAGTGCAGCTCCAACAAGACTTAAAAAGCTTGAAATTACCCACGATGAAGCAGCCCATTTGATTGGCACCCCGTCCATTACCTTACATTCTCTCCATCACCAGCACTCAGAGGTAGAAGTGTTTACCTCCTACAAGAGACACTGCAGCAACTCGCCAACGCTCCTTCGATAGCACCTTCCCAACTCACAATCTCTACCACCTAAAAGAACAAGGGCAGCAGACAGATAGGAAAACCAAAACCTGCAAGTTCTGCTCAATGTCACACATCAACTTGTCTTGGAACAATATCGCCATTCCTTCATTGTTGCTGGGTCAGAATCCTGGAATTCCCTGCCTAACAGTATTGCTGCTGTACTTACACCACATAGAGTCAGAGTCGTACAGCATAGAAACAGGCCCTTCGGCCCACCGTGTCCATGCTGACCATAATGCCTATCTATACTAATTCCACCTGCTTGCATTAATTCCATATCCCTCTATGCCTTGCTCATTCAAGTACCTGTCCAAATGCCTCTGAAATGTTGCGACTGTTCCTGCCTCCACCACCTCCTCTGGCAGCTCATTCCAGATACCCACTATTCTTTGTGTGAAAAATTTACCCCATTGATCCCCTTTAAACCTCCTCCCTCACCTTAATTCTATGCCCTCTAGTTTTACTCACCCCGACCATGGGAAACAGACTCTGGCTATCTACCTTATCTATGCCTCTCATAATTTTACATACCTCTATCATGTTCCCTCTCAGCCTTCTTCACTCCAGTGAAAACAGACCCAGCCTTTCCAATCTCTCTTTATAACTCAAGCCCTCCAAACCAGGCAACATCCTTGTGAATCTTTTCTGCATCCTCTCCAGCTTAATCACATCTTTCCTGTCGTGCGGCGACCAGAACTGCACACAGTACTCCAAATGCGGCCGAACCAATGTTATGCACAACTGTAACATGACGTCCCAACTCTTGTACTCAGTGCCTCAGCCGATGAAGGCAAGCATGCCATACACCTTCTTCACCACCCTGTCTACCTGTGTTGCCACTTTCAGGGAACTATGTATTTGAACCCCAAGGTCTCTCTGCTCAACAACACTCCCCAGGGCCCTGTCATTCACTATATATGTCCTGCCCTGGTTTAACTTCCCAAAATGCATCACTTTACACTTGTCTGCGTTAAATTCTGTTTGCCACTCTCTTGCCCACTTTCCCAGTTGATCTATAACCTGTTGTAACCTTAGACAACCTTCTTCACTGTCACCAATTTTGGTGTCATCCGCAAACTTACTAATCATGCCCCTTACATTCAATTCCAAGTCATTAATATATATGACAAACAACAGAGGGCCCAGCACTGATCCCTGCGGCACACCACTGGTCACCGGCCTCCAATCTGAAAAACAACCCAACACTACCACCCTCTGCCTCCTATCACCAAGCCAATTTTGTATCCAAATTGCTAGCTCACCCTGGATCCCATGTGTTTGAACCTTCTGGACCAGCCTACCATGTGGGACCTTGTCAAAGGCCTTGCTCTTGGTCACCTCCTCAAAAAACTCAATCAAATTCGTGAGACATGATTCCCCATGCACAAAGCCATCCCTAATCAGACCATGTCTATCGAGATGCATATAAATCCTGTCTCTCAGAATCCCTTCCAATAACTTTCCCACCACTGATGTAAGGCTCACCGGCCTGTAGTTCCCTGGCTTATCCCTGCTGCCCATCGGAAATAAAGGCATAACATGACCTTTCCTCCAGTCTTCCGGTCCCTCACCCGTGGCTAACGATGATACAAAGATCTCTGCCAGGGCCCCAGTAATCTCCTCCTTTGCTTCCCAAAGCATCCTAGGATACTCCTGATCAGGCCCTGGGGATTTAGCCACCTTAATGCACTTCAAAATCTCCAATACCTCCTCCTTTGTAATGTTGATATGCTCCAGGATATCAGTGTTCCCTCCCTTGAACTCACTAGCTTCCATGACCTTCTCCACAGTAAATACGGACGAGAAATATTCATTTATGACCTCGCCCATTTCCCGTGGCTCCACACATAGATTGTCACACTGATCCTTAAGGGGATCTACTCTCTCCCTAGCTACCCTTTTACTCTTCATATACTTATACTCCTTATCGTATCTGCCAGGGAAATCTCATGGCCCCTTTTCGCCTGCCTAATTTCCTTCTTAAGTGTAGTCCTACATCCCCTATACTCCTCGACGGACTCGCTCGATCCCAGCTGCCTATACCTGACATATGCCTCCTTCTTTGTCCTGACCAGACCTCAATATCCCTCGTCAACCAAGGTTCCTTAAACTTGACAGCCTTGCCCTTCCATCTAACAGGAACATGTTGGCCCTGAACTCTTCCTATCTTACTTTTAAAAGCCTCCCACTTGCCAGACATCCCTTTACCTGTAAACAGCCTCTCCCATTCAACTTTTGAGAATTCCTGTCTGATGCCATCGAAATTAGCCTTCCCCCAATTTAGGACTTCAACCTGAGGGCCAGTCCTATCCTTTTCCATAACTATCTTGAAGCTAATAGAGTTATGGTCACTGGTCCCAAAGTGCTCCCCCACAGACACATCAACCATCTGCCCATCCTCATTTCCTAAGAGGAGGTCGAATGTAGCCCCTTCTCTAGTAGGGCCATCCACATACTGCTTCAGAAAACTATCCTGGACACACTTAACAAATCCTTCCCCATCTGATCCCTTCGCAGTAAGGCAGTCCCAGTCAATATTAGGGAAGTTAAAATCATCTACTATTACCACCCTATAATTCCTACATCTATCTGTGATTTCCTACATATATGCTCCTCCAATTCCCTCTAACTATTGGGGGGCCTATAGTATAATCCCATCAAAGTGATCACCCCTTTCTTATTTCTAAGTTCCACCCATATGGCCTCACTATACATTCCCCCAGGATATCCTCTCTAAGTACTGCCGTGATGTCCTCCCTAATCAATAGTGCAACTCCCCCTCCTCTCTTACCTCCACCTCTGTCATGCCAGAAGGATCGGTACCCCGGAACATTGAGCTGCCAGTCCTGCACATCCCTCAACCACGTTTCCGTAATCGCTATAATATCACAATCCCATGTACTGATCCATGCTCTGAGTTTATCTGCCTTACCTGTAAGGCTTCTTGCATTAAATTAAATGCAGTTTAGCCTATCAGACCTTCCACGCTCCCTGTCCTGCCCCTGCACGGCCTGCCTACTGGACTTGCTTGCTTTGGCTGCAAAAGTTCAAAAAGGTGGTTCCCCACCACCTTCTGAAAGGCAATTAGGGATGGACATTAATTACTAGTGACACTCACGTCCCAGGAACCAAAATAAAATACTAAACTAACCCTAACTTTAAAGTTAGTTGCAATTCAACACATCAATGGTCACTGATCGAAATTAACTGACACGTAACAGGCAAATGTTACAGGTTACTATTAATGGAATATGAAATTAAATCAACAAACTTATACAATTAACTGATATTAAGGTAGTCTGATTAAAGCTTTCCTTACACAGTCATCAGGCATTTTGTTGGACAACAGATTTGGCAGATTTTCTGTCCGGCTTTGTGTAAATATTGTATGCATAGAACCAATAGCAATATTGGACTAGGAGAATATGGGCTTCCATCTCTCTCTCCTTCCTTAGATCCTTCTCTCTCTATGTCTATATGTTTCTATTTCTAAATATATCCCTGAATCTAGTTACCTGTTTCTTTATTTAAATAACTAAATCTGCATCTCTGTTTCTATCTGTTTCTCTCTCTCTCTCTCTCAATCTGTCTACCTCTAACTGCGCTTGCGCAGTTGACGTCATCGCGTTACGTCGTCTTCCTCGGGCAACGCGCCAGGTTGGCCTCTGCGCATGCGTCAAAGCTTCGGTGCGACTTTTTGAAAGTGGAAGGAGGAGAAGTTTCGTCGGGCATTTTCTCGCATTTTATCTGAATTATTTATTCCTTTTGGAGACTTGCTTCATTTTTATTTGACACAGGAGATTGTTCCAAGGTAAGTTGCTCTGCCTTTGTAAATTGCTCTGAAAACATTTCCATTGTCTGGGCCACCGCATGTTCTCCAGTCCCTGTTGTGAGTTGCTGTGTGCAGGCAGTACATGTGCTGCAACCTACCGTCTTAACGGTCACTTTCGTTTTTGTAACGTTTTAATGGAGTGCATTCTGTATTTCTTATCTCATCTCATGTTTCCCGTGAGGAGACTGGACTGGCTGTGGCAACAGACTCTCCGCTGGCAGCAAGGACTGGCTGATGAGATGGAGCCATTTACTATGCCCAACAATTGCCCGGAAGCACCTTCGGATGGAGGTGGCCACGCGCTGGACATCAGTCACGTGTCACAAACTCTGGATCCTGAGCATCTCACCCCCTGGCCTCATGATCTGATGGACCATACATATGCCTGCCTGTTCAAAGCTCCACTTCCCCTACCTGCGGTACCCTCTCCTTGCTGTTCAGTTACACAGTCACCTGTTCCTGCACCCATCAGAGCAGTGCACATGGGCACACAGTTACCTGCTCCTACACCCATCAGAGCAGTGCACGTGGGCACACAGCCACCTGTTCCTACACCCATCAGAGCAGTGCACATGGGCACACAGTTACCTGTTCCTACACCCATCAGAGCAGTGCACATGGGCACACAGCCACCTGTTCCTACACCCATCAGAGCAGTGCACATGGGCACACAGTTACCTGTTCCTACACCCATCAGAGCAGTGCACATGGGCACACAGCCACCTGTTCCTACACCCATCAGAGCAGTGCACATGGGCACACAGCCACCTGTTTCCCCATCCGCCTTTGAAACAACCATGCAGAGCCTTGTGAGACTCCGCAATTGCCAGCTGCTGCCTGTCAAGCAGAGAGGGCGTCCAAAGGGGTCAAGCACTTGGGGAACATTCAGCAAGAAGAGACTGAGCACTAAAAGAAACAAGCAGGCCGTGTCCAGTGGTAGCAGAAATGTGAATGCTCTTGCTGTGAACACAACTGGTGATAGTAGTAGGCAGGATTAAATGGGAATGGATGGGAAGACGCACGAGTAACATAACCACTAGCAGGGAACTGCTGGGCTAAATGGCCAGCTTTATGTTCATAGCCCAAAAGAAATGTGCTCCTTTTCCAGCACCCTCACATCATTCATGTTTTCCCTGAGAGCAGCATTGAACCATCACGAGTTAGGGGCAGTTACATCATCCTGCCTCCGACAGCTGAGGTGGGTACTAAGTGATTCATTGGCGGTGTTATCAGTACATGCCTTTACCGCAGAACACAAAGCATGCTCAACAGTAATTTCATTGGAGGGAGGGAAGCTCTGACACTGATGTTCTTTCATTATTTCCTTTCATGTAAAACGTGCTCTTGAGAAAACAATCCTTGACACTTAAGGACGGCATTCCAGCAAAGGAGGCAGTGCAGGAGAGGACACAAGGATGTGCTGATTCCTGCATCTGAGGTGGGTAATAAGTGCTTCATTGGCGACGTTATCAATTGGTGCCTTCACTGCAGAACTTAAAAAGGTGTGCGCAACAGTAATTTCAGTGGATGGAGGGAGGCAAGCTCTGACTCTGATTTGCTTTTCTTCTTTTCATGTAAAACATGCCGTCGAGAAAACAATCCTCGAGACTTACGGTCAGCATTCAAGCAACGAAGGCAACTGGATCATGCTGCGGAGCTCATCACGATGTGGAAAGGAACATTGCATTTATGGATGAATTGGGAATGCACATTGGGATGCGCTTGGGGAACATTCACCAAGAATAGACTGAGCTCAGACTCTTGTGACTTTGCCTTCTTCACATGGACAATACAGTAGTGGAATAGAGAGCCAAGCGTTCATTCACCACAAGGCTCTCCAGGAACAATCTCTTTAGTTCTGTATAGCAGAGACTCGGCCTGTCTGTCTAACGGGAATGCTGGAAACACAACACTCATGTATCCATGCACAGCAGTTCCGCGGATGCTTAATGAACTTAATAAAACTTCTCAATAATTAACCCCAGAATTGTTGAGGCTTTGTTTTGCATGCTATTTTCCCAACTTTGCAACTGCACTTCAGGTATTCAACTGTGGTGGAGGGGTGGAGGTAGGGGGGTAGAGGGAGGGGTGGAGGTAGGGGGGTAGATGGAGAGGGGGGAGGGGTGGGGAGAGCAGGGAGGGGTGGGGAGAGGGAGCATGCAAAATGCAGGGACCAGACAGTTGCAATGCCTGAAGTACTGTGGAGAAGTAGGGGAGAAGCAACTGGATTGGGCATCCGCAGCTGCAGGGAACGGCTGAATGGAGAGGGCCGGATGCGAGAGGCCGTAGAGAGCTGCAGGCAGCGAGCGTGCGTAGATCTTGGTGTCGCCGGGTCCAGGGACTGGCCGGTAAGTCTTTTGCTGTTGTGTTTCTGGCGCATGCACAGAAAAAGGCACTCCTCTTCCGTTCCGCTGCTCCCCCCCCACTCTCCCGCACCCCCCACTCCCGCCCTTCACCCCCACCCCTCCCTCCTCTTTTCCCCCCCTCCATCCTCTCTTCCCCCCCCACAGACCCCCGCGCTGCTCTCCCCGGCCCCCACGCTGCTCTCTCACTCCGGCCATTGTATACTGCCACGTGTTCGTTAGGTCGCCTCTGTGATTCTTTGAGCAGCGCCATCTTTAGTCCTGGCAGCTGCTCCACTCGCAATCTGTGACGTTTTCGTGGCACATGCTGTATTTGCACATGTGCCAAAACAGCGCCACCTACCGTTCGCGTTGTCAACAAATGCGGTCTTAAAATATATGCTTCTGATTGCGGTTGGAGCAACACACTGTTAATTCAGTCCCGTCACTCCACAGGTCACATCATATATCTTTAAGCATTCCAAATCCAAGAAAGCAGCATCCAAATTGAAACAATCTAGTAATCCCTAAATGAGGCGAACCAAACTAGGTATCTTTAGATATCAACAAATTAACTATTTATTTAAAAACTGAAATCTTAAACACTATTAAGATAAACTAATATCTAAAGACCTTATAACTTCTTACTTAAAAATCTAACTCCCACATTTGCATACATGTATTCGAACTAACAGTTGTTTGTTTTTTAATTAGCTGCACGAAAAAAATAGAAAAACAATAAAATCTTTGTGGATTATGCTTCTGACGAACAGTCTTCCAATTCAATAGAGTCCAAGTTCATTTGCAGTTTTCCAAGGTCCATGAGAAAAGGGCCCTTCCAGAGATAGGGGTTCAACAGTTCAGTTTAACAGTTGTAGTATTAGAGTCATAGAGAGATACAGCACTGAAACAGGCCCTTCGGCCCACCGAGTCTGTGCTGACCAACAACCACCCATTTATACTAATCCTACATTAATCCCATATTCCCTACCACATCCCCACCATTCTCCTACCACCTACCTACACTAGGGGCAATTTACAATGGCCAATTTACCCATCAATCTGCAAGTCTTTGGCTGTGGGAGGAAACCGGAGCACATGATGGAAACCCACACGGTCACAGAGAGAACTTGCAAACTCCACACAGGCAGTACCCAGAACCATACCCAGAACCGAACCCAGGTCACTAGAGCTGTGAGGTTGCAGTGCTAACCACTGCACCACTGTGCCACCCCAAACTCTATTAAACTCTTTTTGCCAGCGATGAACAGAGCAGATAAATAATTTGTGGTGAGAGAAAAAAACTTTTTCTTTTCTTATTTCTTTAAGGAATTAACTTGGCTCAAAGAAGTTCAAGAGAGAAACTACCCAGGGTTTAAATGGACTTAGAGAGCGCTCTCCTATTTCCTTCACATGCTGGATCGGTCTGTCAACTGTCTCTCTCTGCCAGCCAGTTTCAAAGTGAAAATGGATATATTGATTCTCTGTTCTCCCTCTCTGCATGGCTGTAGCTTGGCTACCAGAATGCACTTTCACTCACAGTGCTTCTGGAGAGATCTTAAAGATGCACGGATCTCTTTACACTCTTAAAGGCGCACCACAATATTTCCCGAGGAGAAAGAAAAACACAGGATTGTGACACTATCTTTATCCCGAATCTGGATATCTCTTCCTTTCTCTGACACCTTCGGTCTACACCATTCCATTTGTTATCTACTAGTTTGATTCTGACTGTTCTTTTTCGTTGATTTCTCCTGTTTGATGTTGGACCGCAGGAGATTCTTTCAGGATTGTCGAAGCGGCCATTATAACTCTGCTGGTAGAAGCTCGGCGGACTCCCCACATACACCACCTGTACAAAATATCTGTTGAAAGTACCACATTCGATCAGGAGATCTGAAGTAGCTGTCTTTGCTTCTGGACGAATTTCCTCACTCCATTCTTGCAGACAGGAATTTGATAGCAACATGTCAATCATTGATAGGATGAAATTCAATTGCACTTTGCACCAGGTAACGCTGTACAAACACTCATGAAATTAATTTTACTGTAAAGCAGGTTACAGCGAATTGACAGACCGGTTTAAACCTCTCTCAATTGTATTTTCTTATTGAAGTCAATGGGAATAAATATCAGGCAGGGTGTAAAACGGGCTGCAGATTCCCTACTTCATCTTTGTAATACCATTCAAGACCTAATTCTCTCCCTCTGATTTTTTACCCCTCACGCACGGAAATCGAGGACTGCCGACTCGCGGTTTAAAGCAATGTGCTCGCAGTGGATAAGACTCAGCAAGGAGAGCAAATCAGCAGAAAATATACCGCAAGAAATTATCAACATTGAACAAGACAAATTTATTCATCTGTAGGATCAGGTTACTTTGATCTGAGAATATTTCTGAAATGAAAATGCAATGAAACTGATCGCTGAACTGACCCTGAAACTGATTAAGCTCATGATTGCAAGACTGTAAATTAAGTTGTGAAATCATTGATATTGAGGCTGTGGAGAGAATTGTAATATCCTCAGTACCTTCTGTGAGGACACAGATTTAGGTCATGAATAGACGAGTTAACCTCCGGACTATCCAACACCTTAAAATAACTACAAGACACAAATCAGGAGTATAATGACATCCTGCCCACTCGCCTGGAAGGGTGCAGTAACTACATCAAGAATCGGCACCGCACCGACTAGGTTAACAACTGCTCCATCCATCACTTGTGAATACAGTGTGTACTATCCACAGGCTGCACTGCAGTGATTCACCACGTTTCAAAACCAGAATCTCTCAAATCCGTGACTTCCACCACCCAGAAAGACACGGGTAGCCAGCATCTCCAGTTGCCCTTCAAGTTCCACACCATCCTGATGTTGGGTCAAAATCCTAGTGTGTACTACCCAACAGTATTATGGGAGAACATTCACCGTGCACGTTGCAGAGATTCAAGAAAATACATAGGAACATAGGAAATAGGAGCAGAAGTAGGCCATTCGGCCCCTCGAGCTTACTCCGCCAGTCAAATAGATCATGACTGATCTTCTACTTCAACGCCATTTTCCTGCACTATCCTCAATTCCATTGTTTTCTTTAATTTATAGAAACTATTGATCTCTGTCTTGAACATACTCAGCGACTGAGCCTCCACAACCCTCTGGGATAGAGAATTCCACATATTCAGCACACTTTGAATGAAGACATTCCTCCTCATTTCAGTCCCAAATGGACTACCTCTTATTCTGAGACACTGTTCCCTGGTTTTAGCTATCCCCAGCCAGGGGCAACATCCTTCCTGTATCAACACTGTCGAACCCTGTAATAATTGTGTTTGCTTCAATGAGATCATTTCTCATTCTTCTATATTCCACAGAATACAGGCCCAGCCTCCTCAATCTCTCCTCAGAGGCCAACCCAGTATCCCAGTAATCACTCTTGTGAACAACCATTGCACCCTCTCTTTGGCAAGTATATCCTTCCTGAGTTAAAGATACAAAAACTGTACACAATATTCCAGGTGCATTCTCACCAAGGCTTTATACAATTGCAACAAGACTTCTTTACTCTTGTACTCAAAACCTCTTGCAATAAAATCCGACATATCATTTCCCTTCCTAATTGCTTGCTCCACCTGCATGCTCGCAATCAGTGACTTAAGAACAAGGACATCCAGGTCTCTTTGAACATCAACACTTCCCAACCTCTTGCCATTTAAGAAATGCACTGTATTTCTGTTTTTCCGACCAAAGTGGATAACTTCACACTTTTCCACATTATATTCCATCTGCAATGTTCTTGCCACTAACTTAACATATCTAAGTTCCCTTGTAGCCCCTTTACATTCTCCTCACAACTCACATTCCCACACAGTTTTGTAACATCAGCAAAATTGGAAATATTGCATTTGGTCCTCACATCCAAATCACTGATATAGATTGTGAATAGCTTGGACCAAGCACTGATCCTTGTGGTACGCCACTAGTCATGGACTGCCAACCTGGGAATGACACGATAATCCCTGCTCTTTGTTTTCTGTCCCTTAATCAATTCTCAACCCATGTCAGTTATATTACTCCCAATTCCATGCGTTCTAATTTTACTACCTAACCTCCTGTGTGGGACCTTATCGAAAGCCTTCTGAAAATCCAACGACACCACATCCACTGATCCCCCCTTATCTATCCTGCTAGTTACATCCTCGAAAAATACTCCAACAGGTTTTTAAAACATGATTTCCCTTTCTTAAATCCATATTGACTCTGCCCCATCGCACCCTTATTTTCTAAGTGTCCAGTTATCACATCCTTTATAGTAGATACATATTCCCTACTTCTGATGTCAGGCTAACAGGTCTGTGGTCTCCCGATTTCTCTCTCCCTCCTTTCTTAAATAGTGGGGATACATTTGCAACCTTCCAGTCTTCAGGAACGGCTCCAGAATCTATGCAATTGTGCAAGATGTTCACCAATATATTTGCTATCTCTACAGCTACCTCTTTCAACGCTCTGAAATGTAGATTATCGGGCCAAGGGGATTTACCAACTTTCAGTCACATTAATTTCTTCAATACTACATTTTGCTAATACTAATTTCTTTCAGTTTTCTCGCTAGTTCCTTGGATCACAAGTATTTCTGGAAAGTTTTTTGTGTCTTCCTCCGTGAAGACAGACAAAAATTATTTCTTTAGTTTATCTACAATTTCCCTATTCCCATTATAAATTCCCATGCCTCTGCCTGATATGGACCCACATTTGTCTTTGCTAATCTTTTCCTTTATACATAACAAGAGAAGCTTTTACAATCCGTTTTTAAGTTCCTTGCTAGTTTATTTTCATATTCTGTTTTCCCTTTCTTATCAGTTTCTTGGCCCTTCTTTGCTAAATTCCAAAGGCTAACTTGTCTTTTTTTTTGGCAACTTATCAGCCCCTTCCCTTGATCTAATACAATATTTAACTTCTCTTGTCTGCCATAAAGTGACCATTATATGATCGAAAATACTTTAAGTTTGAAAGTGCTGTAGTTCAATCAGAAATTAGAGTTTTAAATCTAAACAAAGGAAACGACGAAGGTATGAGGGGAAAGTTAGCTATGGTGGATTGGGAAACTTCATGAGAAGCTATGACAGTCGACAGGCAATAGCCAGCATGTAAGGAATTAATACATGCTTACAAAGAATTTACATTCATTTGAGTCACAAAAAACCCAGCAAAAGAAGTGATCTAACCATAGCTAACAATGGAAGTTAAATATTAGATTAGATTAAAGGAAGAGACTTATAAAGATGCCAAGAAGAACTATCATCACCTCCTCAAGAGCAACCAGGGATGGGTAATAAAAGATCATATCACAATAATAATTTCATTTAATAAAGATCTCAGTAAATATGAGGGCTTTACAGCAAACCGTTTAAAACAAACAGACCACAAAATCAGCAAGAACAATCAAGTGGTTCAACACCCAGTTGCATAAACAAATGATGGTAATGACTCACCAGGAACACCAACAGCTGCGAGGAAGGGGTAGTAAACTGCTTCAATCTGCACAAGGATTGGTCGATCCATCTGTTGAATGATGTGATGTGAGTGCTGCTGGCAACATCTCTGATTAACAAGCAGATGAAGGTGCTTCAATTCAAACCTTTTATTATACCTAAAAGAATTCTCAGGTGAACTAATTATGTTACTCAGTGACTGACATTATTTACGGTCTTTTGAACAAACATCAGATTGTTGCTTAACTCTAAGGATTATTGGCTAATTGGAAACATGCAAGCTGGAAGAGGGAAATACACTATTAAATCCACGTCAGCATTAACTCTCCACCAGAGCAAAAAGTCCCAATTACATTGACCCACCTTATTCCCAGATAATTTCACCATTTTTCCTAATCACCATATCCACTCTAATTCTGAATCTTGCCATAATTCTTACAATAAACAGCCACACATCTCTGTGAAGAAGTTTCTCCTTCTTTCAATTATAAATCTCTTAAAATTTCACTGTCACGGGAGAAGACACAAAAAATATCACAAGACCAGAAGACTATCAAGGGCCAAAAGGGAGGGAGGAACTAAAAACAATCACTACCATCAGAAAAAAAAGTACTGGGAAAACTAATGGAATGAAAGGTGACATGTCCCCTGAAAGTGGCTGCAGAAAAAGTAATGTATGCTTAGTAATTTTCCAAAATACTATAGATTCTCAAAAGTTTCCAGTGGATTAAAAAACCACAAATGGAGCACCTGTATTCAAGAAAAGAGGTAGAATGAATGCAGGACACAAGAGGCCAGTTAGCCTAAAATGTGTCATTGGGAAAAGTGGAATTCAGTATAAAGAACAAAGAACAAAGAACAGTACAGCACAGGAACAGGCCATTCGGCCCTCCAAGCCTGTGCCGATCTTGATGCCTGCCTAAACTAAAACCTTCTGCACTTCCGTGGTCTATATCCCTCTATTCCCATCCTATTCATGTATTTGTCAAGATGCCCCTTAAACGTCGCTATCGTACCTGCTTCCACCACCTCCCCCGGCAGCAGGTTCCAGGCACTCACCACCATCTGTGTAAAGAACTTGCCTCGTATATCCCCTCTAAACTTTGCCCCTCGCACCTTAAACCTATGTCACCCAGTAACTGACTCTTCCACCCTGGGAAAAAACTTCTGACTATCCACTCTGTCCATGCCGCTCATAACTTTGTAAACCTGTATCATGTCGCCCCTCCACCATTCCAGTGAAAACAATCCAAGTTTAACCAACCTCTCCTCATAGCTAAAGCCCTCCAGACCAGGCAACATCCTGGTAAACCTACTCTGTACCCTCTCCAAAGCCTCCACGTCCTTCTGGTAGTGTGGTGACAGTTATGAAGGAAGTAATTGCGAGACATTTATAAAATCAAAATACAACTAAGCAAAGTTAACATGGTTCCGTGGAAGGAAAATCGTCGTTCACAAATTTATTAGTGTTCTTTGAGGATGTAGCAAGTAGGGTGGATAAAGGGGAACCAGTGGACATCCTGTATGTGGATTTCCAAAAGGCATTTGATAAAGTGCCAACAAAAAGGGTACTGAATAAGATAAGAGCTCATGATGTCGGTGGGGGAGGGTGAGGGTGTCATAGAATCATAGAGTTATACAGCACAGAAACAGGCCCTTTGATTCCATGCCAAGCATCAAGCACCTATCTATTCTAATCCCATTTTCCAGCACTTGGCCCCTAAACTTGTGTGCTAGGGCATTTCAAGTGCTGATCTAAATACTTCATAAATGGTGTGAGGGTTCCTGCCTCTACCACCCCTTCAGGCAGTGTGTTCCAGATTCCAACCACCCTCTGGGTGAAAAAAATCCTCACGTCCCCTCTAAACGTCCTGCCACTTAACTTAAATCTATGCCGTCTGGTTATTGACACCTCTGCTAAGGGAAAAAAATGTTTCTTCCCGTCTACCCTATCTATGCCCCTCATAATGCTGTACACCTGAATCAGGTTCCCCCTCCGCCTTCTCTGCTCTAAGGAAAACAACCCTAGCCTATCCAGTCTCTCTTCATAGCTGAAATGTTTCAGCCCCGGCAACATCCTGATGAATCTCCTCTGCACCCTCTCCAGTGCAATCACATCCTTCCTATAGTGTGGTGCCCAGAACTGTACACAGTACTCCAGCTGC
The DNA here is from genome assembly GCF_036365525.1 of Heterodontus francisci. Classification (NCBI taxonomy): domain Eukaryota; kingdom Metazoa; phylum Chordata; class Chondrichthyes; order Heterodontiformes; family Heterodontidae; genus Heterodontus; species Heterodontus francisci. The sequence continues at coordinate 835,387 of NW_027141362.1, forward strand.
GGCCAACTAGCATTTTATACAGCTCCCATCATATTCCTCCTGCTCTTATATTCTATGCCTCGACTAATGAAGGCAAGTATCCCGTAAGCCTTCCTAACCACCTTATCTATCTGTGCTGCTGCCTTCAGTGATATATGGACAAGTGCACCAAGGTCTCTCTGACCCTCTGTATTTCCGAGGGTCCTACCATCCATTGTATATTCCCTTGCCTTGTTAGTCCTCCCAAAATGCATCACCTAACACTTCTCAGGATTAAATTCCATTTGCCACTGCTCTGCCCATCTATACTGTCCTGTAATCCATAGCTTTCCTCCTCACTATTTACGACAGCATGAATTTTCGTGTCATCTGCGAACTTACTGATCATGCCTCCTATATTCATGTCTAAATCATTAATGTACACTGTAACCAGCAAGGGTCCCAGCACCGAACCCTGTGGTACACCACTGGTCACAGGCTTCCAGTCACAAAAACAACCCTTGGCCATCACCCTCTGCCTTCTGCCACTAAGCCAATTTTGGATCCAAGTTGCCAAATTACCATGGGCTCTTACCTTCTTAATTGATCTCCCATGACTTATGAAATGCCTTACCGAAGTCCATGTAGACAACATCAACTGCTTTACCCTCATCTCCACATCTCGTCACTTCCTCAAAAAAATTCAAATTTGTTGAACATGATCTCGCCCTGACAAAGCCATGCTGACTATCCTTGATTAATCCCTGCCTCTCCACGTGGAGATTAATCCTGTCCTCAGAATATTTTCCAATAGTTTCTCGACCACTGATGTTAGACTCACTGGTCTGTAATTACCTGCTTTATCCTTGCTACCCTTCTTGAATAATTGTACCACATTTGCTGTCCTACAGTCCTCTGGCAACTATCCTGTGGCCAGAGAGTATTTGAAAATTTGCATTAGAACTCCTGCAGTCACATCCCTTGCCTCACGTAGCAGCCTGCGATACATCCCATCCAGGCCTCGGGATTTAGCCACTTTTAAGCCCGCTAAAACCGCTGTGATAATTTGTTGGAGTGTATCACAATCCCCTTCCCTGATCTACATCTCCATAATGAACACAGATGAAAAGTAATCAATTAAAACCTCACCTACGTTGCCCCACTCCAGGCACAGATTGTCACTTTGATCCCGATTGGACCCTACTCTTTCCCTGGTTATCCTCTTGCCCTTATTATACATATGAAACGCCTTAGGATTTTCCCTTATCTTGCCCTCCAGTGTTTTTTCATGCCCCCTCTTTGGTCTCCGAATTACTTTTTTAAGCACCCTCCTACACTTTCTATACTCCTCTAGGGCCGCCACTGTTTTCAGCCCTCTGAATCTATCATAAGCCTCTTTTTTCTTTTCTTATCCAATTCTCTATATCCCTTGACATCCAGGGTTCCCTGGACTTGTTGGTTTGACCCATCACCATTACAGGAACATGTTGGCTCTGAACTCTATTTCCTTTTTAAGTGACTCCCACTGGTCTGATGTAGATTTTCCTACAAGTAGCTGCTCCCAGATTCTGTTTTATCATATTGAAATTGGCCTTCTCCTAATTCAGTACCTTTATTTCTGGTCCATCTTTGTCCTTTTCCACAACCACCTTAAATCTTGCAGAGATTTGGTCACTATCCCTGAAATGCTCCCCTACTGACACTTCTACCACTTGTCCAGCTTCATTCCCTTCTGTTGTAGGACTTTCTATGTGCTGGCTCAAAAAGCTGTCCTGTCTGCACTTTAAGAATTCTGCCCCCTTTAAGCCTTTTGCACTAAGACTATCCCAGTTAATATCAGGGAAATTTAAATCCTGGACTATTATTACCTGATTATTTTTACACCTGTCTGAGATTTTCCTACATATCTGCTCCTCTATCTCTTACTCACTGTTTGGAGACATGTAGTACACCCCTAGCAAAGTGATTTCCCCCTTTTTGTTTTAAAGTTCTATCCATAAGTCCTCATTTGAGGATCCTTCGAAGATATCATCCCTCCCTACTGCAGTAATTGACTCCTTGATCAATATTGCAATGCCACCTCCTCTTTTACACCCCCTGCCCACCTCCCGTCATGCCTGAAGATTCTATACCCTGGAATATTGAGCTGCCAGTCCTTCCCTTCCCTCAATCATGGCAATATATTAGCATGAATAGAGTTTTGGCCAATAGGAGAAAGAGAATTGGGATAAATGTGTCATTTTCAGGTGAGCAAGTTGTAAGTGGTGAGCAGTGCTGAGGCCTCAACTATTTACCATCTATATGAATGACTTTGATGAAACGATTGACTATATTGCAAACAAATTTGCGAACAATACAAAGATAGGTGTGAAAACAAGTTGTTAGGAAGACACAAAGAGTTTTCAAAGGGATATAGATAGATTACGTGAGTGGACAACAATTTGGCAGATGGAGTATAATATGGGAAAATATGAGGTTGTCCACTTTGGTGAGAAAACTAGGAAAAAAACGATATTATTTAAATGGAGAGAGACTGAAGAATGTTACAACACAGAGGTTTATGGGTGTTCTCATACAAGAATCACAAACACGTTACCATGCAGATACAGCAAGTAATTAGGGAGGCAAATAGAACCTTGGCATTTACTGCAAGGAGGATGGAGTATAAAAGTTAGAAAGTCTTACTACAGCTGTACAGGACATTGGTGAGACCACACCTAGAATACTTTGCAGAGTTTTGTTCTCCTTATTTAAGGAGGGAATATATTGGATGCAGTTTAGAGAAGGTTCACTCGGTTGTTTACTGGGTTTAAAGGATTACCTTATGAGGAAAGGCTGAGCGGATTGGCCCTATACTCATTGGAGCTTAGAAGAATGAGAGGTGATGTTTTTGAAACATTTAGGATTCTCAGCGGGCTTGACAGGGTAGATGCTGAGAGGATGCGTTCCCTGGTGGGGAAATCTGGAACGAGGGTGAACAGTTTCAAAATAAGTGGTCTCACATTTAAGACCCAGACGAGCAGGCATTTCTTCTCTTCGAGGGTCTTTAATCTTTGAATTCTCTAACCCAGAGAACAGTGGAGGTTAGGTCATTGAATAGATTCAAGGCCGAGCTAGACAGTTGTTTGATCTACAAGGGAGTCAAGTGTTATGAGAGGCAGGCAGGAAAGTGGAGTTAAGGCCAGTGTCAGATTAGCCATGATCTTATTGAATGATGGAGCAGACTCGAGGTACCAAATGACCTACTCCTGCTCCTATTTCTTTATTTATGGACAGTTCTATCTGTTGTCATTTTTTCTTACACCATCAACTTCTGAAAACAGACTTCTTCTATCTACCCTGCTCACTTTAGTTATAATTTTAAACACTTTGATCATATTGCCCTGTAATCTAATTCATTTCACCAAAGAGGGAGGGGGAGTGATTTTCATCGAATGTTTTAGGAACTAAAGATCCTCAGATGTGACTAATATACAACGTCAGTTTAGCCCGCACTTGAGGAAGATATGTTATCTTGGTAAAGCAGTTGAAACCAGAGCTCAGAGAGACACTCAGACCCTCATTGAGTAGCTTATTGCTGTGTAAAATGCCTGCTAACGCTCACTAAAGAGTCTACACGGCATTTTGGTAGTTAATGCTTCATGTAATGCCCTTTCCTAACAACGACTAGCTGTTTGGGAGCAAACACCACATTGATGTTGACTTCAAGAGCTACTTAAAGGGATACTCACTATGTCACGATCATTTCTGCTGTCGTTGTGAAAAAACATCTCTGGAACACCATGGGAGACACTTTGGGATGCTTTGTCAACACTGTTCCAACACTCGAGCAACATACATTCTGGGAACTCTGAGAAATTCCCCTAAAAATACTAAGTGCTATTCGGTGTTGTGTTCTCAACCACATTCGATATATTCTCGGAGTCATCCAGAGAAAGGGATTGCTCTGTCATGGGTAGATGAGTGAAGGCTCTCCTTCGGCTTGATGAGAAACGGGAGGAACACAGGATGTCAAGCAGAACAGCAGTAGCTTCTGCAAGAGAGAGTGACAGGAGGAGGTCAACGTTGTATCCTATTCTCAAGCGGTAAAGACATCCCTCCTCCTCTGGAGGTCGTCTGCTAGAGCGCCCGTATCGAAAAACCAATGCAACGCTCCCTCGCTCCCCGCGTCTTTTTGCAATGATCGTCCCTGTACCAACCAGAACACCCCACACAGACAGACGTAGGAGTGAGGAGCCCGTATGCAGTGCTCCACCAATATTGCTGCTAACCAGACCATGAGCAATAAACTGGTTGGTGATGACTTAACACATTCATGCAAGTTCAAATTGGGGTCAAATAAGACCTAAAATGTGTGTTAAATCCAGACTTTCAAGCAGGTGTGTCCTTTTGGCAATCCGCTAATGTTTTCAACCTTCGGTCAAAGCAAACCCCACCATCTTTTCTCGTTTTGCAACATATTTTATTTCCTCAAACCTCACCCCAGTGGATCTGCTTTACATCATCCCTTAAGCTTCAGGTGCATGAATAAAAAAAAGTCAATTGTGGGATTAGGGTCAATTAATGATGGACAGGATAATATCACAGACAACGAAAAATAAATGGCAGAAATATTAAAGAAATAATTTGTATCTCTACTTACCAGGGGACCAGGACAAATGGACATGGTGTTAGATGATAATATTAGAAATATGGTAACTGCATTTAAAATAAATAAAGCTGAAATATTAAATAAACGTCTCAAAGTCAAAGAGGGCAACAAACTTACTCTGAACAGTTTACATCTGTGCATTTTGGAAGAATCTAGGGAAGAGATAGCAGAGGCACAATGATATATTTTTAACAACTCATTAGAAAAAGCTGGAGTGCCAGAGGTCTGGCGGACAGCTAATGTTATACCTGTACTAAAGAAAGGAGATAGAGCACGTTCAGTGTTCTGTAGACCAGTTAGCTTAATATTGTGGTAGGTAAAATAATGGAATCCCTATTAAAAAATTAGAAGATCATTTAGAAACAAAAACATGATAATGATTAGTCAGTATGGATTACAAAAGGGAAAGTCTTACTTGACCAACTTCATTGAATTTTTTGAAGAGGTAACAGGGAGACTAGACAAAGATGATACAGTAGATGTAAATTATCTGGATTTCCAAAAGGCCTTCGATCAGGGCCCACATAATAGACTATGATAAGGTCAGAGAATGCGGAGTCAGTGGACAAGTAGCAGAACAGATAGCGAGCTAACTTCAAGACATTCTTCAGAGTGACAGAAGGTGGGAAGTGGTGTTCTCGAAGGATCAGTGCTGGGACCTCCATTACAATTTATATTAACAGTTTAGACTTTGGAGCCAAAACCGCAATTTCTAAATTTACAGAAGCCACCAAATTGTTAAGAATTGGGGAGCAGGATATTGAGGGTGGGGGGAGCGGGGGGAGGGAGGTGGGTACGGGGGGGGGGGGGGGGGTTGGGGGGAGAGTTAGCCAATACTGAGGAAAACTGCAACAAATCATAGGAAGATATTAATAAACTTGAAGAATTGGTAAATTACTGTCAAATGAATTTAAATATAGACAAATCTGGGTTATTATTTTTTTTCAAGAAGAATAAGGAGGTTGCATATTACTGAGAAAATGTAAATGGGGTAGAAGAGAAAAGGGATCTAGGTTTACAAATATACAAATCACTAAACCTGGCGAAGCAGCTTAACAAGATTATAAAAAATAACTAATCACAATTGGGTTTATTTCTAGAGGGATGGAATTTAAAAGTTTGAATAAAGTTCTGCTAAACATGTATCGATCTTTGGATGGATCAGACCTGGAGTATTACATATAACTCAGATACCATATGATAAAGAGATACAGGCACTGGATAGGGTGCAAACAATTACAAGTATGATACAAGAAATGCAGAGTAATCCTGTCAGGAGATAATGAAAATGTTGGGTTTCTTTTCTCTCGAGAAGTGAAGGCTGACGGGTAAAATAATAGAGGCTTTTAAACTTCTGAAAGGCTTCGATACCTAATGATAATCCTAATCAGTGGAAACACCCACAAATAAAGATTTTATGGAGAAAAGATATACCAGGATATTAACAAATTAACAAGCCGTTGTTCAGTGGAGAATACTGGCCCATTCGTCCATTGGTGCCATTGCTTCCTGCCCCGGTGGGTGTTGACTGACTTTTGTTTGTTTTAACAGCAGCTACTTTCAGCAATACCGAGGAAAGATTATACATTTTATGACAATAAACATATATTTTAAACGTAGACGGCTTTGAGATAAAAAAAACAAGATTGTCAGATTGTGTAAACAAAAGTTAATTCGATGCAATATATGCTCGAATCAATTCAAGTGCTTAAAATATTCTAATACTTTAACATTCACTCTGTGGGTTATCCATCACAGAGAAATTTCGAAGGTAGCAAAGCTCCCAGAATAAGAGCAGAGCTAACAGATTGGTGTAACAGGGAGGAGGACGTTAGAGTTCACTGTGGGGACTGAAGTTATGGTGGTAGTGTTAGCTTGATAGTGCGATCAGAGGTAATGGTTAAGTGGGTAATAGTGTTCGATATCACAGGCCAGGATCGGTGCAACCTGTGGGATGAAGGGGTCAGAGGTCATAGCTAATAATTTTAGCACATACCACCAAGAAAAGCAAACAGGATGATTATTGGGAGCAATTTAGATTCCAGAAAATGATGACCAAGAAACTGATAAAGAAGGGGAAAACAAAATATGAATGCAAGCGAGTGAGAAACATAAAGGAGGATTGTAAAAGTGTCCTTCGGTATGTAGAAAGGGGAAAAAAATCAGCAAAGAAAAATGTGGGACCATTACAGATGGAAACACAAGAATTTATAATGGAGTAGAGAAATGGTAGAGAAATTAAACAATTATTTTGCATCTGTCTTCATGGAGCAAGATACAAAAAATCTCCCAGAAATATTTGAGAACCAAGCGACCTGTGAAAATGTGGAACTGAAAGAAACTAGTATTGATAACGAGATTGAGATTGATAAATCCCCTGGACCAGATGAGCTACATCCCAGAGTGTTGAAGGTGGTGGCTATAGAGGTGGTGGATGCACTGGTGGCTATCTTTCAAAATTCTATAGGTTCTGGAAAGGTTCCTGTGGACTGAAAAGTAGCAAATGTATCCTCACTATTTAAGAAAGGAAGGAGAGAGAAAACGGGGCAAGACAGAAGGGCAATTTGACGTTAGTAGTAGGGTAAATGTTAACATCTATTGTAAAGGATGTGATACCTAGACACTTAGAAAATAATGATATGATTGGGCAGAGTCAACATGGATTTATGAAAGGTAAATCATGTTTAAGAAACCTGTTGGAATTTTTGAGGATGTTTCTTGTAGCGCAGATGAAGGGGAACCAGTGGATGTGGTGTATTTGGATTGTGAAAAGGCTTTTGATAAGGTCCCACACAGGAGGTTAGCAAACAAAATTAGAGCACATGGGATTGATGGTAATATACTAGTATGGATTGAGAATTGGTTAACAGATAGAAAACAGAGAGTCAGAATAAACGGGTCATGCTCAGGATGGTAGGCTGTTACGATGGGGGTCCTCAAGGATCACAATCTATGTCAATGATTTGAATGTGTGGACCAAATGCAATATTCCTAAATTTTCTGGAGGGTTCAAGGTGACTTGAACAGGCTAAATGAATGGGTAAGAACATTGCAAATGGAATATTATGTGAATAAGTGTGAAGTTATCCACTTTGGTAGAAAGAACAGAAAGACAGAATATTTCTTAAATAGTGAGAGATCGGGAAGTGTTGCTATCTAAAGGGACCTTGGTGTCCTTGTTCATGAAAGCTAGCAGGCAGGTGCAGTAAGCAGTCAGGAAGAGAAATCGTATGTTGGTCTTCATGGCAAGGGGATTTGAGTACAGGAGTAAAAGTTTCTTGCTGCAATTGTATAGAGCCTTGGTGAAACTGCACCTGGGGTATGCTGTAGTATTTCCATCTCCTTATCCAGGAAAGTATATATCTACCATAGAGGGAGCAGTACAATGGATGTTCACCAGACTAATCCCTGAGATGGCGGATTGATGCCAGGAAACTGGGCTTGTATTCTCGAGAGTTTCGAAGAAGGAGAGGTGATATCATTGAAACATACAAAGTTCTTACAGGGCGTGACAGGGTGGATGTTGATAGGATCTTCCTCCTGGCTGGGGATATCTAGAAGCAGGGGACATAGTCTAAGAATAAGAGGTGGGCCATTTAAGACAGAGGCAAGGAGACATTTCTTCACTTAGAGAGTGGTGAATCTTAGGACTTCTCTATCCCAGGGGGCTGTGGAAGCTCAATCATTGAGAATGTTCAAGACCGAATTTGATAGATATCTGAATACTAATGACATCAAGGGATATGGAGACAGTGCAGGAAAGTGACGCTGAGGTAGATAACTAGTCATGGTCTAATTGAATGGCGGAGCAGGCTCCACAGGATGAATTGCCTACTCCTGTTCCTAAGTTCCTATGTTCCTATGATTAGCTGGACTTATAATTTGGCAGTCAACCATTTCGTCAGCATGGAAAGCTGGATCTTCATAGTGCCAGAGATATTAGATTGGTTAGATGGTTGGAGAATGGCAGGGGAAGAACTACAAATGGAAAAGAGAGTGAATAGCCTAGAAATCAGGGCTTACTGCATGACTGCTGGAGTTGGAAGACAAATTGGTGAACTCGCATTTGTGCCACCTAGTAACTGAGAGCTGGAACTACAACCTACATCTTCATTATAAATGTTGAGACAGGAAACTGTACTGAAACGTTTTGACAAATATTGATAAATATCAAGGAGCTCCAGCAAAATTGAATCCAATGGGAATCGGGGAAAACTCTCCACTGGTCTGAGTCAGTCTGAACACAAAGGAAGATTCTTGTGATTTTTGGAGGCCAACCATCTCAGTCGAAAGTTATCTCTGCACGAGTTCTGGAGGGACATGCCCTAGGCCCAACCATGGAGTGATAGAGCCATTTATGGAATAAAAGGAGGCTACTTGGCCCATCAAGACCATTCCAGCTCTTCAATGAGCAAGCCAATCAGTTTCAATCTCCCGCTCGATCCCCGTAGCCCTGCAAGTTTATTTCCTTCAACTGACCATCCAATTTCCTTTTGACATTATTGATTGTCTCCACTTCCAACAAACCCGCGGGCAGAATTACTTACATTATCATCTTCTGTGTAAAAAAAAGTTCTTTCTAACATTCTCCCAGCATCTCTTGCTCAAAACCTTCAATCTCTGTCCCCTAGTTATTGTGCCATCAGTTAATGAGGACAGTTTTCCCTTGTCTCACTTATCTAAGCCTGCCACAGTCTTGTACGACTTCATCAAATCTCCCTTCAATCTCCTTTGCTCCAGGGAGAGCAACACTAGTTTTTCCAACCTAGCCTTCCAACTCAAATCCCCCAGTCCCCCAATCTGTTAAGTCTCATCTGCATCCTCCCAAGGACCTGCACATCCTTCGTAAGGTGTGGTGATCAGAAATGGACACAATATTCTAGTTGGGACCTAACCAGAGCTTTATCAAGGTTCATAACAACTTTCCTGTTTTGATCTCTCTGTCCCCATTTATGAAGCCCAAAATCTCATCTGCATTGCGAACTGCTCTCTCACTATGTCCTGCCGTTACGAAGGCTGGGCCATGAAACATGATTATGCCTTAAATATTGTGATTTTTAAAAGTTTAATATAGAGTCCAGAAGGTCAGCTGACCTCATCTCCACTCTACAAAATCTTAATGGGATAACAGAGGAAACAGATTCAGGACTGTCTTCTGAAGAACAGACACTACACAATTAAACCTGGGTTTAACAATGGGTTCTGCCCTTCCGGATGTTTGGATCATAAAAGAAAAAGGGGCACAGTGGCACAGTGGTTGGCACAATGGTTAGCACCGCAGCCTCACAGCTCCAGCGACCCGGGTTCAGTTCTGGGCATTGCCTGTGCGGAGTTTGTAAGTTCTCCCTGTGTCTGTGTGGGTTTCTGCCAGGTGCTCTGGTTCCTTCTCACAGCCAAAGACTTGAAGGTTGATAGGTAAATTGGCCATTGTAAATTGCCCCTAGTGTAGATAAGTGGTAGGAGAATGGTGGGGATGCGGTAGAGAATATGGGGTTAATGTAGGATTAGTATAAATGGTTGGTTGTCAAAGACACGGTGGGCCGAAGAGCCTATTTCAGTTCTGTATCTCTAAATAAAAAATAAATAAATAAAAACGAGGAGTCAACCATTGTGAACAGGAAACTTGACCCAGGCAGGTGTTAACCCTTGAGGACAATGGAAAGGCTGAATAGTTATGGGAAACTCAGAATACTGGTCTTTGTATTTTGCAGTAGAGCAATAAAGGATTGAATTCTAACTCCAGATAAATTTAACAGACGTTCTGCATGAAGACAGGTTGCAAGGTAGGAATCATCCCATTGTGGCATCACACAGCCTGTGAGAAGGCACTCTTCGGAATGCAGCTTGAAGGAACGCTGTAAGAGAAGACATCCAGTGGTGATAGCTGGAGTGAGAGAAAAATAACAGTGGTCTCAGCACTAGCCAGTGGGTAACACCACTGTTTACCATCCTCCAGTCTGAAAAACAACTGTTTACCAAGACTCTGTGTCACCTGACCTTCAGACATTTGTTTTTTTTTTATCCAGGCTGACATTGACCCTCCAATTCCATGAACCTCTTTTGTTAAACAACCTTTTATGTGGTATTTCATCAAACACTTTCTTAAAATCCATATACACAACATCCCCTTCATTGACGTTCTCTGTTACTTCATCAAAATAATCAATTGGATTAGTCAAGCATGATCCACTGTTTACAAATCCGGGCGAGTTATCCTTAATTAACTCAAACTTCTCAGAGTGCTGTTGATATTTTCTGTAGGCATCACCAATGGTAAACTAACTTGTCTGTAGTTGCTAGGATTGAGCTTGCACACTTTCTTGAACAACAGTGTCACATTTTCCACTCTCCCATCCTCTGGCACCTCCTTAATATCCAGGGAAGACAGAAAGATTATGGAAGACCTCTTCTATCTCCAGCCCCAATTCCTTTAGAAACTATTCGGCCCTATCTACCTCAATTCATAGACACCCTCTCCAGTACCTCATCCATCTCAATTTTTACCCTCTCCATGGCCTTTGCTCAGTCAGCTTCTACCGATATTTTGTAGATTCTTCTTCCTTAGTTAACACCGATACAAAGTGCTCATTAATTATTCTAGCCTTGCCCTGTACCACTAAGCATATATCACCATCTTTGGTCCTAATAGGCACCACTCCACCGCCTATGACCCACTTGCCAGTTACATGCCAGTGGAAGATTTTTCGGTTATTGTTTAAAAATAAGGGGTCGCCCATTTAAGACGAAGATTAGGAGAATTTGTTTTCTCTCAGATGGTCGTGATTCTTTGGAACTCTCTTCCTCAAAAGACAGTGGAAGCAGAGTCTTTGGATATTTTTAAGGCAGAGGGGGTGAAACGTTATTTGGGTAGGCGGCAATGTGTAATTGAGATTACAATCAGATCAGCCATGATCTTGTTGAATGGCGCAGTGGGCTCGAGGGGTGAGTGGCCTACTCATGCGCCTAATTCATATGTTCAAATGTTTGCATGTTTCCTTTTCTGTTGACTGCCATTGTGTTCTCATATCCTCTGTTTACCAGAAGGATTGTCCTCTTCACCTCCCCTCTCCACATATTGTATTTAGTCCCGTTCTCATTTGAATAATTCATCTGAAATGCATCAAATACTTTCATTTTTTGTTTCTTCATAATCTCTATCAACCTTGTCATCAGATGAGCTCTGTTTTCTGTTTCCTTAACCTTTCCTCTTGTTGGAATGTAGCGAGCCTGTATTCCTTAGAGATAACCTGTTATTCTGTTACACTTCTTACAGTCAGCGCTTTGTTCCATTTAGAATCAGAGAATCATAGAAAGTTTAAGGCACAGAAAGACGCCATTTGGCCCATCGTTTCTGTCCTGGGTGAAAAACGATCCACCTATTCTAATCCCACCTTTCAGCATTTCAGAATTACAGAATAATTCAGTGCAGAAGAGGCCCTTCAGTCCATCGAGTCTTCACTGATGGCTTAAAGACACCTGACCTGTCTACCTAATCCCATTTGCCAGCACTTGGCCCATAGCCTTGAATGTTATGACGTGCCAAGCGCTCATCCAGGTACTTTTTAAAGGATGTGAGGCAACCCGCCTCTACCACCCTCCCAGGCAGTGCATTCCAGACCGTCACCACCCTCTGGGTAAAAAAGTTCTTCCTCAAATCCCCCTTAAACCTCCAGCCCCTCAGCTTAAACTTGTGTCCCCTCGTAACTAACCCTTCAACTAAGGGGAACAGCTGCTCCCTATCCACCCTGTCAATGCCCCACTTAATTTGGTCCGTAGCTTTGCAGATTATGGCACTTGAGGTGCATATCCAGACTCCTTTTGAATGAGTTGAGGGTTTCTGCCTCAACTACCCTTTCAGACAGTGAGTTCCAGACCCCCACCACCCTCTGGGTGAAAAAGTTTTTCCTCATCTCCCCTCTAATTTTTCTACCAATCACTTTAGATCTATGCCCCCTCGTCACTGACCTCTCTGCTAAGGTGAATAGTCCCTTCACCTCCACTCAATCCAAGCCTCTCAAAATTTTGTACATTTCAATCAGATCTCCCCTCAGCCTTCACTGTTCCAAGGACAGCAACCCCAGCCTATCCAATCTTTCCTCATAGCTGCATTTTCCCAGTCCTGGCAACATCCTCGTAAATCGCCTCTGTACCCTCTCTAGTGCAATTACATCCTTTCTGTAATGAAGTGACCAGAACTGCACACAGTAATCAAGTTGTGGCCTAACCAATGAGTTATACAGTTCCAGCATAACCCCCCTGCTCTTGTATTCTATACCACGGCTAATAAAAGAAAGGATTCCACGTGCTTTCTTAACCACCTATCGAACCCCTCCGGTTCCTTCACGGATCTGTGGACATGCACTCCAAAATGTCTCACCTCCTCAACACTTCTTCGTATTTTCCCATTAATCGTGCACTCATTTGCCTTGTTTGACCTCCCCAAATGCATCACCTCACACTTCTCCAAGTTGAATTCCATTTGCCAGTTTTCTACCCATCCGACCAGGCCATCACTATCTTCCTGTAGCCTACAGCTATCCTCCTCGCGATCTACCACACAGCCAATCATTGTGCCATCTGCAAACCTCTAGATCATGCCCCCTACATTTTTTTTTTAATTTATTTAGAGATACAGCACTGAAACAGGCCCTTCGGCCCACCGAGTCTGTGCCGACCATCAACCACCCATTTTTTATACTAATCCTACACTAATCCCATATTCCTACCACATCCCCACCTGTCCCTATATTTCCCTACCACCTACCTATACTAGGGTCAATTTATAATGGCCAATTTACCTACCAACCTGCAAATCTTTGGCATTTACATCCAAATCGTTAATATATACCACAAAAAGTATGAGACCCGGTACTGAGCCACTGGAAACAGCCGTCCAGTCACTAAAATAGCTGTCAACAATTACCCTTTGTTTCCTGCCAATGAGACAATTTTGTATCCACCTTGCTACATTGCCCTGGATCCCATGGGATTTTATTTTTTAACCAGTCTGCCATGAGGGAACTTGTCAAAAGCCTTGTGAAAATACATGCAGACCACTTCAACTGCACTATCTTCATCTTTCTTCCTGTTATTTCTTCAAAAAATTCGATCAAGTTGGTCAAACAAGACCTTCCCTGAGCAAATCCATGCTGACTATCTTTAATTAATCTGTGCCTTTCTAAGTGACAGTTTATCCTGTCTGTCAGAATAGATTCCAATAATTTGCCCACTACTGAGGTTAGACTCATTGGTCTATTGTTCGTTCCCTTTTTATTCGTTACAGCGTTAGCAGTTCTCCAATCCTCCGGCACTACACCTGTGTCCAGTGAGGACTGGAAACTGATTGTCAGACCTTCTGCTATTTCCTCTCTTGCTTCTTTTAACAGCCGAGGAGACAGTTCATCTGCCCCCGGTGGTTTATCAACTTTCAAGGATGCGAATCCCATTAATACTTCCTCTCTCCCTTTGTTTATCACATCCAATACTTCATACTCTTCCTCCTTAACTGCAATATTTGCACCATTCCCCCTCTTTTGCGAAGACAGACAAAAAGTATTCATTAAGAACCATACCAATATCTTCTGCCCCAACACACAGGTGACCTTTTTGATATTTTATGGGCCCTACTCTCTCCTTAGTTATCCTCTTACTCTTAATGTATTGATAAATCATCTTTGGGTTCACCTTGTTTTTGCTTGCCAATGCTAGATCCCTACTCATTGCATTAAAATTAACCCTTTCCCCTTCTAGCCTTTCTACATTATTTTGCTCGTTACATTTTTGGATTACAAGTCTAAACCTTCTGATGTGATGTTCACTCTTACCCACTTCTTTGCACTCCTTGTCTCGAGAAACAATGGGTAAGCGCCTAGAGGTGGTCAGTGGTTTGTGAAGCAATGCCTGGAGTGGCTATAAAGGCTAATTCTAGAGTGACAGACTCTTCCACAGTCGCTGCAGATAAAATTGGTTGTCGGGGATGTTACACAGTTGGCTCTCTCCTTGCGCTTCTGTCTTTTTTCCTGCCAGCTGCTAAGTCTCTTTGATGCGCCACTCTGTAGCCCCACTGTTCCCGCAGTTCACAATTTCAGGCGACCTCCTGCTTTTAGGTTCAGGCAGCTCGATGGATGCATCCAGTTGAAAACTTGTCTGAAAAAGCATGCAGTTTGAAAGAGCAAGGAGCTCCATGTGTGATTTTGATTTGACTATAATTTATATGTATTTCGCAGTATTGCTGAGCAAGAAGTGAGCCTTTTCATGCGGTTCGACAATGAAGCTCAGAGGGAATTAAGGATCAGGAAAGTTGGCTCGGACTCAAATCACTTGCTGGGCAGCAACTGTCTACGTGGTTGCTTCTTGGGACAGAATTGCATGCAAGATCATCCGCTAACTTAACAGAAACATTAACAAACTAATCCACAGAGTCAAGGTGGTGAATCAAAATGACTGGCGATCTGGCTCTCACACTGACCTCTCAGTCCTCAGCCTCCTGCACTGAAGGTCAATGTATGGTTGATGAAAAGTGCCTCATCTTTTGATTATGCACTTTACAACCATCCGGCCTCAACATTGCATTTAACAATTTTGCACCAAATTTTCTTTTTATTTATAGGTTTCGTTTTTCGTCTCTTTTTCACTTGATTTGGTTTTCTGGTAGTTATTCAGCAATCTGCCATTCATCCCTCCTCTAGACATTTTTTTTTACTTTCTCAATTAGTCTTAGAGAGTGGGAATGTACACGATGGACTGAATGTCCTCATTTTGTGCTGTAATCATTGTATTATTCTATTTACCACACCTTTTGACCATGTACCCTTTTGTTATTTAAACTCTCCTGACTTCCACCCCATCACAGACCTTCCCCTTTGTTATTTTTGTGCCTTCCCCACTTTTGTGAGCTTAAAACATAACACAGTTCGAATATTTCCAAGTTCTGATCACAGATCATTGACCTGAAACATCAGACATCGGCCTTATTTACTAACTTCTTGTATTAAAGTATCTACCACTAATCACTGATCAATTCTTCTGTTGTCTGTTTTCTGGACATTGTTTCTTCTGCCTTCCATACTCACTTACTAATTTCCTGCCTTTTCTTCCTAACTGTTCTCCCTCCTTTCTGAATCTTTGCTCCGGCTAATTCAAAACTGTCAACCAGGATATTTGTTCCAGTCTGTTCAGGTACAGACCCTCCAGCTTGCACAGGTCCTATCTCCCTCAGAACCGGTCCCAGTGCCCCAGGAATCGAACGCCTTCCCTCTCGCGCCATCTTCCAGCCAGGTATTCATATGTTCTATCCATCTATTTCTATACTCACTAGCGCATGGTACTGGAAGCAATGCAGAAATATTACCTCTGGGGTCCTAATTTTAATTTCTTTCTCAGCTCCTTAAAATCTGCCCCTGTAACCAGGGAGGCCACATACCATCTTGGAATCATGTCTGTGCTACAGAAACGCCTTCTGTTCCCAAACTATAGAAGCCTCTATCGCTGTTGCTTTTCTTGCTTTCTTCTTGTCCCTCCACTGCCTTTCCCCCACAACTACTGTACAGCAGAGTCACACATGCTGCTGTGGTCTTGACTCTGGCTGTATTCCTCAGATGAAACATCGGACTCACCAGTATCCAAATCTGAGCACCTGTTACAGAGCAAGATATCTGGTCCTTCTTGTCCATCTGTTGGTCGTTCAGTACCTCTCTGCCTGCACACTCTCAAACAGTGGATTGGCCACACCTTGAAAGAAGCTATTGACATAGCCCTCGGCCTCACAAATGCACCACAGTGAGGTTTACTGCTGTTCAAACTCCAAACCCCGAAACCCGAGTTCCTCCAGCTGATTACACTTCCTGCACATGCAGTTGTCCAGGACATGAGGCACATCCTGGCGTTCCCTATGGCATAGGATATGCATCCAATATGACTGCCCTACCCTGCTATGTTTCTAATTATTGGAATGCTATCTAAACTTGGCAGAAATAAAGGTAAGGCTTGTATCAGAACTGGACAGAAAAAAACACATGAGCTACTCACCAATCAGGTTGTGGTGAAGTCACTTTAGGTGTTTTTTTTTTTACCTCTCATCCTAATACTCACGTTATTTTATGTCTATGAGCTCCGATTATGATTACATTTGCTTTTCTAGTTTTTTAAAGTATTTATTAATCTAGATTCTGTTATATGTAGGCATTAATTTAAATCCATTTTAAGGCAAGGGGCTGTGCACAGACTTCCAATACCTCAGTACACAAATTCCCAATAATGCACTCCCATCATGGGATGTTCTTCACTGGGTGATCTGATGTGTAAAAATACTCGTGCTTTACAACCATTCGAAGTTGCAATTCTTCCTTTGTGTATTATACCGTGGAGTTTCCAAAATCAACACGTTATTCGCCAATACATTTACAAACCAACAGGCAGGATGGACCGTTTCTTTACATGCAAGTTCATAGGGGATATAGGTAGATTTACATGCACATATTAATCTGACATTCACACACTCTAACAAAGCCTGACAGACATAGAATGAATCTCACGCTCACATAAAGTACCAAAGTCTGACAGATTTAGAATGAACCCCACACTCATACCCAGTGCCAGAGACTGACAGGAACAAAGGAAACCCCCACAATCACACATAGCACCAAATACTGACAGATACCGAATGCATCCCCCACTCAGAAACAGTAACAGAGACTGACAGAAGCAAGGGGCACCCCACCATTACAAACAGTACCAAACACTGACAGATTTAAAATGAATCTCACACGAACAGACAGTACCAGAGATGGATAGAAACAAAGAATCCCAATCACAAAAATACCAGTGACTGACAGCCACAGAATGAACCCCTCCTGCAGAACACTTTTCACAATAAGACTTGAGTTCCCAACATTCCTGTGGTGGCTTTACAGGGGCACCTCCAACCATTTGGTACATTTGTCTATGCTGACCAGGCAATTCTGGCAGCCTGACGGGACCCTAGGTACGGACCTGATAAACTTGATTTGGAGGTGTGTCCATGGGCCATTGGGTAGCAGCGCTCTGAAGGAGGGCTCGGATGGTCAAGGTGCCAGTTTATCCTGTAGGCACACCAGACATTTAGCTACTCTGCTGGAGCTATCCTCCCTCATCCCGCACCATACTACCATATGGAATTTACCAACAGTTATCTCATCAGAAGAGCGGCCAGCTCCAGGCTGCCAGTGAAAAATCTCAAAAAAAAAATTCTGCCATTGAAGGGGAACACGGACAGCGGGAAAAGAATCGGATGTCGGTTTAAGCATCAACAGGGAATTCTTAGAATGGGTAGACTGTCCCCCCGATATATAGATGATTTGGTGAGCCCACGCAGTTGGTTGGGGTATGCCTGGTGAGGGTAACTGCATAGGATGGCCATGATTTCTGGAGAGGGAAAGAATCACATTAGCATGAACGATCTTCCACAGTGGACACATACCTGAAGACCACGACCTGAATTGGTCGCCGGAGATGATGGTCTCTTTTGCTGTCTGGTCTGCTTCTCAATTGCAGAGCATGTGTGCATTCGAGCTCTTAATATGTCCTTTAACTTTGCCTGCAAAATAGGCCTGCATTCTTTTATGTAGCAAGTGCCACATCGGCCTAAAGAGTGTGGCGTGGGTCAGAGGTTTACTGTCAGATATACACCAATCATTCCTATGGTAAAGGGACAAATGAAGCATAATGTTAATAGTATGGGCATTATAGGACCAAATATTAACCTTTTGTTCGGCAGTTGAAATTACTGCCACCACGAGGGCTACTGTCTCAGCGTATTGTGCAGAATGGAGGGTACATTGGTACTGAAGAACACGGTCAGGATGATGACAGAAAACCCAGTCACGGGTTTCTCGTTCACATGGAACGATGAGCCATCAATGTAAATATCAGGAGTGTTTTTTGATCCCAGACTTCTTGACTTGATGTGCCACGAAGTTAAGGAGATGGAGCGGACATTTACGGAGCTCTCCCTCGTACTGCATCATTTGAGCTCGTAGAGTGATACATTTTGAAGTAATGTCCAAGTGACTCTCCATTAGCAGCAATGTCTAATGACTTTGCCAAGTAGGAGAGAAATGTCCGGAGTCTAGTATTAAATTCAGTGAATTGTGAGAAAGGTGGAACAAAATTTTCACAAGTCTGTGATATTTGTAAAAGATATTACTTTAGAGAAAATGGCTCGCAAATTCTGTTTACAGGTGTCATGGGTTGTCTCAACTCCTGCGAAGATTTGTGATGTGTATACATTTTACAACAGACTATTCTTGACATCCTGACAGACAACAGCAGCCAAGCCATGGTCAGCTGCCACTAATTCAAGGTGGAAGGGCTAGTTAGAGTTCGGAGCTGTTAAAGACACCGCCTGCATTACTGTCTGTTTGAGGGACTGCACAGTGTTAGTGTCCATTCGGACAATATATTGTCCCCCATCCCTCTCAGTTTGTCATGTAGAAGTTTTCCTAATTCGGCAGACCTTGGGATAAACATTCTCTGATAATCAACTAATTCAAAAAAAGATCACAAAGTGGTTTTCGAAGTGGGCAGTGGTCGTTTTTGAATAGTTTGTACCTTTAGTGCAGGAAGTTCCTGAACAGTGCTGACATTGACGCTCTCAAAAAGGTGACACGCTGCTGCGTCAACTGTGTCTTGCGGGGACTGAGTTTTAATCCTGCTTTCTGTAGCAGGACATACCCTTTCTAATTGCTGGCATCCAACTGCAAATTCTCCACACATTGCAACAAGCATTATGGTCACGAAAAGGTCTTAATAGCAGCTTCCATATATTTATGAAATATCATCAGTGTAGTATGGAAGCCTCTCAGAAGGCAAATCCACATATAATTCTGATACTCAAAAATAAAGGCACATTAATAGTGGTCTGCACATCAAACGGGGATGCTCCAGGAACTGTTAGCTAAATCCAATGTGAAAATCATGTTCAGCCCAGTGGAATTTGGGACAGGATGATTTGAGTTCTCACACCACTGGAGAGCGCGTTGCTGTGACATAATTCAATTTCCGATAGTGATTGGAAAGGCACCAGCTGCATTAAGGATTTTTAACTGACCAGATTGGTGAATGCATCGTGGACATGCCTTTTCTAATAGCACCCTGTTGTAGTAGAACACATAAACATATTTTTAAAACGCACATAAGAGATAGAAGCAGGAGTAGATGACATGGCCCGTCGAGCCTGCTCCACCATTCACTACAGTCATGACTGATCTTTGCCTTCAGCTCCACTTTCCCACCCACTCCCCATGTGCCTTGATTCCCTGAAAGGCAGAAAATCTGTCTATCTTAGCCTTAATTATATACAATGATGGAGCATCCACAACCTTCTGGAATAGAGAATTCCAAATATTCACAACCCTTTGAGTGAGGAAATTTCTCCTCAAATCAGTCCTAAATGATCAGTTGTTTATCCTGAGAATACACCTCCGTGTTCTAGATTTCCTAGCCAGGAGAAACAATCTCTCAGTGTCTACCCTGTGAAGTCCCCCTCAGAATATTGAATGTTTCAATGAGATCACTTCTCATTCTTCTAAATTCCAGAGAATATTGGCCAATTTACTCAGCCTCTCATCATAGGACACCCTTCTCACCACAGGGACCAACCTAGTCAACCTTCCCTTTACCGCCTCCAGTGGAAGTATATCCGTCCTTAAATATGTATGGTAATCTGCACACAGTAGTCAAGGTGAGCTCTCATCAAAGCCCTGGAAAATTATAACAAATCCTCTTTATTCTTATACTCCAATCCCTTTGCAATAAAGGCCAGCACGCCATTTACCTTCCTAATTAAATGCTGTACACGCATGCTAACTTTCTGTGCTTCTTGTACAAGTTCACTCAAGTCCTTGCAAATATCAACATTTGCAACGACAGTAGAGTTTTTTTGTTGTTGCAATGACATGGGGTGACTGTCTTTTGGAATAGAGTACTGTTTGGTGAGGGAATGTGGGGATCTGTTAATGACCTCTTCAATGTTAAATCGCTCAGAGTCATGTTTTGATTTGGAAACAGCCGTGTCATAGTTCTGACTGCGTACCTCGATCACGGGATCAGAATACACAAAAGTGGGTAACTGTAATGCCTTTTTACTTCCAAAGGTCGAATGAGAATCTGCAATTTTTGCGCAAAACGCTCCCCCGCCACCTCACAAAGTCGCCCACCCCAACAAGCCAGAGGCATTCTTTCACATAATCTATCAGGTAACCGTATTGTCCTACACATTGTCTCCTAAAATCCCGATCCTCCCTCTAAGATGAACCGCTGCCATGGATTGCAATTCACACAGCAAACATTATAAACCTCAATCAGCATTTGGGAGAATCCATCAATGCCAGATAGAAACAAGCTTTCCCTCTGGCTACTTAGTTGTGTCCAGGATGTGGGGTATGGATGACCATCACAGATGGCCCAGCATTGTCAAACATCGACTGCTGCTGGGCGCCATTAATGAAAGCAGACACCACCAGTCTGGCAGAACCATCACGTTGGAACTTTGTGTCGAGGGGGATGGAATCTCTTATTGTTGTCCAGTTCTTCACATCCTTCTGGTGGTAGAGAAAGAGGAGGTAAATGTACGGTAACAACAGAATCTGGGGCTCCCATCTATCCCCTGGCTAGGTGTGAGGTCATAAGCATAGCCATCATTTTATCACACTTCTCTTCCAGTTTGTCATTTTTTCCCCCAGCGAAGGAATCCCCGGATTGGACTTCCCCTGAACATGATAGCGAGCGGGAATCTCCTTTTTTAACCATTGTTGTCTGTCCTCCACTTTCCAGTCGATAATCCTTCAGCATGAGTCCGGGTCTCCCGCATCTATAACATGCGACTACCCGCTAGTAAGGTCATTCTACCGTTGAAATGTTTCCTTGCATCAGTTTCCCCCGTTCAGGAATGTTATCTTGAACCGTTACCCATGCATCTTTACTGCAGGGCAGGATTTGATCCCAGTTGTTGGACCTATCAACCACATCACTAGTTGTTGTGACTGGGCCTGAAAAAGACGTCACAACTGCTCCTCATTACAGAAATCCGAGGAGGGCTTCTCCCGGAGCTCCGGAATGAATGGGCTGAGTGCGTCTATAAAGGTCCACTTGATGAGCCTGTTAGAGAAAGCCGGCAGACTTTCATTGGGACCCTGCTTTGCTTATGTGAATGACCCAAACGATTTGATATCATTATGGTAGGTAATCATTGGTAGGTAAATTGGCCATTATAAATTGCCCCTAGTATAGGTAGGTGGTAGGGAAATATCGGGACAGGTGGGGATGTGGTAGGAATATGGGAATAGTGTAGGATTAGTATAAATGGGTGGTTGCTGGTCGGCACAGACTCGGTGGGCTGAAGGGCCTGTTTCAGTGCTGTATCTCTAAATAAATAAATAAAAATTAATGCCTAAGGCACATAAAATCTTCCCAACAAGGTAATCACTATCAGTGTCCATTGTCATCAGAGAAGGATCGACAGTGGCCTAACTTCAGAGTCAACGATACCGAAAAAAAAACCTTTATACGTCCTCACCCTCCAGGTCTTACTCAACCCTGAGCCTGGAGTTTGTTTCGATGGGGCGTCACCAAATTTATTCTCTCTAACTCTCTAGCCGAGGTCTCAGCCTCCTACGCCATTACAGTGGTTGAAATTGTTGCCGCAGTAACGGTACCTGGGAAACCAATTGCCCGACCTCGAATGACTGTTCTCCAGTCCACATTAACGGGCAACACTCCCTGTGATGGGATCTCTGAATAAATCCTACCGCTATTCCCATCCCAGCTGTGCTGTTCCCGGTCTGTTCACCGATCAGCTCCAGTCCTGAACATAGAATCGCGCTGCCTCTTCCGACCCTATATCTCATTAATTCTTAAATTACACGCAGGAAGTTCAGTTTACTGTGTTGGCTGGTCAGCCATTATCCAGAGAGCGTCTTCAGCAGGTATGATCGAATTGCCATTATGGAGACGTGACAAAGGAAAAACAAAGGAAACTCCAAGGTATTGAGCGAGGATGGGGTTGTGTGGGCGGGGGGGTGGCTGGTGGCGGTTGGTAGGGGGGCAAGTTGGCTGTGGTCGATTGGGAAACTACATTAAAATATATGATGACAGACAGGTATGCCAAATAGACACAAGTTTTCCCTCTGGCTAATAGGTTGTGTCCAGGATGTGGGGTATGGCTGACCATCACAGATGGCCCCGCATCATCAAGCATCGACCGCTGCTGGGGCCATTAATGAAAGCAGACACCACCAGTCTGGCAGAACCATCAAGTTGGAAGTTTGTGTCGAGGGGAATGGAATTTCTCACTGTTGTCCACCTCATGGACTTATGCTAAAGGATTATCGATTGGAAAGTGGAGGATAGACAACAACGGTAAAAAAAAGGGAGCTCCCCGCTCGCTATCACGTTCAGGGGAAGTCTAATCCTGGGACTTCTTCACTGGGGGAAAAAGTTGACAAAGTGGAAGAAAAGTGTGATAAAATGATGGCTATGCTTATGACCTCACGCCTAGCCAGGGGATAGATGGGAGTTCCCGTTTCTGTTGCTACCGTATTTAAAGAATTAATACGTGATTTACATTCCTCTGAGGCACAAAAAATAAGAGATAAGGTGATCCAACCAGTATGAACATGCAAGATTGGAAATTATATTAGATTAAAGGAAGAGGCCCCAGCTATTCACAAGTTGCCAAAAATGTACTAAGCCTGAGGATTGGGAACATTTTCGTACTTAACAAAGAAAGAGCAAGCAACTGGTAAGAAAGAAAAAAATAGAATATGAAAGTAAACTAGCGAGAAACATAAAATGGACTGTAAAATCGTCATTAGGTATGTAAAAAGGAAAGGATTAGCAAATACAAATGTGGGCCCATTACAGACAGAGACAGGGTAACTTATAGTGGTGAATAAGGAACTGGCAGAGAAACTAAACAATACATTAGGTTTGTCTTCAGGGAGGAAAATACAAAAAAAACCTCCATAAATACTAATAATAAAGAGCGAGAATCGGGAACTGAAAGAAATTAGTGTCAATAAAAAAAAAAGTAGTACTGGAGAAATAAATGGGACTGAAAGCTAATAAATCACCTGGACCTGATGATCCAGTGCTTGGGCCCCAGATATTCACAATATTTATCAATGATGTGGATGTGGAGACCAAATGTAATATTTCCAAGCTTGCTGATGACACAAAAATAGGTGGGAATGTGAGATGTGAGGATAATGCAAAGAGGCTTTAGGGGGATTAGACAAGTGAGTGGGCAAAAAAATTGACAGTTGGAATATAATGTAGAAAAAGGTGAAGTTATCCACTCGGTAGGAAAAGAGAAATGGAGAGTATTTCTTAAATGGTGAGAGATTGGGAACTGTTGATATCCAAAGGTACTTGGGCATTCTTGTTCATAAGTCACTGAAAGCTAACATGTAGGTGTAACAATCAATTAGAAAGGAAAATGATATGTTGGCCTTTATTGTAAGAGGATCTGAGTACAGGAGTAAAGAAGTTTTGCTGCAATTGTATGGAGCCTTGGTGAGACAGCACTGGAGTATTAGTTTAGTTTTGAGATACAGCACTGAAACAGGCCCTTCAGCCCACCGAGTCTGTGCCGACCATCAACCACCCATTTATACTAATCCTACACTAATCCCATATCCCCACCTGTCCCTATATTTCCCTACCACCTACCTATACTAGGGGAAATTTATAATGGCCAATTAACCTATCAACCTGCAAGTCTTTGGCATGTGGGAGGAAACTGGAGCACCCTGAGGAAACCCACACAGACACAGGGAGAACTTGTAAACTCCACACAGGCAGTACCCAGAATTCAACCCGGGTCGCTGGAGCTGTGAGGCTGCGGTGCTAACCACTGCGCCATTGTGCCGCCCTGACGAGAAGGGATTGAACCTAAGGAACCAAAAACTGACAGGAAGCTCTGTATCGGAACAATGGGTTATCTTTAAGGAAGAGATGCTTCAAGTACAGGCTAGATACATTCCAACAAGGGCAATAGGTAGGGGAACCAAAAAAAGGGCTCCTTGGATGACCAGGGAGATAGAGATTATGATGAAACAAAAAAAGAGGGTGTGTGGTGCATGTCAGGTGAATTCTTCAAGTGAGAATCAGGCCATTTACAATGGGTTGAGAGGAGAGGTGCAGCGGAAAATAAGACTGGCAAAGAGAGAATGTGAGAATAGGATGACAGTCAACATAAAAGGGAACCCAAAATCTTTTACCAGCATGTAAACAGTAAGTGAGTAGTAAGATGTGAAGTGGGGCCTATTAGGGACAAAGTGGGTAATATATGCTTCGAGGAGCTGGGCAATATTTATATACTTAATGAGTACTTTGTAACTCTGTTCACTAAAGCAGTGCAATCTGACAAAATATCAGTAGAAGCAGAGAAGTTAGAGGCAACGGATAGGGTAAATATTGAGGGGTGGGTGGGGGGGGAAGTACTAAAAAGGCTGGCTATGCTTCAGGTAAATAAGTCCCCTGATCCAGATGGCTTGCATCCCAGGTTACTAAAGGAAGTGGGGATGGAGACAGCAGAAGGGTTTTGCATAATCTTCCATTCTTCACTGGATATGGGGGAGGTGCTAAAAGATTGGACAGTGGAAAATGTGACACCCTTATATGTAATATTTCCAAGATTTCTGATGACACAAAAATAGGTGGGAATGTGAGATGTGAGAATAATGCAAAGAGGCTTTAGGGGGATTAGACAAGTGAGTGGGCAAAAAAATTGACACTTGGAATATAATGTAGAAAAAGGTGAAGTTATCCACTCGGTAGGAAAAGAGAAATGGAAAGTATTTCTTAAATGATGAGAGATTGGGAACTGTTGATATCCAAAGGTACTTGGGCATTCTTGTTCATAAGTCACTGAAAGCTAACATGCAGGTGCAGCAATAAATTAGAAAGGCAAATGATATGTTGGCTTTTATTGTAAGAGGATTTGAGTACAGTAGTAAAGAAGTTTTGCTGCAATTGTATAGAGCCTTGGTGAGACAGCACTGGAGTATTCTGTAGAGATTTGGTCTCCTTCCGTAAGGAAGGATATATTGCCAAAAGAAAGTGAGAGGAAGAGTCACCAGCTGATTCCAGTGATGGCGGGACAGTCGAATGAGGAGAGAATGAGAAGATTAGGCCTATATTCTCTGGAATTTAGATGAATGAGAGGTAATCTTATTGAAGTATCCAGAATTCTTACAGGACTCGACATGTTTGAAGCAGAAAGGACACTGCCTCTGGCTGGGGTGGAGGTGTATAGAACCAGGGGCACATTCTCAGATAAGGAGGTAGGCCATTTAGGACTGAGATGAGGAGGAATTTCTTTTCTCAGAGAGAGGTGAATCTGTGGAAGGCATTCTCTACCACAGAGAGCTGTGGAAGCTCATTCACTGAGTATGTTCAAGACAGCTGTTGTTAGATTTCTAGACATTAAAGACATCAAGTGATAAGGGGATAGAGCAGGAGAATGTCATTAAGGTAGAAGATCATCCCTGATCTGGTTGAATGGCGGAGCAGACTCAAGGGGACAAATAGCCTAATCGCGCTCCTATTTCCTATGTTACTCACTGACCAGGTGAGCCTTTCTTATGCATTATTTTCCCATGAAAGCCTATGGAGATCGAATCATGCAATTTTTTGAAGTGCCCAACTACAAAAGATTTCATTGAACCTCTGGCCGCCCAAGCCAAGCCAAACCCGCAAGATCTCTGACTTCCCATTCTCTGACATCTCTTAAGCATTTGAATGTTAGTGCCTGGCCAAAACAGTCAAAATATGGTGTCCTTGGCACCCAGTTGTTGTATCTCAGCTCCAACTCACATCTGGGCTTCTGAAATCCTGCAAAGGTGCCTAACTGTGAACAGTGGTATTTTAACAGATAATCTCCTGTATCTGTGTTCATTAACTGTGCTGCTTCCAGTACTGAGTCTCCTGCATCTGTTGTTATGACTGAGGTGGGAAGAGTGCATTGTTTACTCTAGTTCCACTTCTCTTCTTATAACAAAAAGAAATGGAAGCACTTGTAAAACCTTCACACTTGGCAGAGTGAAATACATTGTTAGATGTGTTTCATTGCAAAATGTGGAAAAAAAACAGACGATGGAAAAAAATGAAAACAACATTTTCACACTCGTACTCATTCTCTTTACCTGTAGTTAATACAATTCTGCTTTGTACCATCTTTGAATTCATATAATATAAACAAAGTTAGATTCTAGAAAAAGTGTCAGCAATTACATTATTTTTGCCCGAAATGTGGATAATCTTTAAGCGATAAGGTGGCAATAGTAAACTCCATCGGAATTGTCTGGCATTCTGTTTTTAAATTTTTCCACAAAGGCTAGGGGCTAATGATTAGTATATACTGGTGTCTCTCCGTAGTCGTGGTGAATAGACTTCAAAAAGCTTAAAGCCAATAATAAACTTAGGGGTTCTTCTTCCACTGTTTTTATCTTTTTTGAGGTCGAGTTAGCTTTTTGGAAAAATATCTCACTGTCATTTACATACCTGATCCATCGATTTGCAACAGGTTTGCACCAGCCCCACGTCACTAGCCTCAATCGTTACCTTGCAGGGCTTAGTGAAATGTGAAGCAGCCAACACTGTTTCATTAGTCAAAATGGCTTACAGATTCTCAAAAGATGCTTGGCACTCTCATGACCACACTACCTTGGTTTTCTTGTTCTGTACCAAATCTGTCAGTGGAGCAACTATAGTATTAAAATCTGGTACAAATGTTCAGTAGAAACCACACATCCTCAAAAACCTCATGATTTCTCACTTTGTCTTAGGGCTAAGACATTCCACCAGTGCTTGTACTTCTGCTGTTCTTGGCAACACTTCTCCTTGCCCTATTGTATATAGATAGGTTACTGCCGCTTTTGCAAATGCACTTTTGGTAAGTTTTATAACTAAATCAGCCAATTGTAATTTTCTAAACAGAGCTTCTAGATGTTTCAAGTGGTCCTTCGAAGTGTCAATGTATATTAGCACATTATCAAGGTAAACTATACAGTCAGGAACACTGGCTATCACTTGGTTCATTGCCTTTTTTATTCCGAATGGTATCTCTTGGTATTGAAAAATACCGTCTGGTGTGAGAAAGGCTGATATTTCTTTAGATTGGGTGTTAAAGGAACTTGCCAGCTTCCCTTTAGCCAATCTATTTTTGTAAGAAACGTGGCATTGCCCAATGTGTCAATACAGTCTTTCAAGTGTAGAATTGGGTAAGAGTTTCACTTTGTTACTGTTCTCGATATGCGTTCTTACCAATGGAGGGAGTAAGTTTTTAAATTCTTCCAGGAGAATTAGTTCCAAACATTTCTCATACGTGGACTCTACCTTTAGTGTCCATATACAACGATCAAAATTAATTTGCTTTACCTCTCAAATTCTATAAACGTCTGCACAATCTCCGGTGGTTCCAAAATTTCTGCTGGTACGCTTCAGGAACTAACTCATATGCAGGGAGAGTAACCTTTTTTTGCCATCACATAACCTGCAGAAACCTCCTCAGAAAGCATGGCATAAATTTCATGAGCTATGCCCATCAACCTGCTTTGCATAAGCAGTATCCAGCTTTCCTTTGGCCACTTCATCTGTTTGGCTACCTTTTCAAAAGAAATGAAAAATGCCTCTATGGCTCTTTCCTCAAACTTAGGTAGTGCTTCCACAAATTTAAACAGCTCTTCACTGGGCCCTGGCTGGGGTCTGATCTTTACCCACCAAAACCTGCACTGGAGTCAAGACCACCCCTTTGTTTTAGTTCCATTGTTTTTTTAATTTGAATTTTCTTTCTCTTTGTCTTTCCCTTTCCCTTTCCTCAAGTTCAAGTTTATTCATTTTCAATTCTCTTATAGGTTCAAATTTCTGTTCAATTCTGCTGCATTTTTGTTTTTCTGTTGCAAAGTAAAATTTTCCACTTCTTTTTATTTGTCAAGTTTAAGCTGCTTCATGAATTTTAGCTAATTCTACTGAATTACTTTCTGGTTTACATTCTTCTTCTTCCAACTGCAAAAGTTGTGCTATTACTTCAATAAAAGCAAAATACTGTGGATGCTGGAAATCTGAAATAAAAACAAGAAATATTGGAAATGCTCAGCAGGTCTGGCAGCATCTGTGGAGAGAGAAGCAGATTTAACGTTTAAGGTCAGTTCTGAAGAAGGGCCACTGACCTGAAACATTAACTCTGCTTCTCTTTCCACAGATGCTGCCAGACCTGCTGAGCATTTACAGCATTTCTTGCTATTACTTCAATGATATCTGATTTCTTAGTTCCTGGTTTTAACTCTGATGCCAACAGGTCAGCTAAATCCTTTCGGCTAACCTTGGTTAACGTTCTCAAATTAAGCAGAGAAACATCCTCCTTCCCCAGAAAGGTCACAGCAACGAATGAAGACATTCCCGTGGTGTAGATGTTACTAAATTGCACAAGAAACCTGGTTTTGTTTTGTTTTTACTTTTTTTCTTTTCAATTATTGCACATCATTGGCGTTGGGTTTATCCCACAAAGAGCCCCCAAATATATGTTACAAACGAGGCAAGAGGAGTGCACTGTTTATTTTAATTCCACATCTCCACAGTTCACAACATATATATATTTCCAATTATGGATACAGTCAATTATGGACTCTATTTTCTCCCAGACGAAAACACACCCACCAGGTTTCTGTAACAAGCAACAAAATTATCAGTTCTTATAAAACAAGTCTTTACCAGTGATAAAGCAAAGCGTTAATACACAGATTAAAATATTAAAGTCCCATTTTTACCTTAACCCCACACACACACACACACACACACACACACCGCTTAACTGAAGAAAAAAAGATTTCTTAAAGGAAAACGAGAAGATATTGTTACGACAGTTGTCATAAATTTTGTCACAACTTGGAATTGTTATTTTTGAAACTTAAGAGGCTGATCTTTGGGTGTTCTTTTTTAAAAGGAATTTCAACAAAATGTTGACCAGCAAACATGTTTTTACTGGAAAGCCTGTGATATTAAGTAAATAGCACAAGGGGTTCTAACATGAAGGGACAGATATTTTCAAGGAAATGACAGACCACAATATATGGCTGTCACAGGATTGTTGATGAACGTTTTTTGGTTTCACTTTAAACTGTTAGAAGCCAGCTATTTTTTGGTCGAAGAAAGGCAGTTGGATTTTGATTATTGAGCTGCCAGCAGATCAGAAGAAAAACAAACAGATCAATGTTACCTCTCTTTGAATAATCCGTGCTGGTGAATGCAAAAGCCTGTGTGAGGTTGTACCCTTGCCTCCTGTGCTTTGAAGACATTCCAAATGGTTGCAGAAACTTTGAATCTTTAAAAAATGACTTTGCATCGAATGTGTGAGGATTGAAACCCCTGTTGCTGCACACCTGCTGTAAGACCAATGTGAAGCCTTCTGTAGCTGAATTTCTTTCAATGCCTACCCAAACAGAAGGTTCACCAACATCACCTGGAAAGATTTCTAGTGGTAGCCACCTATTCATCTTTGGGACACCTCGCCAAAAGAAAGGACGTCCTTCCATATCTTTGCAGTCTAAGTTTTTTTTTATTCCTTCTATTTCTTTCTAACAGCTGCAAACAAAAAGTCCTTTTTCCCCCATTAACTTGTTTTTGGATGTATGTACATGTGTGAGTGGTAGGATAAAAAAAAAACTACTACGGGGCTTTAATATCTCAATTCACGTATATACTTACTCCCTTATTGGTTCAGACTTGGTTTTATAATAAACGGATAATTTTGTTGTTTATTAAAGAAACCTGGGGACAAATAGAATATCTAAGTGACTTTTTTGGTAAGTGTGAAAATGTATTGATATGTTGTGAACTGTGGACAAGTGGTACTGAATTAACAGTGCACTCCTCCCGCCTCAGTGGTAACAATTTGGAAAGATGTCTTTTTTATTGGTTTTACGTCCCAAATGCTAATAGACAGCTGACACTGGGATCGATCTAGAACAGTTCATTTGAGGCGACATTGCGGATCAGTTTGGATAGGCTTTCCAGGAAATCCAGCGACAGAGCTTCCTTACTGGCCTTGCAGGAAATGCAGCAACAGTTTCAGCCTGCTTCTTTCACTGACTTTGCAGATTCTCAAGAGATGGTAAACTGGCGGGCTTTTTCCAATCTGCCAGAACAGACTGAGTTGGGGTGGTTTTCTTGGCAAGTTGATTCTGCAACTCCCTTTTAAAACAGTGTTCAACCCAATTGTCCTTTTTTAAAAATTCAAAGTGAAACCAAAAAACATTCTGGAAGGCAAACCACTTGACCTCTATATTCTTGACCTCTATCTTCTATGTAAACATCTTCTCCAAGCCAAACAAACACAACCCTGATGGATATTTATTTGAAGGCAAGTGTATTCCAGTAATTGTTTACAATCCAAACCTCTCAGTGAACCTGGTAAACAAAAACATCCACGTACTCCTTTTCAATTTGAACACAAATTCTCAAAATGTATCAAAAAATAGAAGCACTCCTAATGCTATATCTATAAAAAATGGTGTTTCCAGCAATGAGTCCTCTGTCACAATGTCTGTGAACAGTGGTCTATGCGATAGGAAGTCTAATGCATTTGTGTCTATGAGCATTAGTGTTTCGAGTTGTGAGTCGCCTGTACTCGTGTTTGTGAACAGTGGCGTTTCCAGTAGTAAGTTTCCTTGATCTGTGCCTATGAACAGTCGTCTTTCTAGCCGTGAGTCCACTATACCTGTGCCTTTGAACAGTGTTGTTTCCAGTAGTGAGTCTGCTCTATTTGTGTCTATGAACAGTCGTACTTTGAGTAGTGAGTATCTGTTTCTGTGAACAGTGATGTATGCAGCAGTGAGTCTCTTTAATGTGTGTCTATGAACAAACGTGTTTGCAGCATTGTTTCTGCTTAATAAGTGCACCTTAACGGTGGTGTTTCCAGCAGTAAGTCTCCTGTGTCTGTACCTATCAACAGTAGTGCTTCCAGTAGTGAGTCCCCAGTGTCTGTGCCTATGACCAGTGGTATTTCCAGTAGTGAATCTCCAAGCTGTGTGTGTATGAACAGTGGTGTTTCCAGCAGTGAGTCTCTTGCATCTGTGATTATGACAAGTGGTGTTTCCAGCAGTGAGTCCCCTGTGTCTGTGTCTATGAAGAGTGATGTATCTGTGTCCATGAACAGTGGTGTTTCCAGGACTAGGTCCCCTGTATCTGATATAAAAACAAGAAATGCTGGGAATACTCAGCAGGTCTGGCAGCATCTGTGGAGAGAGAAGCAGAGTTAACGTTTCAGGTCAGTGACCCTTCTTCAGAACTGGCGAATATTAGAAATGTAGAAGGTTATAAGCAAGTAAAGTGGGGGTGGGGCAAGAGATAACAAAGGAGAAGGTGTAGATAGGACAAGGTCACAGAACAGCTGACCAGAAGGTTGTGGTGCAAAGGCAAACAATATGTTAATGGCGTGTTGAAAGACAATGCATTAGTACAGATAGGGTGTTAATGGACTGGAAATTGAACAGCCACAAGTACAAACATGAAAAAAAAACAGTGGGTAAGCAAACTAAACAAACTAAGATGAAATAAAATAAAATAGACACAAGCAAATTTTAAATAAAGGAAAAAGAAAAAATAGCTAAAAATAAAAATAAAATGGGGGGCCCGTCATACTCTGAAATTATTGAACTCAGTGTTCACTCCAGCAGGCTGTAGTGGTGCCTAATCGGTAAATGAGAAACTGTTCCTTGAGCTTGCGTTGATGTTCACTGGAACACTGCAGCAATCCAAGGACAGAGATGTGAGCATGAGAGCAGGGGTGGGGCGGTGGGGGCGGGGGGGGTGGGCAGTGTTGAAATACCCAGCAACCGTAAATTCGGGGTCCTGCTTGCGGACTGAGTGGAGGTGTTCTGCAAAGCAGTCAGCCAGTCTGCGTTTGGTCTCCCCAATGTAGAGGAGACCACATTGTGAGCAGCGAATACAGTATACTACATTGAAAGAAGTACAAGTAAATTGCTGCTTCACCTGAAAGGAGTGTTTGGGCCTGGGATCGTGAGGAGAGAGGAGGTAAATGGGCAGATATTACATCTCCTGCGATTGCAGGGGAAGGTTCCATGTGAAGGGGACAAGGTGGTGTGGTAATGGAGGAGTGGACCATGGTGTCACGGAGGGAATGATCCCTTCGGAATGCTGACAGGGGAAGGGAGGGGAAGATGCATTTTGTAGTGGCATCACGCTGGAGGTGGCAGAAATGGCGGAGGATGATCCTTTGGATATGGAGGCTGATGGGGTGGAAAGTGAGGACAAGGGGAACCCTGTCACGGGTCTGGGAGGGAGGGGAAGGGGGTGAGGGTAGAGGTGCGGGAAATGGGCCGGACATGGTTGAAGGCCCTGTCAACCACAGTGGTGGGGGAGGGGGGGGGGGGGAATCCTCGATTGAGGAAAAAGGAAGACATATCAGAAGTAAAAACAAGAAATGCTGGAACCACTCAGCAGGTCTGGCAGCATCTGTGAAAAGAGAAGCAGAGTTAACATTTCCGGTCAGTGACATATCAGAAGCGCTGTCATGGAAGGTAGCATCATCAGAGCAGATGTGTGGGAGTTGGAGAAACTGGGAGAATGGAATGGAGTCCTTACAGAAGGCAGGGTGTGAAGAAGTGTAATTGAGGTAGCTGTGGGAGTCGGTGGGCTTATAATGGATATTAGTAGTCAACCTATCCCCAGAGATGGGGACAGAAAAATCGAGGAAGGGAAGTGTTGGAGATGGACCATGTAAAGGTGAGAGAAGGGTGGAAATTAGAAGCAAAGTTGATAAAGTTTTCCAGTTCGGGGCAGGAGCAGGAAAAAGCAATAATACAGTCATCAATGAACCAGCCAAAGAGTTGGGGGAGGGGGCCTGAGTAGGACTGGAAGAAGGAATGTTCGACATATCCCACAAAAAGACAGGCATAACTAGGACCCATGTGGGTACCCATAGCAACACCTTTTACTTGACGGAAGTGAGTGGAGTTGAAGGAGAAGCTGTTCAATGTGAGAACAAGTTCAGCCAGGTGGAGGAGGGTGGTGGTGGATGGGGATTGGTTGGGCCTCTGTTCCAGGAAGGAGCGGAGTGCCCTCAAATCGTACCAGTGGGGGATGGAGGTGTAGAGAGATTGCACATCCATAGTGAAGAGGAGGCGGTTGGGGCCAGGAAACTGGAAATTGTCAAAATGACGTATGGTGTCAGAAGAGTCCTGGATGTAGGGGGGAAAAGACTGGACCAGCAGAGAAAAGATAGAGACAAGATAGGAAGAAATAAGTTCAGTGGGGCAGGAGCAGGCTGACACAATGGGTCTGCCAGGACAGTCCTGTTTGTGGATTTTGGGAAGGAGGTAGAAGCGGGCTGTCCGGTGTTGTGGGACTATGAGGTTTGAAGCTGTAGAAGGAAGATCTCCAGAGGAGATGAGGTCAGTGACAGTCCTGTGGATAGTAGCTTGATGGTGGGGTCATGGTCCAGAGGGAGGTAGGAAGAAGTGTCTGAGATTTGGCGCTGAGCCTCTGCAAGGTAGAGGTCGGTACGCCATACAACAACAGCACCACCCTTGTCTGCAGGTTTGATGACCATGTCGGGGTTAGACCTGAGAGAATGGAGTGCCTCAAGTTCAGAGGGGGACAGGTTAGAGTGAGTGAGAGGTGCAGAGAAATTGAGATGTCCAATGCCTCTCCAACAGTTTTCAATGAAAAGATGATGAGCAGGTAAGAGACCAGGGGGAAGGATCCAGGTAGAGGGAGAATGCTGGAGGAGGATAAATGAGTCTACTGATTGGAGGAAGGACTCCTGGTCAATGAAGTGAGCCCAGAGGTGGAGGCGACCGAAGAAGAGCTCAACGTCATTCCAAGTGCGAAATTCATTGAGGTGGGTATATCAGGGGTTAAAACTGAGACCTTTGCTGAGTACAGAACGTTCAGTGTCACAGAGGGGGAGGTCAGAGGGTATAGTGAATACACGGCAAGGGGTCAGATCAGAAGGGGTGTGGTCAGAATGAAGTGAAGGGGAAGAAGTTCTGGAGGGGCATTAGTCCCCATCAGCTGCTGGAGCTTGCGTTCCTTGATACCTGAAAGGAAGAAAAAATTTTTTGTTAATGCGTCAGATGAGACAATCTGATTCTATGAGCAGTGGTGTGTAAAGTATTGAGTCTCCAGTTTCTTTGTCTGTGATCAGTAGTGTTTCCAGCTCTGTGTCTCCTCTGTATGTGTCTATAAATAGGCTTGTTTCGTGTACTGCAAACACACACACACCACAGGCCAAGTCATTGAGCAGTTGTGTATCCAGTAGTGAGTCCCCTATTTTTATGTTTGTGGACAGTAGTATATCCAGTATTGAGTCTCCTGTATCTCTGTCTGTGAGCAGTGGTGTTTCCAGCAGTGAGTCACCTCTATCTTTCTCTATGAACAGACGTGCCTCCTGTAGTGGGACGCCTGTATCTGCACCTATTAACAGTTGTGTATTCAGTAGTGATTCCCCTATTCTATGTCTATGAAAAGTGGTATCTCCAGTAGTGAGTCCCTTGTACCTGTGTGTATGAACAATGATGTATCCAGTAGTGAGTCTCCTCCAACTGTTTCAGTGATCTGACGTGTGTTCAGTAGTGCGAACCCTGCATCTGTATCTATGAACAGTGTTATATCCATCAGTGAGTCTCCTGTATCTATCTGTGATGTGGTGTTTCCACCAGTGAGCATGTGTGTCCACGAACAGTGGTGTTTCCAGCTGTAGGTCCCCTTCAACTGTGTCGATGAATAGTTGTGCTTCTCGCAGTATGTCGCCTGTATCTGTGTCCATGAACAGTGGTGTTTACAGCAGTTAGTCTGCTGTATCTGTGTCTGCAATGAGTCGTGTTTGCAGCAGTGATTATAATGCAACTGTGAATATGAGCAGTGATGTTTCCAGCTGAGTATCTCCTCTATCTTTGCCTATGTTCTTTCGTTTCCAGCAGTGAGTCTCGTGTGTCTCTGTCTACCGATAGTGATGTATCCGTTCGTGAGTCACCTGTATCTGTGTCAATGAACAATGGTGTTTAGAGCAATGGGTCTCACGTAGCTATGCCTCGTAAGGGGTACAGATAGGATTTTTGTGGCCACAAACGTGAATCCAGGATGGTATGTTGCCTCCCTCATGCTAGGGTCAAGGATGTCACGGAGCAGCTGCAGGACATTCTGAAGGGGGAAGGTGAACAGGTAGAGGTCATGGTATACATTGGTATCAACAACATAGGTAGAAAGAGGGATGAGACCCTGCAAGAAGAATTTAGGGAGCTATGTAGCAGATTAAAAATCAGGACTTCAAAGGTTGTAATCTCTGGATTATTCCCGGTGCCATGTACTGGTGAGTATAGGAATAAGAGGATACAGCAGATGAATGC
Source organism: Heterodontus francisci (assembly GCF_036365525.1). Taxonomy (NCBI): domain Eukaryota; kingdom Metazoa; phylum Chordata; class Chondrichthyes; order Heterodontiformes; family Heterodontidae; genus Heterodontus; species Heterodontus francisci. Next base: position 871,399 of record NW_027141362.1, read on the forward strand.
GTGGCTGAAGAGATGATGCAGGATGGAGGGCTTTAGTTTTCTGGATCACTGGGTCTGTTTCTGGTGAAGGTGGGACCCGTGCTAGTTGGACCAGTTGCACCTGAACGGGAACGGGACCAACATCCTTGCTGGGAGATTTGCTTGTGCTGTTGGGGGGTTTAAAGTAAATTTGCAGGGGGATGGGATAAAGGTACAGTAGGCGGTGATGCACAGTCAAAATAATAGAAACTGAATCAGTCTGGAAGGCAGAGCAAATATAGACCTGTTAAGGCACGTGAAAAATGCAGGTCTGGATTGCAGCTATTTTAATGCAAGGAGTCTTACTAATAAGGCAGATAAATTGAGGGTGATGATTAGCACATGAGATTATGATATTATTGCTATCACAGAGACGTAGTTAAGGGAGGAGCAGGACTGGCAGCTCAATATTCCAGGGTATAGAATCTGCAGGCGAGAAAGGGGAGGTGGGGGGGGCGCGAGGTTGGTGGTAAAAGAGGAGGTGACATTGCACTCTTGATCAAGGAGTCAGTTACTGCAGTAAGGAGGGATGATATCTTAGAAGGTTCCTCAAATGAGGCCATATGGGTAGAACTTAGAAACAAAAAGGGGGGCAATCACTTGACTGGGAGTGTCCTATAGGTCTCCAAACAGTCAGGGAGAGATATATGAGCAGATATGTAGGCAAATCTCAGAGAGGTGTAAAAATAATAGGGTAATAATAGTGGGGGATTTCAACTTCCCCAATATCAACTGGGATAGTAATAGTGCAAAAGGCTTAAAGGGGGTGGAATTCTTAAAATTCATACAGAAGAGCTTTTTGAGCCAGTATGCAGAAAGTCCTACAAGAGAAGGGGCAGGACTGGACCTAATCCTAGGGAATGAAGCTGGACAAGTGGTAGAAGTGTCAGTGGGGGAGCATTTCAGTGATAGTGACCATAACTCTGTAAGATTTAAGGTAGTTATGGAAAAGGGCAAAGATGGACCAGAAATAAAGGTACTGAATTGGGGGAAGGCTGATTTGAATATGATAAAACAGGATCTGGCCAAAGTGGACTGGGAGCAACTACTTGTAGGAAAGTCTACATCAGAGCAGTGGGAGGCATTTAAAGAGGAAATAGTGAGAGTTCAGAGCCAACATGTTCCTGTTAAGGTGAAGAGTAGGACCAACAGGTCCAGGGAACCCTGGATGTCAAGGGATATAGAGGATTGGATAAGGAACAAAAAGGAGGCTTACAGCAGATTCAGAGGCCTGAAAACAGCAGAGGCACTAGAGTAGGATAGAAATTGTAGGGGGGTACTTAAACAAGTAATTTGGAGAGCGAAGAGGGGACATGAAAAAACACTGGCAGGCAAGATAAAGGAAAATCCCAAGGTGTTTTCTAAGTAGATTAAGAGCAAGGGGTTAACCAGTGAAAGAGTACAGACCAAAGTGGCAATCTGTGTGTGGAGGACATAGATGAGGTTTTAAATGATTACTTTTCATCTGTGTTCACGATGAAGAAGGCGATGTCGGTGTAGAGATGAGGGAGGGGAATTGTGATATACTTGAACAAATTAGCATTGAAATGGAGGAATTATTAGCTGTTTTAGCAGACTTAAAAGTGGATAAATCCCCAGGCCCAGATGAGATGTATCCCAGGCTGTTATGTGAGGAAAGGGAGGAGATAGCAGGAGCTCTGACACAAATTTTCAAATTCTCTCTGGCCACAGAAGAGGTACCAGAGGAATGGAGGACAGCGAATTTGGAACCATTATTCAAGAAGGGTAGCAGGGATAAACCAGGTAATTACAGGCCAGTGAGTCTAACATCAGTGGTAGGGAAATTATTGGAAGAAAATCTGAGGGGCAGGATTAATCTCCACTTGAGGAGGCAGGGATTAATCAGGGATAGTCAGCATGGCTTTGTCAGGGGGGAATGGTGTCTAACTAACTTGATTGAATTTTTCAAGGCGGTGAGTGGATGTGCAGATGAGGGTAAAGCAGTTGATGTAGTCTACATGGACTTCAGTACAGCTTTTGATGAGGTCCAATTTGAGATTGGTTAAGAAGATAAAAGCCCATGGGATTCAGGGCAATTTGGCAAACTGGATCCAAAATTGACTTCGTGGCAGGAGGCAGAGAGTAATGATCGAGGGTTGTTTTTCCGAGTGGAAACCTGTGACCAGTGGTGTACCACAGGGATCGGTGCTGGGCCCCTTGCTGCCTGTAGTGTACATTAATGATTTAGACATGAATATAGGAGGTGTGATCAGTAAGTTTGCAGATGACACGAAAATTGGTGGTGTCATAAATAGTGAGGAGGAAAGCCGTAGATTACAGGACGCTATAGATGGGCTGGTAAGATGGGCGGAGCAGTGGCAAATGGAATTTAATCCTGAGAAGTGTGAGGTGATGCATGTTGGGAGGACTAACAAGGCAAGGGAATATACAATGGATGGTAGGACCCTAGGAAGTACAGAGGATCAGAGGGACCTTGGTGTACTTGTCCATAGATCACTGAAGGCAGCAGCACAGGTAGATATTGTAGTTAGGAAGGCATATGGGATACGTGCCTTTATTAGCCGAGGCATAGAATATAAGAGCAGGGAGGTTATGATGGAGCTGTTATGATGCCAGTTAAGCCACAGCAAGAATACCGTTTACAGTTCTGGGACTGAAAAGGCTCGGGTTGTTTTTCTTAGAGCAGAGAAGGCTGAGGGGGGACATGACTGAGGTATACAAAATTATGAGGAGCATTGATAGGTCAGATAGGAAGAAACTTTTCCCCTTAGCAGAAGGGTCAATAACCAGGGAGCATAGATTTATGGTAAGTGGCAGGAGGTTTAGAGGGGACTTGAGGTGAAAAAGTTTTCAATCAGAGGGTGGTTGGAATTTGGAACGAACTACCTGAAGGGGTGGTAGAGGCAAGAACCCTCACAACATTTAATAAGTATTTAGATGAGCACTTGAAACGCCATAGCATACACGGGTCAAGTGCTGGAAAATGGGATTAGAATAGTTAGGTGCTTGATGGCTGGCACAGACACTATGGGCCGAAGGGCCTGTTTCTGTGCTGTATCGCTCAATGACAGTGGTGCATCCAGCAGTGTGTATCCTCTCTGTGACTATGAACAGACATTTTTCCAGTACTGAGTCACCTGCTTCTCTGTCTGTAAACAGTCGTCTTTCCAGCAGTGAGTCTCGTAAATCAAAGCCATTTGACTAATAATCCAGAGGCTCAGTTATTGTACTGGGGACATGGGTTCAATTCCAACACGGCAGATGGTGAAAATGGAATTCAATTAAAAAGTCTGGAATTACAAGCTTGTCTAATGGTAATCCTGAAACCATTGTCGATTGTTGTAAAAGCCCAGCTGGTTTACTAATGCCCCTTAGGGAAGGAAATCTTTCCTTACCTGGTCTGGCCTACAAGTGACTCCAGAGCCCCAGCAATGTGGTTTCCTTATCAAACCACTAAGTTGTATCAAAGCTCTATGAAAATTAAGAAAAGAGATGAAACTGGACAGACTCCACTGGAAATGACAACCTAGGCACTGGAAATGACAACTGCAAACCCAGCCCTGGCCATCCTGCATAGTCCTCCTGACCAACATCGGGGGTTGTGCTAAAATTGGGAAAGCTGACCCACAGAGTAGTCAAGCAACAGCCTGACATAGTGATACTCACGGAATCATACCTTACAGATAATCACGCAGAGAGCACCATCAAAATCCCTGGGTATGTGCTGTCCTACCAGCAGAACAGACCCACCAGAAGTGGCACTAAAATAAAAGCAAAATGCTGCGGATGCTGGAAATCTGAAATAAAAACAAGAAATGATGGAACCACTCAGCAGGTCTGGCAGCATCTGTGGAAAGAGAAGCAGAGTTAACGTTTCAGGTCAGTGACCCTTCTTCGGAACCGTTCCGAAGAAGGGTCACTGACCCGAAACGTTAACTCTGCTTCTCTTTCCACAGATGCTGCCAGACCTGCTAAGTGGTTCCAGCATTTCTTGTTTTTACACCAGAAGTGGCGACAGACTGGTATACAGTCGGGAGGGAGTTGCCTTGGGAGTCCTCAATATTGAATGTGGACCCCATGAAATCTCATGACGTCAAGTCAAACATGGGCAAGAAAACTCCTGCTGATTACCACCAACTGCACAACCGCCACCCCGTCTCCCCCAACCCCTGCCCCCCGGCTGCTGAATCAGTGCTTCTCCATGTTGAACATCAATTGGAGAAGACACTGAGGGTAGCAAGGACACAGAATATACTCTGGGTGGGAACTTCAATGTCCATCACCAATAGTGGTTCAGTAGCACCACTACTGACCGAGCTGGCTGATTCCTAAAGGACATGACTGCTAGACTGGGTGAGCAGCAGGTGGTGAGGGAACCAACAAGAGGGGAGAAAAAAACTACTTGACCTCGTCTCACCAATCTATTTGTCGCAGATGCAGCTGTCCGTGATAGTATTTGTAGGAGTGACCACCTTACAGTCCTTGGGAAGATGAAGTCCCGTCTTCACATTGAGGATATCTACCATTATGCTAAATGGGAGAGACCTTGAACAGATCTAGAAACTCAAAACTGGGCATCCATGACTCGCCGTGGGCCATCAGCAGCAGCAGAAATGTATTCAACCACAACATGTAACCTCATGGCCAAATTTCCCACCACCCACCCCCCCCACCCCCCCTCCCCAACTCTACCATTACAAACTATTCAGGGGATCAAACTTGGTTCAATGAATAGTACAAGAAGGCATGACAGTAACAGCAACAGCAATAGGCAAACCTACAAAAATGAGGTGTCAGCTGGTGAAGGTGCAACACCGGACTCTTGCATGTCTAACAGTGGAAACAGCATGCGATAGAGAAGGATGAGCGATTCCCACAATCAATGGATCAGACCTAAGCTTTGCAGTGTTGTCATCCAGTCATAAATGGTGGTCGATGATAAAACAACGAACAGGAGGAGCAGCTGCCACAAAAACCCCTCCACAATGATGGTGTGGGAACTCGGCAGCTCAGTGCGAAAGACAAGGCTAAAGCATTTGCATCCAGCTTCATCCAGAAGTGCCAAGTGGATGGTCCATCTCAGCCTCCTCCTAAGGTCCTCGGCATCATAGATGGCAGTCAAATGCCAGTAATGACCATCTCCAACAAGAGAGAATCCAACCATCTCTCCTTGTCATTCAATAGCATTACCATCACTGAATCCCCACTATAAACATCCTTGAGGTTAACATTGACCAGGAATTGAACTGGACCAGCCACACAAGTACTGTGACGACAAAAGCAGGTCGGACTTGGTGATTCTGCAGCGAATAACTCACCTCCTGACTCCCCACATCCTGCCCATCTACAAGGCACAAGTTAGGAATGTGATGGAATACTCTCCACTTGCCTGGATGAGTGCAGCTCCAACAATACACAAGAAACTCGTTACCCTCCAGAACAAAGCAGTCCTCTTGATTGACACACCATTTATCGCTTTCAATATTCACACCCTTCATCACCACGCACAGTGGCTGCAGTGTTTATCATCTACAAGATGTACTGCAGCAACTCACCAAGGATCCTTGACAGCACCTTCCAAACCAGCAACCTCTACCACCTAGAAGGACAAGGTCAGCAGGTGCGTGGGAATACCACCACCTGCACACACTCCTCCAAGCCACACATCATCCTGACTTGGAACTACATTGCCACTCTTTTTCTGTCACTGGGTCAAAATCCAGTTGCTCCCTTCCTACCAACATTACACCACATGGACTGCAATGGTTCAAGAAGGTGGCTTACCGTCACCTTCTCAATGGCAATTGGGGATGGCTAACAAATGCTGGGTAGCTAGTGATGCCCACCTCCTGTGAAAGAATAAAAACATAATCACCTTGGAGTATGTTCTTGACACAACTGGAGTGCAGGACGTTACACAACTGGTTAACTCTTTCAGCTGGCTTTCGTTTCTCCGTGAAGCCACTCCATTCAGTGTCATGAACTCATAGGACCCAGGTTCAGTGCATACCTTGGAAACCTCTGCAGGAGACGAGGTTCCTTCGGTTGGATGTATGACCTAAACATTTCATCCCACGTATCGTCTAGACAGCTCTGGACCCGCATTTCTGTCATATATAGACGTTGTCTTCTCATGTTTGTCAAGAACCTTTTCTTGCACTTTTGGAAATTTGGACCAATGATGTCTGGGCAGTGTGGTTCTTACTCGGGGTGTTGTTCCTAGGTGTAGCATGGCATAACGTCTCAAAACCCCGATGGTGCTGAATCTGCCCTTGTACATCGGCTGCAAAACATGGACTGACCCAATGCATTCGTTCCTGCCTTCTTTTGTTGTTGTTGATACATCAGAGATTTACTGAATTGTTACAATGTTCAGTTACCTGCACATTGGTCACCCTGCTACTGCTGGTCGACTCATATCCAATAGGTAGAAAACATACAGTGACTACACAGTTCTCCTGTAACTGCACCTCAATGATATTGTGCCAATGAAATGCATAAGTGATCAATTGTACACGGATAATCTGGCCATTGCAGGTTTCACCATCAATTCTCAACAGTCGAAGGACATGTCCTTTAAAATTCTAATTGGTAATATTCTAGCACTAATCCCAGTGTCATTTCCCACACTTCCACTCTCACGCCTACCCCTTTCCCCCAGAACGATTATAGGGATCTCTTTGGCCTCACCTTCCACTTCTTCCACCCCATGAGACTTTATATTCAATGGATCATCCTCCACTATTTCAACCATCTCCAGCTTGATGCCACTACTGAACAGATATTCCCTTCGCCTCCCCTTTCAAATTTGCAAAGGGACCGTTGCCTTCGCCATACCCTACTCCAATCCTCAATCACCATCAACAACTTCCTTCCCAATACACCTTTTGTTGCAAGGGCAGGGCATACAACATCTGCCATTAACTACTTCGCCCTCTCCATACAGGTCCCCGAACCCTCCTTTCAGGTTTAACATAAGAACATAAGAAATAGGAGCAGGAATAGGCAATTTGGCCCTTCAAGCCTGCCCGCCAATCAGATAAGATCATGGCTGATCTGTCCCAGACCTCCACTCCTCTTTTGTGCCAGCTCCTCATAGCCCTCAACTCCCCGATATTTCAAAAATCTATCCACCTCCTCTTTAAATGCTTTCACTGATCTAACCTCCACATCTCTCTGGGATATAGAATTCCAGACATTCACTACCCTCTGAGAGAAGAAATTCCTTTGCATCTCAGTTTTAACTGAGTTTCCCCTTATCCTATAACTATGCTCCCGAGTTCGAGATTCTCCCACTACCATCTTCTCAAAATCTACCCTGTCAAGCCCCGTCAGAATCTTGTACATTTCAATAAGATCACTCCCCGTTATTCTAATGAATAAAGGCCTAACCTGTTTAGCCGTTCTTGATAAGTCAACCCCTTCATCCCAGGAGTCAACCTAGTGACTCTCTATTGAACTGACTCCAATGCCAGTATATTCTTTCTTAAATAGGGGGACCAACACTGTCCACAGTACTCCAGGTGCGGCCTCACCAGCACCCTGGACAGTTGTAACAAGACTTCCTTATTTTTAAACTCAGACCCCTTTGCAATAAAGGCCAAAATTCCATTTGCCTTCTTAATTACTTGCTGCACCTGCTTGCTAACCTTTTGTGTTTCATGCACAAGAACACCCAGATCCCTCTGTGATGCACTTTTTTGGATCCTCTCTCCATTTATATGAACTTAATATAATTTAATTTAATTTAACATGAACTTCAAGAGAGAAAAGTCTCCTACATCGAACAAGGTTTAAGAAGAATACTGGGCCCCCAGGAAAAGCAAGACCTACCTACAATCAATGACTTTACAGGGAGCTCGAAGAACAGTAACCAAATCCATCTTCAGACATTGTCTCAAACTTTTCCACTTTATTTCTTCTGCTCTTTTCCATCTCTATCTGCATGTGTGTATCGCATATGCATGCTAGCTTGGGCACATCGCACATCCATAGGCGTGAACCGAATTAGAGTTTAAGTTTAATAAAGTTCAACCTTTTTTCTTTAAACCAAAGATAACCTGTTTGGCTAGTTTCTTTGCCTTTTAATTGGAAGTTAGTGAACAACGATTCAATAAGGAGGAGCTAAAATTACGTTGTGTTTAAAATTAAACCCTGTTATGGTAAGACCAGGTGAAGGCTAAGGGAACCCTTTCTCACCTGGTCGTAACACAAGGTATGTTCCCTTAAAGGGGAAAAGTAGGGCAAACAAATCCAGAGCTCCCTGGATGACAAAATAGGTAGAGATTAAGATAAAGAATAAAAAGTGTGCTTGTGACAGAGGCCATGTAGAAAATAATATTGAGAAGCAGGCTGAATATAGAAGGTCGAGAGGGGAAGTGAAAAAGCAAATAAGAGATGCAAAGAGACAATATGAAAAGACTCTGGCTGCGAGCATTAAAGGAAATCCCAAAGTATTCTATTGGCATTTATGTAGCAAAAGGGTGGTAAAAGGAGGAGTGGGGCCAATTCGTGACCAGAAAGGGGATTTACACATGGAGGCAGAGGGCATAACTGAGGTATTAAATGAATACTTTGCATCTGTCTTTACCAAAGATGAAGATGCAGCCCAGGCTGTGTGGAAAGAGGACGTAAGTCAGACATTAGGCGGGCTTAAAATTGATTAAGAGGAAGTATTAGATAGGCTGGTCTGTACTTAAAGTGAATAAAGCACCAGGACCAGATGAGATGCATCCATGAATACTGAGGAAAGCATCCCCTTGCAGTTTCCTTATGTCCTCATCACAACATGCCCTCCCACATATTTTTGTATTGTCAGCAAATTTGGATATGTTACACTCTGCCCCCTCCTCCAAGTCATTTATATAGATAGTAAATAATTGAGGCCCTCGGACTGATCCTTGTGGCACTCAATGCATGCTCGAAGAACAGCAGCTCATCTTTCTATAAGGTAATTATAGTGTCATAGAATGGTTACAGCACAGAAGGAGGCCATTCAGCCCATCGTGTCTGTGCCATCTCTCTGCAAGAGCAACTCACCTAATTCCACTGCCCTGCTTTTTCGCTGTAGTCCTGCATTTTTTTTTTTCTTTTCAGATAATTAACCTTCCAGACTCAACACTGAGTTCAACAATTTCAGACTAGAATCTCTGCCCCTATTTTGTTTCCTTTTTCTTTGCAAGTTTTGCATTTCCCAACATTTTTTCCCCCTTACATTGCTTTCAGTTGTTCATCCTTGTGCCATTTACATCCTGTCTGGACACATTTTTTCCCTTTTAGGAGCCGCATTATTACTCCATTTGGCCTTGCACCATCAACCCTTCTGTCATTTAATCTCTCCAGTTTATCACAGATCTTCCCTTTTTTTGTTTTACCAACCCTCCTCACTTTCACTTGCTTAAAACATATTACATGTCTAACTTTTCCCAATTCTGATGTAGGTTATCGATCTGAAACGGTAACTCTGTTTCTCTCTCCACAGATGCTGCCTGACCTGATGAGTATCTCTAGCATTGTAAGTTTCTGTTTCATATTTTTAGCATCCACACTACTTTGCTTCTTATGCCATTCCTGCTGACCAAAGCAACTTCCCATTGGCTTTCATTCTGTCTCTCCGATGGTTATACAGACTGATGTTATCTACCAACACTTGGAGTTTACAGTGGTGTCTCAGAGTCTTTCGAATCCTCCTTAGCTGGAATTTTCCAGAGTGTTTGCAGAAACATTTTGAGATTTGGCCAAGTTTCCCAGTATGATTTTGTGTTTTCACGGTGGAGGACATTAGTACCATCCCAATAGTAACAGGTAATGCAGAGGTTATAGAAAGGGGGGAACTTAGAAAAATCATCATCACTGGGGAAAAAGTACAGAGCAAACTATTGAGATTGAAGGTAGACAAGTCCCCAGGGCCTGATGGCCTACATCCTAGAGTCTTAAAGGAAGCAGCAGCGGAGATAGTGGATCCATTGTTTATAATATTCCAAAATTCCCTGGATGCGGTAAAGGTTCCCGTGGATTGGAAAAATGTTAATATAATGCCCTTATTCAAAAGGGAAGGAGGTAGAAAGTAGGAAACTATAGACCAGTTAGTTTAACATCTATCACCGGGAAATTGTTTGTATCCATTATTAAGGAAGTAATAATAGGACAGTTAGAAAGTCAAAACGCAATCCATCAGAATCAGCATGGTTTTATGAAGGGTAAATCGTGTTTGACTAATTTGCTAGAGTTCTTCGAAGCTGTAACAAGCAAAGTGGAGAATGGGGATCCTGTAGATGTAGTATATCTGGACTTCCAGAAGGCATTTGACAAGGTGCTGCACAAAAGGTTAATACACAGGGTAAGATCACTTGGGGTTAGGGGCAATTTATTAGCTTGCGTAGAGGATTGGCTAACCAACAGAAAACAGGGAGACGGGATAAATGGGTCTTTTTCTGGTTGGCAAGATGGAATTAGTGGGTGCCAGAGGGTTCGGTCCGCAGGCCCCAACTGTTTACAATCTATATTAATGATTTGGATGCAGGGATAGAAGGTACTATAGCCAAATTTGCAGATGACACTAAAATAGGTGGGATAGTAAGTTGCAATAAAGAAATAAGAAATTTACAAATCGATATGGATAGGTTAGATGAATGGGCCAAAATTTGGCGGATGGATTTTAACGTGGATAAGTGTGAGGTTATCGACTTTGGTCAGAAGACTAGAAAGGCAAATTATCTAAATGGAGAGAAACTTCAGAGTGCTTCGGTGCAGAGGGATCTGGGTGTCCTCGTGCATGAATCGCAGAAAACTAGAATGCAGGTACAGCAGGCAATAAGGAAGGGCAAATGGAATTTTGCCATTTATGCTAAAGAAATAGAATATAAAAGTAGGGAAGTGTTGCTGCAACTGTACAAGGCATTAGTGAGACTGCACCCGGAGTATTGCGTACAGTTTTGCTCCCCTTACTTGAGGAGGGATTTAGTTGCATTGGAGGCAGTTCAGAGGATTGATTCCAGAGATGAGAGGGTTTGTCTTATGAAGAGAGATTGAGTAGTTTTGGCCTTTACTCTCTAGAGTTTAGAAGAATGAGAGGAGATCTAATTGAGGTATATAAGATGATTAAGGGGATTGACAAAGTAGATGTAGAGAGGATGTTTCCTCTGGTGGGGCAATCTGGAACAAGAGGTCATTGTTTTAGGATAAGGGGTAGCAGATTTAAAACAGAGATGAGGAGAAATTACTTCTCTCAAAGGGTGGTGAATCTGTGGAATTCACTACCCCAGATTGCGGTGGATGCCGGGACATTGAGTAAATTTAAGGAGGAGATAGACAGATTTTTAATTAGCAATGGGTTGAAGGGTTATGGAGAACGGGCAGGAAAGTGTTGAGGCCCAGATGAGATCAGTCATGATCATATCGAACGGTGGAGCAGACTCGAGGGGCTGAATTGCCTACTCCTGCTCCTAGTTCGTATGTTCTATGTTCTTATGTGAATAGACAGTTTAAAAACTCCTTATTCGAATTAATACTTTGAATGCGACACAGTTCTTTTATCAGGAAATTAATGCGGATTTTTAGGTAATCCTTCAGTTTCCTTGGGATCGATATTGAAATATTCAAAATCCTTCTGGAGAGGGCGGAGTAAATAAATAAAGTAAAGTTTGAAGTATTCAGTTAAAAATAAAGCGGTTCCGCTGTGAGAAGGCTCGGCCCTGCGCGGTGTATTTTTCAGTGGATTTTAAATGCAACGCCGTAACCGCTCGAACATGACAACTGCAACAACTCAGTATTGAACAAGTTCAATTCTCCATCCGCAGCAAAAAAAAATCTGCGGCGACTGAAAGTCCAACGTATTGACAGAAATGTGGGAAATATTCAGCAGGTGAAGCAGTATCTGCGAAGAGAGGAGCAAAGTTAACAGTTCAGATCGATGACCTATCATTGTAAAATAACCTCACATCTCTCTGACTCTGCACTGAGTGTTTAATCTCGGTCATGACTCTTTAACTTCTTTTGTCATTTTCAATTTGCTACAAATTCCACAACTGGGACAGAATCGCAGCGATCATTACAATAATCTAAACTCTCCGATATTTAACGGCAATGTCAGATAAATATTAAACAGGATAATGAATATAAACAGCAGGAATGTTGTGTTCTGCTCCGACACGGCACAGACCAGTCTCAGTCTCGGTCCCTGCTCACCGGTTGCTGAAACCTTGTGTCTAGTGTATAAACTGAAACCAGATTCCAGATAAATATTGGAATTAGAGATTAATCACCGAGGACAAGATCACATATATAAAATAGATAACTTACACCAGATAAAACGCCATACCTTATCGATTAGCCGTTAAATGCGTTAGTATATGAAGGAGACTATGAAAGTATTTAAAGTAAATCTGGTGCGTTGTGTGGTGATGGTGGTGGTTGGGGAAATGAATTTAAAGTAGATTCTGTCTCACAGCTAATCTCACATGTGTCTTTCTTCGACCTCTGTCCCTTTGTCCCACAGGTTGCAGTATTTTAAATATTGTCCGCTGCCCCGTGCCACTGTATTCCACAGTCTGCCGACCCACTTTCCAAATACTGTTTTAGTTCGGAGTCTGGAGGAGGATTGAGGGATGAACTGATCGAGTTGTTTAAACATTAAAGGGATTTGATTGGGTAAATAAAGAGGAATAATTTCTTCAGCCAACTGAATCACCAGCTGGTGTCTGACCTGATGAATGTTTCCAGCAGTTTCTGTTTTTAATGTTGCATTTTCACGAGAGCAGTTTTCCTAACAAAACGGAACTTGTCTCAAGGACTCATTTGCTTTTTCAGCTCTTCTCACCCAAGAGCGTTCTTTATATTTCCACACAAGTGTTTTAAAGCCTGCAGTTTCTGAACACAGCCTCCTGCGTCACAGGAGTTCAAACGATATTTCTCTCAGGACCAACCTGTTCTAATCGCTCCTTATTCACCATTCGCAATCTTTTCATTTATCCTCCATTCATTTCAATCGCACATTTCAGCAGATAACTTGAATTCGGAACAATCTCCAACTTGATGCGCCGCCTCAGCTTGTCAGCCCATCTTTCATTCACTTCATCTGCTCAGAGAAAAGCGCCAGCCAGCGTGTAAAAAAAAACCCAGGTCTTCAGTTAGCTTTGAAATTATCAATAGATTCCCAAGAAAATGTTGTGACCAATGGCGCCGCTGCCCTTCCGGAGGTCAGTCCTGCTTTCACAGCGCTTGTCTGACTGGCCATCCCACAGATCAAAAAGTATCGACTGGTTTCAAGGCACAGATGTACATTGGTGTAAATGGGAGATCCACCCCCAGGAACAGCGGTGGTGTCAGAACAACATAAACGCTTAAATATTGAATGTGAGTGTTATATTAGGTAATCCCGCAGTAAAGTGACAATGAAATGGAAGGAGGAAAGTAAAGGAGGGTTAGTGATCGTGGAAGGAGAAAAATCTGGGAGAAGAGGTGGGTTTGCATTTTGGAGCATCAAGTACAGCCATGTGAGAGCGCGAGGTTTTGATGCAGTAAATTGGTTTCCGTCAGCAAAACAAGAAAAATATAACAAACATACAATGAAAACTGATTCTTTATTGCAGGCGAAGCAGAAAGCAAAGGTATAAAGACAGCTGGTGTTGGAACGCGGATTCAAACTGAGGTGACTGCGGCCACAACACAGAGAATTAACTACAATATGATCACAGCACCACATGCCAACTGCACAGTGTAGCGAGTACTCTATAAATACAGTTAAAAACGGAACTGCTTCGAAAAGATGCATTTTGGTGAAGACCACAATAAGAAGATAAAAATACTCCCACGAATGGAATTTGACACATGTCCCAGCAGTGACTACAACTTTAATGCACTGCTTTAGACCGTTCACTCAGAGTATCATAAATAACTGATTACAGCTTTGAATCTAACTGAAAACTGGGTTCCCCCGATTGCCCACCGAGTCCAAGGTTTTGTATTGGACGGAGAGAATCCAACCAGAAGCTGTGGGTCCCAAACGGAGTCGAGATTTATCCACAAATAGAGTCATATATTCCCCAACTTCACACAAAAGTGAAATGTTGCAGATGCTGGAAATGTGAAATATAAAAAGAGAATGCTGGAGTTACTCAGCAGGTTTGACAGCATCTTTGTAATGAGAAACAGAGTTAATGTTCCAGGATGATGACGTTTCGGAAGTTACACAACGACTGAAAAGTTTGACTTGTTAAAATTGCATTGTTGCTGTCAGCAATTTCAATCCCGCTCTCCTATATCATAGATGAGAATACTCACCATTATACTAATGAGGAACACATCCACAGTCTACAGATGGTGGCGTTCATGGTTCTTGTTCCACTCAGTCTTTCCGAAAATACATTTGATAACATTTGATTGTATTCTCTCTGTCCAATGCAAAACCATGGAGTGGGCGGGCAATCATCAGGAAAACCAGCTTTCAGTTAGTTTCAAAACTGTAGACAGTTATTGATGGTAACCTGGGTGAACGGTCTAAGCTAGTAGATGAAAGCTGTAGTCGGTGCTGGGGCGTGTGTCGAATTCCATTCGCGGGGAGTATTGTTGACTTCTTATTTTGGTCTTGTCATCAAAATGCATCTTTTCGAAGCAGTTTCGTTTTTGAGTGTGTTATAGGGTAAGCGCTGAACTGCCCAGGTGGGACGTGGCGCTGTGATCTTACAGTGGTTGGTACTCTGCGTCGTGGCCGCTGCAACCTCGGTTCAAATCCGAATTATGGCACCAGCTGTCTTTGTACCTTTGTTTTCTCCTACGCCTGCTGGACGAACGCAATGAAGAATTACTTTGCATGATTGTTACGTTTTTTCTTTTTCGCGAACGGAAACCAATTCCATTTGTTAAAAGAAAATTTACAATTCACATTTCCATCTCTTTGTAAATTCAGATCCAGAGTAATTGGATCGAGGAGACTGAGTAACAAACACCCGCGCAGAAAAGTGCAGACAATTTGAGGCACAGAAACATACACACAGACAGTTACACAGACAGACATAAGCACAAAGACAAATTTACCAACAGACAGTTAAGTTCACGCCACACAAGTATGAGGCAAGAACGAATCCGACCATCTCTTCTTGATAGTAAATAATGGCAATTCTCTCTCTCTCTTTGGCCTCCTTGTCTCGAAAGACAATGGGTAAGCGCCATTGCGTGTATTAATAAAAAAACAAAAAAGTCATTGCAGATTCTGCAAAATTCAGTTCAGCAATTGTCTTTCGGGTGGGATTTTCGAAAAGAGCAACACGGATCATGTCCGACAAGAATGATGAAAAGTCACAGAGTAGAAACGTTAACTCTGTTTGTCTCTGCACAAATAATGCCAGACCTGCTGAGTATTTCCTGCACTTTCTGTGTTTTTTTAAATTTCAGATTCCCAGCATCCACAGTATTTTGTGTGGATGTATTCTGAATGTCCAGAATGGATTGAAGTGTATTTTAAATTGGCCTACAACTGGATATTTATCTTGCCTGTTTTGTATAAAATGGGGTGAGGGGAGGCGGGAACCTGCCCAGTGTGCAGGACACAGGACGAGAATCTGTTCCATTTCCTGGTCACATGTCCGCAGTTAAATAATTTCAAGCACTTTGCTCAGCAGTTGTGTGAGGTTTCCTTGCTGGATGAGGGCAGCAGAGTGGGATTGGGAATCCCATGGGATTCTATTTTGAGATGGAGATTGAAGAAGAGTCTCTTCGGGCCTGGTGGAGCGGCGATGAACTGAGCGAATAGTGTGACCAGATTCCTGATCATTCAAAGAAGGAATTTTGATGTGTTTATTTTGTTTGTTTTTTCTTCACGGGAGTCGAACAAAACTGAAAGAGGATTTGAAAAATATCCTCTTGTGAGCATGTATAAGCATATATCTGTGTAGATATTATTCTCAAAATAATTGAAAGATGGAATATTCACCATTTGTTCAAGTTCAGTACATTAATATGTGAAATGGGCAGCAAATTGGATTTGAATTTCTGAAGTGAATAAAGAGTAAATTAAAAACTATACAGTATGAGCCGTCATGCGGCAGAGCTGAAGTAATCTTGTGATTACTCGAAGGTTAAAAATCAAAGACAACCACAGGGGATAGTAAGTTATCAGGTGTAGGTGGAAATGTGGAGTAATCAACTCAGCAATGAACTTATTGAAAGGCGGAGCAGGTTCGTGTGGTCCAGTGATCTACTCCTGCTCCTAATTCGCATGTTCCTGCATTTACCGTTTAAACTAGGCGACCACTGATTAACTAATTGCTATTATACCTGGATCGCTTTTATGATCAATGTTGAATGTTTTTAAAATGATTTTGTTTTTGTTTCCGTGAGTAAATGGGCCCAGGTCGCGCGAATACATCGACAAATGAACTATGTTCTGCTAAACATAGTCCCGGATTGGCCTGAATGTGACTCCTGTCGAACAGCAACGCATTAATTGGTACCTGCTTATTTCAGAAGAGGAAATCAAATAGTGTTTCAGCAAGCGACATCCATACACAAAACCACCGCTGCTCCTGGAATACAACTCAGTATTATGTGACTTTAAATAAATTCCACATTGTTTGTATTGGATAACATACTGACCCAGGGAGTCCTTCACACAAACTGAGATGTGGATGGGACACGAACATCTGTTTCTGGAGTTAAAGGCTGCACAGATAGAGGCATTGAGTCCAAAAGCAGGGCAGTTATGCCAGATTTTTCTAAAGCTCCGGTTAGGACCCAACGAGAGCATTGTGTCCACTTCTGGTCTGATTGGATAGCTCGGTGGAGAACCGGCATGAATTCGATGGACCGAGTGGCCTCCCTCTAAAGTCTAACCGACTTTCTGACTCCAGACACAAACCCAGGGGGCGAGCTACTAGAAAAAACACTGTTCATAGACACAAACCAAGTCAACTCGCTCCTGGAAATTCCATAGCTGAAGGTTCAAAAAATCCACAATGGTGATGGAGGAAATGTTGGCGAAATAGAGACAATAAAAGACCAAAAGCAGTACATGTCCTTTACAAGATTGATCTGTTTATTACTTTACGGATTTCACACATATTTGTCCTCCACCTCCTTATCTTTAGATATTAATTTGACACAGGATTATTCTCCTTTCACCCACCCCTGGGATTTCTCACATGTTCTGAATCATATCCCACATTTCACCTATTCTCACACCAACCTAAACCTCAGTGCTGGTTCCTTTATCTCTTTGGGTCCAGCAGTGTGATTTAATGCAATGAAATTCTACCTCTATTCTTTTTTCTTTTGGGCCTCCTTATCTCGAGAGACAATGGATACGCGCCTGGAGGTGGTCAGTGGTTTGTGAAGCAGCGCCTGGAGTGGCTATAAAGGCCAATTCTAGAGTGACAGGCTCTTCCACAGGTGCTGCAGAGAAATTTGTTTGTCGGGGCTGTTGCACAGTTGGCTCTCCCCTTGCGCCTCTGTCTTTTTTCCTGCCAACTACTAAGTCTCTTCGACTCGCCACAATTTAGCCCTGTCTTTATGGCTGCCCGCCAGCTCTGGCGAATGCTGGCAACTGACTCCCACGGCTTGTGATCAATGTCACACGATTTCATGTCGCGTTTGCAGACGTCTTTATAGCGGAGACATGGACAGCCGGTGGGTCTGATACCAGTGGCGAGCTCGCTGCACAATGTGTCTTTGGGGATCCTGCCATCTTCCATGCGGTTCACATGGCCAAGCCATCTCAAGCGCCGCTGACTCAGTAGTGTGTATAAGCTGGGGGTGTTGGCCGCTTCAAGGACTTCTGTGTTGGAGATATAGTCCTGCCACCTGATGCCAAGTATTCTCCGAAGGCAGCGAAGATGGAATGAATTGAGACGTCGCTCTTGGCTGGCATACGTTGTCCAGGCCTCGCTGCTGTAGAGCAAGGTACTGAGGACACAGGCCTGATACACTCGGACTTTTGTGTTCCGTGTCAGTGCGCCATTTTCCCACACTCTCTTGGCCAGTCTGGACATAGCAGTGGAAGCCTTACCCATGCGCTTGTTGATTTCTGCATCTAGAGACAGGTTACTGGTGATAGTTGAGCCTAGGTAGGTGAACTCTTGAACCACTTCCAGAGCGTGGTCGCCAATATTGATGGATGGAGCATTTCTGACGTCCTGCCCCATGATGTTCATTTTCTTGAGGCTGATGGTTAGGCCAAATTCATTGCAGGCAGACGCAAACCTGTCGATGAGACTCTGCAGGCACTCTTCAGTGTGAGATGTTAAAGCAGCATCGTCAGCAAAGAGGAGTTCTCTGATGAGGACTTTCCGTACTTTGGACTTCGCTCTTAGACGGGCAAGGTTGAACAACCTGCCCCCTGATCTTGTGTGGAGGAAAATTCCTTCTTCAGAGGATTTGAACGCATGTGAAAGCAGCAGGGAGAAGAAAATCCCAAAAAGTGTGGGTGCGAGAACACAGCCCTGTTTCACACCACTCAGGATAGGAAAGGGCTCTGATGAGGAGCCACCATGTTGAATTGTGCCTTTCATATTGTCATGGAATGAGGTGACGATACTTAGTAGCTTTGGTGGACATCCGATCTTTTCTAGTAGTCTGAAGAGACCACGTCTGCTGACGAGGTCAAAGGCTTTGGTGAGATCAATGAAAGCAATGTAGAGGGGCATCTGTTGTTCACGGCATTTCCCCTGTATCTGACGAAGGGAGAACAGCATGTCAATGGTCGATCTCTCTGCACGAAAGCCACACTGTGCCTCAGGGTAGACGCACTCGGCCAGCTTCTGGAGCCTGTTCAGAGTGACTCGAGCAAAGACTTTCCCCACTATGCTGAGCAGGGAGATTCCACGGTAGTTGTTGCAGTCACCGCGGTCACCTTTGTTTTTATAGAGGGTGATGATGTTGGCATCGCGCATGTCCTGGGGTACTGCTCCCTCGTCCCAGCACAGGCATAGCAGTTCATGTAGTGCTGAGAGTATAGCAGGCTTGGCACTCTTGATTATTTCAGGGGTAATGCTGTCCTTCCCAGGGGCTTTTCCGCTGGCTAGGGAATCAATGGCATCACTGAGTTCCGATTTGGTTGGCTGTATGTCCAGCTCATCCGTGACTGGTAGAGGCTGGGCTGCATTGAGGTCAGTCTCAGTGACAGCATTCTCCCTGGAGTACAGTTCTAGGTAGTGCTCAACCCAGCGGTCCATCTGTTTGCGTTGGTCAGTGATTATGTCCCCCGATTTAGATTTGAGGGGGGCGATCTTCTTGATGGTTGGCCCAAGAGCTCTCTTCATGCCATCATACATTCCTCTGATGTTTCCGGTGTCTGAGGCCAGCTGAATATGACTGCATAGGTGTTGCCAGTAGTCGTTTGCGCAACGCCTAGCTGTTCTTTGTGCAGTACTTCTGGCTGCTTTAAGTGCTGCGGATGTTAAATCGCTGGGGGCTTTCTTGTAGTTCAACAGTGCAATGCGCTTAGCGGCTATGACAGGTTCCAGCTCTTCATTATGAGATTGAAACCAGTCTGCATTTCTCTTCGCACTTTTGCCTTAGGTGGTCAAAGCTGACTCATAGATGGCGTCTCTGATGTGGGCCCACTTGGTCTCAGCATCCCCTGTGGGAGTGTTTTGAAGGGCTGTTACAAGTGAATTTAGAAATTTTTGTAACAGCTGTGGGTGAGAAATTCTGCTCGTGTTGATGCGCGGGTGGCCCTTCTGCTTGGAATGATGCAACTTCTTTGGTCTGAGTCTAACCTTGCTGCACACCAGGGAGTGGTCGGTGTCGCAGTCCACACTGTGGAAGCTGCGTGTGATTTGAACACTGTTTAAGGCGGCTCGCCTTGTGACAATGAGGTCTAGCTGGTGCCAACGACGTGATCTTGGGTGCCTCCATGAAACCTGGTGACAGGGTTTAGTGTGAAAGAACGAGTTGGTGATGCAGAGGTTATGATAGGTACATAACTCAAGCAGTCTCTGCCCGTTCTCATTCATCCTTCCAACGCCATAGCGCCCAAGGCAGGAGGGCCATGAGTCATGGTCGGCCCCAACCCTGGCATTAAAGTCCCCCAGCAGGAATAGGTGTTCGGTGTTGGGGATGCTGCTAATGATGTTATGGAGTTGTTCATAGAACTGGTCTTTAGCTTCAGGTGGGGAGCAGAGTGTTGGAGCATAGATGCTGAGTAGGTGTACTGGACCAGAGGTGGTGAGCAGTCGGATGGACAGTATGCGTTCCGAGCCATTTGAGGGAGGCTCTATCATGCTGAGCAAGGAGTTTCTGATGGCGAAGCCCACTCCATGCTGTCTTGGTTCTTCAGGATCCCTGCCCTGCCAGAAGAAGGTGTAGTCTTGCTCTGCTAGAGAGCCACTCGCGGGGAGGTGAGTCTCCTGAAGTGCTGCAATGTCCACATTGAATCTACTGAGCTCGTTGTTAATGATGGCGGTCTTCCGAGAATCGTTGATTTGTGTAAGGTCTTCTGACAGGCCAGGACACATAGTTCTGACGTTCCAGCTTGCAAAGCAAAGGGCTGGTACCTTCTTTCCTTTTTTCATGTTGTTTGGTGCGGTGTATCAGTCCACCTTTCGGGCAATGACCCTGAACTCCAAGCACCCATTGAAGCAGGCAGACTGTGGCGGGACAGAACCTTATTGACCGGGGGCTGCCCGGTTTGAGGCGGGCGGTAGCTGTCCAGTGAGGTGCAATGACCTCTCCCACCGACAAAGGCAACCCGTGGCGCCCAGTTTCTACGCCAATTTATCTGGACTTATAACCCGTAACTGCTGCCTTCCGTGTTGTTTTAGTCGCTGTGAGGCAACTATGGAGTGACCTCTCCATGGTGCATGCCTGGGCAAATTTATGGAGGTTGAGAGTTGCCCAGTCGTCAAAACCCCCCTCTCGGCCTTTCTGGTGGGGTCCAAAGGAGTGCAGGACACGACGTTTGGCACCAGTATGGCTGCAGGAACTGCCGGAAACATGCCAAAGGTGACACATGACCGCCTACGGGGTTCCGCTCCGGATTTTCTGTTAGGGTTTACTCCCTTAGCCTTGGTCCCTCCCGAGACGCCCACAAGGCAGTGGGGTTGTTGGGGCCCCTACACAGGTGTAGGATGGTGCCGGTGGGAGGAGGGGATGCAAGGGGGAGGGGTAGAGGGAGGGGGTGGGGGGGTTGCAGGGGAAGGGGGTGCGGGGTGAAGATGGTGCGAGGGGGGGCGGGCTGGGACGGGGGTTGTGAGGGGGTGAGCTGAGAGGGTGGAGCAGGGAAGGGGACGGGGGTGGGGGGGTGGAAGGGGGGTAAAGGGGTGGGAGTGGGGGGGAAGCTGGTGCAGGTAATAAGCCATTTCCTCAGTGCCCACCATCGACGTCCGGAAAGCTCATCCACGTCCTTCGGGAGGTGAAGCAGACTTAGAGGCGATTACATTTGCTAAGGGTTTTTTTTTTGCAGTGGTTTAAATAAAGGCATGCAGCATTGCCGACAGTGCGCTGCAGATGCTCTCCGAGCCATCTCCCGCGGGCGCTTTGAAGTTGCGGCCGGGGGGTGGGGGGGGGGGGCGGGGGCGTTCGTGGATTTTTTGGGTGTTCGGGGCACCTTTTCTCAGGACTTCTCTCGGGTCCCGCAGCTCCTTCTTCACCTCAATGGACTTACCGCATGCCGTGGCTGCAGACACTCTGGACTGTGAAGACAGCAGGATCGGAGATTGAAGTATCGGCAGCTGTGCTCGTCAGTTTCATCCGGATCAATTTCATTGAGAAAACAAAGAGAAAACAAAAACCTCTATTATCATCTGGATAATGTCACCGTTTCTACCTCGGTCACAGACTCCTACATTGAAAAACACAGTCTTTGTCTGATATTGTCCAACATTACAACTGGAGCAGAGTGGGCCAGAGATGGAGTCAGCAGAAGACACAAAGAACACAGGATATGATATGAGATGTGATTCAGCTTCAATTCTGGGAATTCCTCTGTTATTTTCTTTGTTTCAATAATGTAAGTATTATCCTCAGTGGATATTTCATCCCATTCTTCAGCTCCTCTCTGAATTTAGTCTGGATCACTGCATAAATACACGTGTTTGTGCAGCAGCTCAAAAGCAGGAGCATGTAGCTGGTATAGTCTGCGATCATCATCGGCTCATTGAAACCTGTTGAATAATATTGGTTTGTAATTTGGATTAATAGGAAAAATATCACATACGTCATCCATAACAGTATGAAGTTTCCGGATATAGCGAACAGTAAAATGATAGATTTTCTTCTGCTCTCCATCTCCGGATCACTGTGATCCACGGCATTCCTGGTGCCCCTCAACCTCCTGCGGACTCTACTGGCCACTAAAATGTGTCCAATGGTCAGAGCATTGAGCAGTAATATCAGGAATGTTGGGAGCAGTGGGGTGAGACAGCGGTCAATCCAGCTAAATGCTACCCATGCAGTTAATGTGTAATACTGCAGCTTTTGATGGCAGCCCCAGGGTATGTTGTCGATTGTAATGTAGGGTTCAAATGTAAAGTACCAGGGAATGTTTTTCAAACAGAACAGCAGACACACAGTTCCTATAACTACAGCTGCCGTTTTCTCGGTGCAATATTTAGTCCTCAGCTTCTGGCAACAAATAGTAACAAAACGATCAAAAGTGAAAGCGACTGTTAACCAGACAGAAATATCAGTGGCTGCACGAACCAGGACGGTGTGGAAAGAGCACACAGGGGTGAGAAACAGGAAGGTAGTCGGGAAATAATAATCATTAATCCGATTTAACACCACGTCAGTGATAGTGACCAATAGATCCGCTGCTGCCATGGCGACCAGGTAGTGAGTGATACATCTGGAGAGACCACACTTTCCCCGGGACAGGATCACAATCGTCATCACATTTACTGCAAAACACAAACGAACAGAAAAAAAAGGATCATCCATCAGGATACAAGGAATGATTCAGGTCCACAGTGTTTAGTATGAAATGTCCTTTACTGCAGGATCATGGGATGGGAACTGGAGTTTACCGCTGCTGGAACTGTGTAATTGAAAAGATTTTGATATGAAATTGCAATGTAATGTATACAGTGTGGAGTAAATAAATTTAAAGAGATACCTTTAGCAAATAACATAGAACGAACCAAGTAGACTTTGTGTGGAATTTGCTCAGAGCTGCTCCCGTTCCACTGTAACATCATCGGACGTGCAGTGGAGAACGGAAGAGCTCTGGGTAAATTTCCAGCCATTGAACTGCTACAAGTAAATTAACAGTGAGATAATAAACTATAAATAATTGCAAGAAGTAACAGTCCAGTGAAAGAACAAATGAACTAATCAAAAGAAAACATAAAAAAATTAATTGAAAATAAGTAATAAATGGTCAATTATAAATTGGAAGATAAATGATCTAGTAGGGAATCGTGAGAATGAAACCGGCCCAAAATGTGGTAAATGCTAAACGAGGACCGCCAAGAAATTAGATTAAACGGCGGGGTTTGGATCCGTGAACAGCAGAGGAGAGTAGATACCTGGTGAGGGAAATGGCCTAGAGTTGCCAGGTTATATTTTCAGACTAGCGGTAATGAGTAAAGACCGGTGAAAAACAGCTGCCAAACAACATATTACATGGTGAATTGCTGTGGATCAACTCGACCAAATAACAGAAGTTTCTGTTTACAAACCACCGGATGAACATTTCAGATGTTCAGCCGATTTCCCCTCTCTGGAAATTCATCGGCGATTTAAACAACACAATCCCATCTGAATAAAATCCAACAATGGCCGCAAAGTGAAGTTGAGATGTGAGCAGCAACACAACAATATTTCATCCGTTGATCCTCGGAACAGAAGAACTTTCCAAAGTAGACGATAGAAGAAGGACGACAATCCAGACCAGGATGTTGTCACCTCTGATATTGCAGGAAACCTCAGAGGGAGATGGTGGTGGCGATACCAGGATGGCTGCAAAGATCAGTGCAAGTGAGACCAGAGGTTTCAGGTAAAACCAGATACCTACCGAGAGTCACCTTCAGAGATAATGAGTAAGAAGGTGTTCCCTCTGAATTGGCCGAATCGCTCTGTAATATTAAACCGGTACATCAGCAATATTGAGAATCCATCTCCCTGGTGTGAAAGACTGTCCTGAAGTCCATCCCAGAGGATCGGGGCAATATATAAACCTGAGCTCCAGAACAAACAATCAACAATATAAGAGATATTCCGAATAGTTTGACTGGGATCCTTGGGATCTGCAGGATATTGTGTCCTTCAACAGTTTAACAATTTGATATAGAAAGAGGGTAAGCCGGAAAGTGAGAGAGAGAGAGAATACAACATGTACCAGAGACATTTCTGCACTGAAGAGACATCCTGAGCAGCTGGTGTCGAAATAATTAACTGTATTCCTCTAGAACTGACTTTGATAATAAACTCTTCGGTGTAAATTCTATCACAGGCGTTTCAGAGTGTATAAGCTTAATTTAATTCAGTGTTTGTGTGTGTGTGGTTGGGTGAGGAGTGAGTGGGACGGGTACCTTTGACACAGAAATGTCGTGGGAAAGTTCTAAGAAAAATGACTGTAGTAATCCGGAATCAGAGATGGTGTGTTGCTTCCCAGTCACTGCGAGAGATGGAGGTGAGGCATTTTCTTGAACCGTTGCAGTCCGTGTGGTGAGACTGCTCCCAATACGTTTTAGTTTCGTTCGTAACTTATTTATCTAAAATATTCTGCCATAAACATTGATCAATCATGCCACCTGTTCGTTATTCAAATAGTCATTGATTTAACAATTGTACCAGTTATTCAATGATTTATTCATTATAGTCCCCGTCTTACTTAGAGTGACAGTTTAAGGAGTCGTGACTCTGAATTAACAATGAATCTAATTATAAAACGATTACAATCATTTATACTTGTTTCTGTTTGTAAATGTTATGCAATGACTGGAAACAAAGCAAACAATGTCCATCGCTCACAGAATCCAACCACCAATGTCGCCTGTTAAGTCTAAAAATGTCATTATAACTGTTCCTTAATGCTTATCGTTTCCCAACTCTCGATTCCTTCAGCCTCAGCGTTCATTGTTCGTGTCATATCCGAAATATAAACATTATAATGTATTTTTCAACTGACATACAAAATTATCATACAGTTTAGCGAGGATACATCTTAACTGAAGTTGGTGCACGATTGAAGCTTTGAATATGATGTTTGACCAGTGTGGTTTCAGGAAATAATTGGCAATACAACAATGTTACCAGCGACCTCAGCACAGAGTTCCTTGAACTTCGCAGTAATACCTAGCTCTGGTAAGTTTCACACACAGTGTCAATATGGGCCTTCACCTTCTGTCGGGAGGTGGTCACTTTGACTTCCGAGTGCACAATTAAATGTGAATTTGCACACAAAGCCCCACAAAATAATAATCTGTTTCGTGATATTCGTTTAGGAGTACTTTGTTCGAAAGAGTACGATAGGAAAGACATCACATCCGGTGGCGCAAATTGTGAGTCAAAAAATACTGATTTGGAAGCTACAGAGTTTGTGAATTTGAGGTTCATATAAAACAGCCTAGGAGTGTCTGTTATTCAACTGTGCAGCATGGCATTAGTACTTCACTGAACTATCAACCTGGAGTTTCAAAAGGGTCTCGAAACCACATCCTCCTGACTCAGAGAGGAGAGGGGAACCACTGAACCACGGCTGTTGCAGTGAAGAGCGATGGAGATAAAGTGACCAGAGAATGTCCACAGGAGAACATTCAGCAAAGGCCCGTGTCGCTGCTGCAGATTAACTGGAACTACTTCATAATCTCATCATATCCCATTCTGTGAATGCTGTTCACATTCTGAAATAAAACCGTAACAGCCCGAGACTATTAATGTAGAAAACCATTGGTGTGTTAGCTGGAGTTTGAAAGAACGTTGTCCTATCAATAAATATATCCCAAATGGAAGATGGAGGAACGGCAGTGCATGATATTCTCGTAATTTCCGTAACAGACCTGAAATTAGCAAAATAATCACTTCAAAACGAACAGAGTAAATGAACAGAGAGAGCATTCATCGAGGGAGAGATGGATTTAGACCATCAGTAATACTTCAGAGAGACTTACTGGGAACTCGAAACACGGTAAGAATAACATCAGAAACCATTTGTCCCGATAGAGGTTTCAGTTACACTGATTCCAGTCTTGCGATTAATGTTTCACTCATTTCAGAAGTTCTGATGATCTGGTGATTAACGCAGAGGAATATAAGAACACAAGAGGAGGTTATTCAGCCCCACAAGCCTTTCCCAACACTCCATTAGACCCTGGCTAATCTGTGCCTTAACTCCATTCATGTCTTGTTTCCATCGTCCTTTATATTCTTACCTTAAAAATCTATCAATCTCAGTCTTTAAAATGTAATTGAGCAAGCAGTAACAGGCTTTAAAGAGAACGAACTCCAGATTTCCGCTATTCCTTCCGTGAAAAATTCTGCTTTCATTCTTAAATGGCATAATTCTAATTTTAAGATTATTTTCCCTTGTTTTCGATTACACGGCGCCAGGAAACAGTTTACTTCCATCTACCCTTCAAATCATATTATCAATTTAAATACTTGGACTGTGTCACCCATCAAAATTCCGAACACAAGGGAACACGGGCTAAGTTTATGGATCCTGTCCTCTGAATTTGATCCTTTCAGCCCTGGTATCAGTCTGTTGAATCTGGGCTGAAACCCCCAGGCCACCCCCGCCCCAACGCCAATACATCTTCCCAGTGGGGCGCTGCCCCACTGAATGCAGTACTCCAGCGGGGGTCTGACCAAGACTCTGTACAACTGCATCTCATGCACAGTTTATCATTCATACATCCGAAAGATAAAGGAAAGTAACATTACATTAACATGCATCACCGATCTCTGTCTCCCAGCTCGCAACCGGTTCCGAAGAAGGGTCACTGACCCAAAACGTTAACTCTGCTTCTCTTTTCACAGATGCTGCCAGACCTGCTGAATGGTTCCAGCATTTCTTGTTTTTATCCCCGATAATCTTTCACCCCTTGCTTATCAGCTTAAGAATCAATCTACCTCTGCCTTAAAAATATTCAAAGATTCTGCTTCCACCATATTTGGAGGAAGAGATTTCCAAAGACTCACTACCCTGTGATGGAAAAATAAAATCCTCATCTTTGTCTTAAATGGATGACCACTTATTTTTAAACAGTGATCCCAAGTTCTAGATTCTCCCACAAGAGGAAACATTCTTTCCACATTCACCCTGTCAAGACCCCTCAGGGTTTATGTTTCAATCAAGCTGCCTGTTACTCTTCTAAACTCCAGCAGATACAAGCCTAAACTGTCCAAGCTTTCCTCAGAAGACGACCTGCCCACTCCATTAGTCTAGGAAACCGGCTCCGAACTGCTTCCAACGCACTTACATCCTTCCTCAAAAAAGGAGACAAATAATGTACACAGTATTCCAGATGTGGTCTCACCAATGACATGTATAACTGAATCATTACCTCCTTATCTTTGTATTCAATTTCCCTCGCAATAAACGGTAACATTCCATTTGCTTTCCTAATGATTTGCTGTACATGCATACTAACCTTTTGTGATTCATGCATTAGGACACCCAGATCCCTCTACATCTTACAGCTTTGCAACCTTTCACCATTTAGATAATAGTTAATACACGTGCACAAGATGACATTGCATGAAGATAACAATTTGGGGTTTTCTACAACAAAACTTCTGTTCATAGCGCGCGTTTATGGTAACTAAATGTGCCAAAGTGCTTCACAGGAGCATTATGAAGCAGACTGTGACACAGAACCACATAAAGAGATATGAGGTCAGATGGGGAGACAGTGGTACAGTAGTCATGTCACTGAACTAGTAATGTAGATACCCAGGCTGATGCCCTAGATGCGGGTTCAAATCCTATCACAACAGCTGGTAGAACACAAATTCTATTAATTAACAAATCTTGAATTGAAAGTTAGTCTAAGTAATGGTGCTATGAAACTATCATTGATTGTTGTCAAACCCATGTGGTTCACTCATGTCCTACAGGGAAGAAAATCTGCTTTCCTGATGTGATCTGGCCTACATGTGACTTCAGACCCACAGCAATGTGGTTGACTCTTAACTGCCCTCTGAAGTGACCTAGGAAGCCATTCAGTTGTCAAGGGCAATGAGGGATGGGTAATGATGCCAGCGATGTCCATATCCATGAAAGAAGTAAAAAAAATACCAAAAACTTGGTCAAAGTAGTAGTTTTTAAGGAGTTTCTTAAAATACAGCGAGGTAGCGAGGCTGACAGTGTAGAGAGGAGATTTTGCGGGATATTATAAGCATATTATGATCCCAGTAAGCAGATCATATGCAGAAAGTGGCGGAATGGGAGGAACATAGAACATAGAACATAAAACATTACAGCGCAGTACAGGCCCTTCGGCCCTCGATGTTGCGCCGACCTGTGAAACCATCTGACCTACACTATTCCATTTTCATCCATATGTCTATCCAATGATCACTTAAATGCCCTTAAAGTTGGCGAGTCTACTACTGTTGCAGGCAGGGCGTTCCACGCCCCTACTACTCTCTGAGTAAAGAAACTACCTCTGACATCTGTCCTATATCTATCACCCCTCAACTTAAAGCTATGTCCCCTCGTGTTTACCATCACCATCCGAGGAAAAAGACTCTCACTATCCACCCTATCTAACCCTCTGATTATCTTATATGTCTCTATTAAGTCACCTCTCCTCCTCCTTCTCTCCAACGAAAACAACCTCAAGTCCCTCAGCCTTTCCTCGTAGGACCTTCCCTCCATACCAGGCAACATCCCAGTAAATCTCCTCTGCACCCTTTCCAAAGCTTCCACATCCTTCCTATAATGCGGTGACCAGAACTGCACGCAACACTCCAGGTGCGGCCGCACCAGAGTTCTGTACAGCTGCAGCATGACCTTGTGGCTCCGAAACTCGATCCCCCTACTAATAAAAGCTAACACACCATATGCCTTCTTAACAGCCCTATTAACCTGGGGGGCAACTTTCAGGGATTTATGTACCTGGACACCAAGATCTCTCTGCTCATCTACACTACCAAGAATCTTCCCATTAGCCCAGTATTCTGCATTCCTGTTACTCCTTCCAAAGTGAATCACCTCGCACTTTTCCGCATTAAACTCCATTTGCCATCTCTCAGCCCAGCTCTGCAGCCTATCTATGTCCCTCTGTAACCTATAACATCCTTCGGCCCTATCCACAACTCCACCGACCTTCGTGTCATCCGCAAATGTACTAACCCACCCTTCTACACCCTCTTCCAGGTCATTTATAAAAATGACAAACAGCAGTGGCCCCAAAACAGATCCTTGCGGTACACCACTAGTAACTAAACTCCAGGATGAACATTTGCCATCAACCACCACCCTCTGTCTTCTTTCAGCTAGCCAATTTCTGAACCAAAGCACTAAATCACCTTCAATCCCATACTTCCGTATTTTCTGCAATAGCCTACCGTGGGGAACCTTATCAAACGCCTTACTGAAATCCATATACACCACATCCACGGCTTTACCCTCATCCACCTGTTTGGTCACCTTCTCGAAAAACTCAATAAGGTTTGTGAGGCACGACCTACCCTTCACAAAACCGTGCTGACTATCGCTAATGAACTTATTCTTTTCAAGATGATTATAAATCCTATCTCTTATAACCTTTTCCAACATTTTACCCACAACCAAAGTAAGGCTCACAGGTCTATAATCACCAGGGCTGTCTCTACTCCCCTTCTTGAACAAGGGGACAACATTTGCTATCCTCCAGTCTTCCAGCACTATTCCTGTCGACAATGACGACATAAAGATCAAGGACAAAGGCTCTGCAATCTCCTCCCTGGCTTCCCAGAGAATCCTAGGATAAATCCCATCTGGCCCAGGGGACTTATCTATTTTCACACTTTCCAAAATTGCTAACACCTCCTCCTTGTGAACCTCAATCCCATCTAGCCGAGTAGTCTGTATCTCAGTATTCTCCTCGACAACATTTTCTTTCTCTACTGTAATAGACGTGATATCTACTGACGTGATATATAGTTAAACTCTGATCTTGAATTAGAAACAGCAAAACAAATACTTCAGAAGAAACACAGCAATTTGAAGAATACGCAAAACGAGCGGTGATACAGTTAAACCCTGCATAAAATAAATAAGTTTAGAATCCGTAACCAGGAACACAAAGAATCGCTTGGTCAAATGGATGCACAATAAATTAAACTTCATTTATCTATGAGAAATAATTATGAATATTGCTGCGGGACACCGAGATCTAACTGACCCCGTGAGCGAATACATTCAGAGAAACCCTTCGAAATACAGGAGTGAATCTTCCAATGGGAGCATTGGGCTGCATTGGCCCTGAGGTTAGTGAGAGTCAGTGAGACAGTGAGACAACTCACTTCACTCTTCTCTTCCTGTGTAACATCTTTAAATAGGCTCAGCAGAATTTCAAAAAACAACAGCCGGAGCATTGGAGTTTAATGTCGGTCACATTTCTTCAAAAATAAATCTGTAAAGGTTCAGTGTCCTCTGGAGATGGGGACTCGTTCCACTGATTGTGAGATTTTACTTTCACACCTCAAGTGGGGAATTTGAGTCCGTGGTACAGTAAGGGTTAAACTGCACCATTTTCACACACTGGGCTCTGTCACATTAAACTGTAAATGTGAGGGAGAAGAAAGTAACAGCGACATAGATTACAGGGCGATATAATGGAAGTGTTTAAAGTTATGGAAGAGTGGGAGAAGGTGGATGGAAGAACATGGTTTTGAAAAAATGAGACAGTGAACACCGGGATTTGTTCAGTCCCATTATTCAGATATTCTCACTGTTCTCGGTCTGTTTCCACAATGTGTTGGATCTTATTCCTGATGATAACAATCCACTCCGAGTGTGGATTTGTGCTCCGTGAAGGAACACAGACTCTCCCTCTGATCTTCTCTCCTGGCCGGTTACCAGCCTGTTCTCAGTTACCTCTTCTCCCACCGAGCGGATACTCTGTTCCCTTCAGCCGGTGGGAGGCAGCTGGTTTCTGTCCCAGACCTTCCTGCAGGTGGGGCAGGGAATTCAATGCAGCGAAAGAGTGACTGCAACACTGCAGCGGGAGGCAGCAGAGCTGAAAGATTAAATGGAAGATATTTGGAACAGAAAACAGGAGAAATGTCTTCACAAAGAGAGTTGGGAAACGGTGCAGTTCAGTTCCAGGATTAGGGGTTGAGGCAGAAACTATATCCAGATACAGAGTAGATTGAACAGGTGGATGGAGGAAGAGGTGGTGAAGGTTTAGGGGGACAGGGTGTGGAAATCTGATTAGGATATCTTCTATGTACAAGAATCTGGAGTTAAATTACATGATATTTGAGAGGACCAGTGATTTGACTGGGTGGACGGACATGCTCAGAGTGCAGCGTTTTTGTATCAAACTGCGAGCGTGAGATTGGTAAAATCCGGATGGTGAAAGCTGAAACGAGTTTCTCAGCTGGGGCAACGCAGGACCGTTTCACAGAGTCCCGCTGCAGTGTTTAAATCACTCTTTCACTGTGTTGAATTCCCTGCCCCACCTGCAGGAAGGTCTGGGACAGAAACCAGCTGCCTCCCACCGGCTGAAAGGAACAGAATACCCGCTCGGTGGGAGAAGAGGTAACTGAGAACAGGCTGGTAACCGGACAGGAGAGAAGATCAGAGGGAGAGTCTGTGTTCCTTCACGGAGAACAAATCCACACTCGGAGTGGATTGTGATCATCAGGAATAAGATCCAACACATTATAGAAACAGACTGAGAACAGTGAGAATATCTGAATAATGGGACTGAACAAATCCCGGTGCTGACTGTCCGTACTCACAAGTATATATCTGTCAGCAGATCTGTCCCCAGCAGAAATCAGAGGGGGAGAAACTGGGGCATTTTATAAAACAGTGAAGGAAGAGTAAAAGTTATTGCTTGTCAGATATTACTGACTGTTACTGGAATGAAGGAGAGGAGAGTGAGTCTGTTGGGCAACGGAAAAATTAAACTGAAATAATCCGTTTTATCACGCACTGAACGCATTCTCAGTTCAGACGGAACCAGTTTGAAGATGTTAAATGAAGAAAATAAGCTGCAGGCTTTGATGGAGATTTAAAAGAACATTTTAACGTCAACAAATAATCTGTAATGAGTAGAGGAGAGTGGAAAATACAAAGAATGTGGTTCTGCTTTTGGATTGGTTTGAGAATAAAAAACAGTGAAAAGGAACAGTTACCGAGATAAGAGCAGGAATACAGTTAACCTCTGCTTTATACATTTAGTGACTGAATATAATCACTTACCTGGGATTCCAATTGCTGCTATAATCGGATAGTAAATCATTACTGTCTGGAACATTGGTGGTAACATTTTAAATGGATAAAAGCTCAATGGAACTCTCATTCTGTCTGAGAAGTGATGGTGACTCTTGCCGCTGGACACGGAACTCCAACTAACTGTGGGATGAGAGATTGAGAGAAATCCCATATTTATAATTGAGAGACACCTCCCGTGAGATCCTGAAGCAGGGGAGCATTGACATTACTTCCAGTCATTTGAACAAGCAGCCAACTCCCTTCACTGTAATAAAAGCAAAATACTGCAGATTTGGGCTGCTCTCGTTTTACGCAAACAGACATTGTAATTGTTTGTTTTTAAAGAAACAGCCCAAAATCGGAATTACATTTTGTCCGCATTTCTATCTAGCAACATACTGAATGCCTGGCCCTGACTGCATCACTTCTGTGCGTTAAACAAAAGCAGCTTTGGTTTCTGTTGTTATGTGAATCGGTTCATCTTTGTCGATGCACCACCATGTGAATTCTCAAACTGATTTTAAGGTTTTACACCAGCTCGGCGATGGAAACTTATCCGTTTTTTCAAGCGGGTAGAGGAGCCGTAACTGAATTAGAAAGTTATGTGTTCTGACTGTGAACAGTTCTGGCTTTGCACTCTTTTGGGCCTCCTTATCTCGAGAGACAATGGATACGCGCCTGGAGGTGGTCAGTGGTTTGTGAAGCAGCGCCTGGAGTGGCAAAAAGGCCAATTCTGGAGTGACAGGCTCTTCCACAGGTGCTGCAGAGAAATTTGTTTGTCGGGGCTGTTGCACAGTTGGCTCTCCCCTTGCACCTCTGTCTTTTTTCCTGCCAACTACTAAGTCTCTTCGACTCGCCACAATTTAGCCCTGTCTTTATGGCTGCCCGCCAGCTCTGGCGAATGCTGGCAACTGACTCCCACGACTTGTGATCAATGTCACACGATTTCATGTCGCGTTTGCAGACGTCTTTATAACGGAGACATGGACGGCCGGTGGGTCTGATACCAGTGGCGAGCTCGCTGTACAATGTGTCTTTGGGGATCCTGCCATCTTCCATGCGGCTCACATGGCCAAGCCATCTCAAGCGCCGCTGACTCAGTAGTGTGTATAAGCTGGGGATGTTGGTCGCTTCAAGGACTTCTGTGTTGGAGATATAGTCCTGCCACCTGATGCCAAGTATTCTCCGAAGGCAGCGAAGATGGAATGAATTGAGACGTCGCTCTTGGCTGGCATACGTTGTCCAGGCCTCGCTGCCGTAGAGCAAGGTACTGAGGACACAGGCCTGATACACTCGGACTTTTGTGTTCCGTGTCAGTGCGCCATTTTCCCACACTCTCTTGGCCAGTCTGAACATAGCAGTGGAAGCCTTACCCATGCGCTTGTTGATTTCTGCATCTAGAGACAGGTTACTGGTGATAGTTGAGCCTAGGTAGGTGAACTCTTGAACCACTTCCAGAGCGTGGTCGCCAATATTGATGGATGGAGCATTTCTGACATCCTGCCCCATGATGTTCGTTTTCTTGAGGCTGATGGTTAGGCCAAATTCATTGCAGGCAGACGCAAACCTGTCGATGAGACTCTGCAGGCATTCTTCAGTGTGAGATGTTAAAGCAGCATCGTCAGCAAAGAGGAGTTCTCTGATGAGGACTTTCCGTACTTTGGACTTCGCTCTTAGACGGGCAAGGTTGAACAACCTGCCCCCTGATCTTGTGTGGAGGAAAATTCCTTCTTCAGAGGATTTGAACACATGTGAAAGCAGCAGGGAGAAGAAAATCCCAAAAAGTGTGGGTGCGAGAACACAGCCCTGTTTCACACCACTCAGGATAGGAAAGGGCTCTGATGAGGAGCCACCATGTTGAATTGTGCCTTTCATATTGTCATGGAATGAGGTGATGATACTTAGTAGCTTTGGTGGACATCCGATCTTTTCTAGTAGTCTGAAGAGACCACGTCTGCTGACGAGGTCAAAGGCTTTGGTGAGATCAATGAAAGCAATGTAGAGGGGCATCTGTTGTTCACGGCATTTCTCCTGTATCTGACGAAGGGAGAACAGCATGTCAATAGTCGATCTCTCTGCACGAAAGCCACACTGTGCCTCAGGGTAGACGCGCTCGGCCAGCTTCTGGAGCCTGTTCAGAGCGACTGGATTGGACAACAATAGAAACTAATAAACTGAGCAGAAAGTCGAATCCCCACCACCGGAACCCTATATGCACTAACTCATGAAATACAATAAATCTAAAATATCAGGTAGAAATAGATCATCATGAACACTGGCTTGGGAAATCCACAGTTTCACTGAAATTTACATTCTGTGAAGGTTGCAGCTGATGTTAAAAGAGATCCCATTCAGTTCTAAGAAGCTATCGGGAGTTGTACAATACTGAAATAGGGTCTGACACATTTGAAGGAAAATCTCTTTGGAAATCTACATCCCCCCGGATTCTCTTTCCGGTGGTGGGGATTCGACTTTCTGCTCAGTTTATTAGTTTCTATTGTTGTCCAATCCAGTTTGCTTCACTTTGAACTTTCCAGTGAAGTAATAGAAGGGGGGAGTGTGGCATTGTTAATCAAGGAGAGTATTACAGCGACAGAAAGGACATTTGAGGACTCGTCTACTGAGGTAGTATGGGCCGAGGTTAGAAACAGGAGAGGAGGTCACCCTGTTGGGAGTTTTCTATAGACCTCCGAATAGTTCCAGAGATGTAGAGGAAAGGATAGCGAAGATGATTCTCGACAGGGGCGAAAGTAACAGGGTAGTTGTTATGGGGGACTTTAACTTTCCAAATATTGACTGGAAATACTATAGTTCGAGTACTTTAGATGGGTCAGTTTTTGTCCAGTGTGTGCAGGAGGGTTTTCTGACACAGTATGTAGACAGGCCAACCAGGGGTGATGCCACATTGGATTTGGTACTGGGTAATGAACCCGGCCAGGTGTCAGATTTAGATGTAGGTGAGCACTTTGGTGATAGTGATCACAATTCGGTTAGGTTTATCTTAGCGATGGGCAGGGACAGGTATATACCGCAGGGCAAGAATTATAGCTGGGGGAAAGGAAATTATGATGCGATTAGGCAAGATTTAGGATGCGTAGGATGGGGAAGGAAACTGCAGGGGATGGGAACAATCGAAATGTGGAGCTTATTCAAGGAGCAGCTACTGCGTGTCCTTGATATGTATGTACCTGTCAGGCAGGGAGGGAGTTGTCGAGCGAGGGAGCCCTGGTTTACTAAAGAAGTTGAAGCGCTTGTCAAGAGGAAGAAGAAGGCTCATGTTAGGATGAGACGTGAAGGCTCAGTTCGGGCGCTTGAGAGTTACAAGCTAGCCAGGAAGGATCTAAAGGGAGAGCAAAGAAGAGCAAGGAGAGGACACGAGAAGTCATTGGCGGATAGGATCAGGGAAAACCCTAAGGCTTTCTATAGGTATATCAGGAATAAAAGAATGACAAGAGTTAGATTAGGGCCAATCAAGGATAGTAGTGGGAAGTTGTGTGTGGAATCAGAGGAGATAGGGGAAGCGTTAAATGAATATTTTTCGTCAGTATTTACAGTAGAGAAAGAAAATGTTGTCG
This sequence comes from Heterodontus francisci, assembly GCF_036365525.1. NCBI lineage: Eukaryota > Metazoa > Chordata > Chondrichthyes > Heterodontiformes > Heterodontidae > Heterodontus > Heterodontus francisci. The sequence continues at coordinate 907,279 of NW_027141362.1, forward strand.
AGGAGAATACTGAGATACAGATGACTAGGCTAGATGGGATTGAGGTTCACAAGGAGGAGGTGTTAGCAATTTTGGAAAGTGTGAAAATAGATAAGTCCCCTGGGCCAGATGGGATTTATCCTAGGATATTCTGGGAAGCTAGGGAGGAGATTGCACAGCCTTTGTCTTGATCTTTATGTCGTCATTGTCGACAGGAATAGTGCCGGAAGACTGGAGGATAGCAAATGTTGTCCCCTTGTTCAAGAAGGGGAGTAGAGACAGCCCTGGTAATTATAGACCTGTGAGCCTTAATTCGGTTGTGGGTAAAATGTTGGAAAAGGTTATAAGAGACAGGATTTATAATCATCTTGAAAAGAATAAGTTCATTAGCGATAGTCAGCACGGTTTTGTGAAGGGTAGGTCGTGCCTCACAAACCTTATTGAGTTTTTCGAGAAGGTGACCAAACAGGTGGATGAGGGTAAAGCCGTGGATGTGGTGTATATAGATTTCAGTAAGGCATTTGATAAGGTTCCCCACGGTAGGCTATTGCAGAAAATACGGAAGTATGGGGTTGAAGGTGATTTAGAGCTTTGGATCAGAAATTGGCCAGCTGAAAGAAGACAGAGGGTGGTGGTTGATGGCAAATGTTCATCCTGGAGTTTAGTTACTAGTGGTGTACCGCAAGGATCTGTTTTGGGGCCACTGCTGTTTGTCATTTTTATAAATGACCTGGAAGAGGGTGTAGAAGGGTGGGTTAGTAAATTTGCGGATGACACAAAGGTCAGTGGAGTTGTGGATAGTGCCGAAGGATGTTGTAGGGTACAGAGGGACATAGATAGGCTGCAGAGCTGGGCTGAGAGATGGCAAATGCAGTTTAATGCGGAAAAGTGTGAGGTGATTCACTTTGGAAGGAGTTGCAGGAATGCAGAGTACTGGGCTGATGGGAAGATTCTTGGTAGTGTAGATGAACAGAGAGATCTTGGTGTCCAGGTACATAAATCCCTGAAAGTTGCGACCCAGGTTAATAGGGCTGTTAAGAAGGCATATGGTGTGTTATCTTTTATTAGTAGGGGGATCGAGTTTCGGAGCCACGAGGTCATGCTGCAGCTGTACAAAACTCTGGTGAGACCGCACCTGGAGTATTGCATGCAGTTCTGGTCACCGCATTATAGGAAGGATGTGGAAGCTTTGGAGAGGGTGCAGAGGAGATTTACTAGGATGTTGCCTGGTATGGAGACAAGGTCTTACGAGGAAAGGCTGAGGGACTTGAGGTTGTTTTCGTTGGAGAGAAGGAGGAGGAGAGGTGACTTAATGGAGACATATAAGATAATCAGAGGGTTAGATAGGGTGGATAGTGAGAGTCTTTTTCCTCGGATGGTGATGGCAAACACGAGGGGACATAGCTTTAAGTTGAGGGGTGATAGATATAGGACAGATGTTAGAGGTAGTTTCTTTACTCAGAGAGTAGTAGGGGCATGGAACGCCCTGCCTGCAACAGTAGTAGACTCGCCAACTTTAAGGGCATTTAAGTGGTCATTGGATAGACATATGGATGAAAATGGAATAGTGTAGGTCAGATAGTTTCACAGGTCGGCGCAACATCGAGGGCCGAAGGGCCTGTACTGCGCTGTAATGTTCTAATTCTAATTCTAAGGTGAAGACTTGTAACATGAGCACATTAAGACCATTAGCAGGCCATTCAGCCTTTCAGTCCTGCTCCGCCATTCAATTAGATCATTGTGATCTGCAGTTCAGCTCCATTCCCATCTGCCCCCTTCCCGCCCCCACCTTTGCTCCATATCGTTTGCTACCTGCAGCTTAAAAAAAATCACTGCCCTGAAAAGCTATAAATGAACCCGCAGCATTCACAGCTTTTTGACAAGTGAGTTTTAAATTTCTACCTCCCTTCGTGTCAAAAAGTGCTTCCTGATATCACTTTTGAAGGACGTCACTCGCATTGAACATTCATTGTACAGAATTATATAGAATTTCCAGCACAGAAGCAGACCACTCGGCCCATCTGGTCTCTGTTTATCCTCTACAGGAGCTTCCTCTCACCTCTCTTTATCTAACACTATCACTATGACCTTCTATTACTATTACACACATTTCATCTGAAAAAATGAGCTTCCTTTTAAATACATCGATGATATTTGCCTCAACTGCTCCTTGTGGTGTGAAATCCACAATATGTTCCATTGTGCTTTATTCTTCCAGCAGAGGAAAGAGTTCTCTGTATCTACCCTATAGAAACATTTAACATTTGTATTCACTTCTCAATGAGCAGCCCTCAATCACTTCCACTGAAGGAAATATAAACCATATGTTTTCCACCTCTTCTCATAATCTAACCCGTTTTAACCCGGTATCATTCTGTTGAATCTGTGCTTCATCCACGACAAGGTTATTATATCCTTCCTGAACATTGATTCCCAGAACTATAAGCAGTGTTCATGACTGGTTCTGAACAAGTCTGTCTCTAAATGAAGAACTGAATAATTGCATTTGTATTCCAGCCAGCATTCTGTTGGCCATTTTGATAACTTTTTTATACTTGTTTTTAATGATTTTTGCACTTGGACTCCCAAATCTTTCTGTTGTCTACAGCCTGAGGCTGACCCAGATTTTTATTCTTCGTGTATTGGGTGTAAGCATTGCAGACAAGGACAGATTTTGTTGCCCATCCCTAATTACCCTGAAGAATCTGGAGTCCATCCATTTTAGCTACACCAATAGGACTGTTTGGAAAGTAGTTCCAGGATTTAGACCCAACGGCAGTGAAAGAACAGCGATATATTTGTAAGTCTGGATGGTGTGTGACTTGGAGGTAGAAGGCAGGTGGTGTTCCCATGTATTGGGGTAAAAACCGTGGGTTTGGATTGTGCTGTTGAAGGAACCTTCATGAGTTTCTACAGTGCATCCGGTAGATGGTATACACTGCAGCCACTGTGCACCAGTGGTGGAAGGAGTGAATGATAAAGTTGGTGTATTGGGTGTTGATCAAGCGGGCTGCTATGTCTTGGATAGATTTGTAGGTAGATTTGGGGAGTTAGATTTTAGCTTAACTTGACCATTTTTATATTGTATCCATTGTCATGAATAACAAGGTCAAGGAAGCCTTTTTAATACGAACAAGTGACCAATTAAACCATTTTCTATTGTGTGTTAACTGATGCATAGTTACCCATCAGGAAACAGATGATTGTAAAAGTAATGAACTTTGATTCAGTTATAATTAGTGAATCAATAATCATTTTAGATAGAATGTGTTTTCATTTAAAGCTTATTAAATTTACTTACTGTAATTTTCTGTTTCTGTGTCAGAAAGTGCAGTTTCAGCAAAAGGTGTTCATCATTGGACTTTTCTAGGATCCTGATAAAGCCCATGAGATGGTACATCGTGACTTTCAAGAGTTTGGCTTCAATGAATGGAAAAGTTGTTTAAGATCAGATTTGGAGACAGTTTGAAACCAGTCCATTGTACTCGAAAGAACACAGGTGGCCGTTAGTGGAAGACATCATTAAAAAACAATTAAGTTTAGCTAGCAACAACTAGAACCAATTATTGTTTTACAAGAGCCTGACTGAGATGGTGTGATGGTCATTCAGATGTTAAAAACAGGGGTCTTGCAACATTTTGTCAGGCAGGGAAACTAGAAGAGCTCGGAGGTAAAGGCACAGACCATCAGCCACGTTCATCCACCTGAGGAGAGATCTGGACCAAAGAAAGAGAACCTCCTCACTCTGTGACCAAGTTCACCTGCTGGAGCTGGAAAGTTATATTCCCAAGTCTGCTAAATATAATTTTACTTTCAATTGTTAAGTATTGTTTTACTCTCAATAAACATTCTGGATTTATTAATCAAGTATCCTCTTGCCTGAATTGGTTAATTTCGTGCTTGAAGTGATTGTCCGCAACAAAGATTTCAGACTTTCAGGTGCGACCATGGCAGGACTAGAATAAACAGGAGAACTCTATTAATAAAGAATAATGCTGTCTCATCAAGGAGAGTACTACAGAAGGAAGGAAGAGGGTGTCTTTTCGGGAAGTGATCACCTTTATTGAAGGACGAGTGGAAAATAAGAAGTTGAGGGCAGGAAGACTCCGGGCCTTCTGGCATTTGGAACGTACTTTGTTGCCGCGGAAGATGACAAGATTATCAGGAGAAAGAATCGAAAGATCCAGGAGTTACAGCAGCTGCTGGAAAAACAGAGAGAGCAAAATGGTCAGGTGTTAGAGGCCTTAAGTATCCAAATGGATCAGCAGATGTTAAGTCTGTCGACCCGTGTTCGCGACCGAGAAAGAGATACCGACAGAACGGCTGATATGCGACAACAGCAGAACTATTCAATTGTGACTGCTGGGGCAGTGGATGTTGAAGCACAACAGCTAAGACAGGGACTTGCCGAGTGCAAGGCAGAAAATGAAAAGCTTCAGTTAGACCCAGGGGACGCTGGAGGTGTCCTTTGAGAATACATTAACCAGTGAGAGCTGGAGGTAGATTATACTCAGTGTCAGTTATGGATTTGTGAACTAGATTGACAGTTAGGTAGACAGCGGGCTGTGGTCACTACCGTTACCAGGGGAAGTGAGATACCGGATATATGACAGTCTGACCCAGAGCGTGTGTGTCTGACTGGGAATAGCCTGATCCCTCACCGCCCGCAGGGATGACCTGTCCCCCACTGATAGGAAGAAGGAGCAATCCAGTAACACCTTAAAATGCAGTTCCTGTGGAGTATACTTTTGTCAGATACACAGTTCAGAGTGTCTGAATGTCCCGGTTACAGGCCTTGTCCAACCTTTCCTTATACTGGAGGCTATTGAAGTCATTTTAATGCACCTAGTTACCAAGGTTCACCATTTCTGTTGTACCCTCCGAGCATGGTAGTTCATCAGACAACACACAGTAACATCCTTCTTTATTGACAGAGTAGTCCCGTGTCCCGCTTCCCCTTCCACCTGAAGAGAAAGTAGAATCAGTTCTGTCACTGCAGTATCAAAGAAGACAGTGAAAAATCAAAACGGTGACGTGGGGCATGAGGGGGAGCAATCCGTTCTCCTCACCATCACTGAGATACAAGTGTAAGAGAGAGCAAATGTCATGGTACAAGTGTCAGAGAGAGCAAATGTCATGGTGCAAGTGTAAGAGAGAGCAAATGTCATGGTACAAGCGTTAGAGAGAGCAAATGTCATGGTACAAGTGTAAGGGAGAGCAAATGTCATGGTGCAAGTGTAAGAGAGAGCAAATGTCATGGGACAAGCGTTAGAGAGCAAATGTCATGGTACAAGCGTAAGAGAGAGAAAATGTCATGGTACAAATGTCATGACACCAAGGCGAAGCCAATACCATCGAAGTGGAATCCGTCATTGGAGACCAATTTGCTATTATGCAGTCGGTAAATACTGTCCGACCAAGAGCATCTGTTGTGAAGAGACACCAATGAAGCGGGTTTGCCCCCTGGCTGGATGTGGGGTAACAGCGTGATTGTGATGGGGGTCCGATCATCTCTGTTGTTTTTGAGGGGGACCAGTAACAGACTGTGTTAATTGATACGAGCTCCGTCATCACGATCATCCACATCCCACACCCTGAATACTATACAGCAGTGGGAAAGGGTCCACATCACTGACAGGTTTTACCGGGAATGATACTCTGGTGTGGACAGGAAAGGCTTCTGAACTCCGGTTAGGGGGCTTTACCTGCACTTTGCCATCACCAGTATATCTGACCATACCGGCAGGAAAGGGGAATAGTGGGAACTGATGTGTTAAATCAGTACGGAGCAATTATTGATTATAACCGTAATTGTATGTGTCACGGATCAGGAAGTAAAAATGTCATGGTAATCTCAGATGTTCAATATGTCTATGCAGTCAAAAAGGCGTGTGTGTATGAACCTCCTAGGCTTGATAATATTCAGATAGATCAGCTGATTCAAAGACATCTCGTTACTTTTGCAACCAGCAAACTTGACTGCGGGCGGATTGAAAGAGAGGAGTCCATCAACAGACCTCCTCACCCATTAATCAAACAATACTAGATCTCCATAGAAAGTCACTCCTGTATCAGAGAAATGATTCAGTCCCTCATTAATCAGGTCATTGTGAGACCAGGTATTTTCACAGCGAGCTCACCAATTTGACCCGGAAAGAAAACTGATGGCAGTTGGAGATTAACTATCGACCATTGTAAACTCAAATCCGTAATCCCAGCCTGTTCCCCTGTTGTGTGAGAAATTCCCACTCTTCTATAGAAAATACCAGTTGGTTCGAAGTATTTCTGCACATTGGACATTTCTAATGGGGTTTGGATCATCCCCATTAAAAAGGAAGATTTGTATAAATGTGCCTTCACATTCGAGAATCAAAGTTGCAATTGGATTTATCTGAAACAGGGATTCCCCAATGGCCGCACAATTGTTCATCAACGATTGGTAACAGCCCTGAATGATTTTTACAGACCAGTGTTCCTGTTGCAGTATGTAGACGATGTGTTGCTAGCAACCAAGACTGGAGACGGGCCTTTGTCATCGCTGGACCAACTGTTAACAATTTTGACTCAGGCGGGTCTCAAAGTCAATCCGCGTAAAGCTCAGTTATTTCAAGAATGAGTTACAATCGTCGGATTTTGAATCGCTCTGGAGGGAATGAGCGCAGATGGCCACAAATTGGAAATCATCTCGAGACTGCCGCTCCCTCAATGTAAAACCGTACTTCCATCATTTTTGGATTTGGTTAGCTGTCAGTGAAACTGTATTCCTGACTTTCCCGGGATGGTAAAGCGGCTGTCTGAAGTTTTGATATCCAGTGGGACTGGATACCTTGTCACACTGAAGACAAAACAAAACTTCAAATGGTCTTCATGCAAGCTCTGAGTTAAATCATGCCTGACCCTACTCAGCCATTCCAAATCGAGGTCACATCTACAGAACAAAGTCCATCCGTTGTGCTTTATCAGAAATATGTGGGAAGACTGCAGCAAATTGCATTTGCGGCAGGGATCCTGAAAGGGGTTGAAACTACGTATTCTGCGTGTGAACGTCACCTGCTGGACACGTTTTGGGTCATCCACCACGTTACATATATCACAGTTTTGCAGCAGATCATTTTACACTCACCACACACAACACTGAATTTACTAATGACGCCAGGAGACTCATTGGTTTCATCTCAACTATAAACAAGTTGACTTTCAACTAACTGAACTAAGATATTAATATTACAACAAAAAAGATAACGTTATTACCACTGTTACTGACTTATGAGGGCAATCCTCATAAGTGTCCACTGCCTCTTATTAACTTTGATTCACATCCTGTCATGAAAGAACCATCGAGAGCGCCCTGGATATATTTGTGGATGGTTCCTCCTACCACGTGCGAGACACGCTGAAATCGTATCAGACGCTAGTTCAGCCTCAGCTGGAGTATTGCATCCAGTTCTGGGTGTCACACTTCAGGAAAGATGTTTAAGCATTTGGAGAGATTAGAGAAAAAAATCACCAGAATGCTACCAGGGATGAGGAAGTTCAGTTGTGAAGATAGATTGGAGAAGTTTCTTTTTATTAGGTCATTGGATGTGGGCGGTGTTGGCTAGGCCAGCATTTATTGCCCATCCTTAATTGCCCTTGAAGTGTTGGTGGTGAGCTGCATTCTTAAACAGCTGCAGTCCTCAGAATGTACCCACAGTGCTGTTAGGAGTTCCAGGACTTTGACCTGACGACAGTGAAGGAACGGTGATATAGTTCCAAGTCAGGATAGTGTGTGACTTGCAGGGGAACTCGCAGGTGGTGGTGTTCCCATGCACCTGCCGCCTTTGTCCTTCTAGGTGATCAAAGTCATGCATTTGGAAGGTGCTGTAGAAGGAACATTGGTCAGTTGCTGCAGTGCATCTGGTAGATGGTACACACTGCTGCAACTATGCATCAGTAGTGAAGGAGTGAATGCTGAAGGTGCTGGATGAGGTGCCAATCAAGCAGGCTGCTTTGCCCTGGATGGTGTTTTAGGAGCTACACGCATCCAAGCAAGTGGAAAATATTCCATCACACTCCTGACGTGTGTCTTTAGATGGTAGACAGGCTTTGTGGAGACAGAAGATGAGTTACTCACCCCAGAATTCCCAGCCTCTGATCTGTTCTTGTAGCCATAGTTCACTTTCTGGTCAATGCTCACCACAGGATGTTGACAGGGGATTCAGCAATGGTAATGTCACATCAAAGGGTTATATTCTCGCTTGTTGGAGATGGTCATTGCCTGGCACGTTTGTGCCACATATGTTACTTGGCACTTATCAGCTCAAGTCTTGCTGCACCTGGACACGGGCTGCTTCAGTATCTGAGGAGTCGTGAATGGTGCAGAACATTGTGCAATCGTCAACAAAAATCCCCACTTATGACCTTATGATGGTGGGAATGTCATTGATGAAGCAGCTGAAGATTTTGGAGCTTGGCCACTACCCTGAGGAACTCCTTCACTGATGTCCTGTGACTGAGATGATTGACCTCTAACAACCACAACCATTTTCCTTTGTGCTAGGTATGACTCCAAACGGTAGAGAATGTTTCCCCTGATTCCTATTGACTCCAGTTTTGCCCGGGCACCTTGCTACCATACTCAGTTTAATGCTGCCTTGATGTCAAGGGCAGTCACTCTCACCTCACCTCTGGAGTTCAGCTCCTTTGTCCAATTTGGACAAAGGCTGTAATGATGTCAGGAGCTGTGTGGCCCTGGCAGAACCCAAACTGAGCGTCAGTAAGCAGGTTATTGTTGAACAAGTGCTGCTTGATGGCACTGTCACTGATCCCTTCCATCTTCATGCTGATGATTGAAAGTAGACTGATAGAGTGGCAATTGGCCAGGTTGGATTTGTCCTGCTTTCTGTGTACAGGACATAGTTGGCAATATTCCACATTGCCGAGTAGATACCAGTGTGAAAGCTGTACTGGAACAGCTTGGCTAGGAGCACAGCTAGTTCTGCAAAACAAGTCTTCAGTGCTATTTCCGGAATATTGTCATGGCCCATAGCCTTTGCAGTATTCAGTGCTTTCAAACGCTTCTTGATATCAAATGGAGTGAATCTGATTGGCTAAGTATGGCATCTGTGATCCTGGGAACCTCAGGAGGCTGAACTGGATCATCCACTTGGCACTTCTGGCTGAAGATGGATGATCCGGCTGCTATGCTGTTTTCCTTTGAGAAAAGAAGACTGAGGGGAGATTTGATAGAGGTATTCATAATCATGAGGGTTCTGGACAGAGTCAATAGGGAGAAACTGTTCCCACTCATGAACGGAATGAGAACGAGAGGACGCTGATTTGAAGTAATTCGTAAAAGAAGGAAAAGCAACATGAGTAAAATCTTCTTCATGTAGCGAATGGTTATGGTCTGGAAAACACTGCCTGAGACTGTGGTGGAGGGATGTTCAATTGAGACATTCAAAAGGGAATTAGACTGCTATATGAAAAGGAAAAATGTGCAAGGTTTTGGGGAGAATGCTGGGGAATGACACTCAGTGAGTTGTTCATTCGGAAAGCTGGTGTAGACACGATGGATAGAATGGCCTCCTTCTGCGCTGTAATAATTCTGCAATGTTGTGATTCAGTGTGGTTACCCTCTACTGTTGCCAGGAGGAGTTATCAAAAGATGGTTTCAAAAGCATTCTTCCCCAGTATGCAGAGACACTTGTCCTTTGAATGGCTATCAGAGAGACCTCTGAACAAACAGGAAATATCTGGTCTGATATTACCTATTCCATCAATGCCATGTTAGCCCTTCCCCTAAACCACTAAAAATTCGTATTGTAAAACAGAAATTAAATACTTAGTTCTTAGTCCCTGATTACAACAGATATGCACTGCACTGAACAATTGCAGTCAACCTGCCACATTGGGCAAGTAGTTGCCATTAAAGGTTATCACCTCGAGTCATTTGAGAATTTGGGAAAAGGGGATAAATGGTTAACTGTCTCCCTCACTCAATTTATAACAAATGGCAAGCCAGCCAGAATTGAGAAGATTATTTTCTTTATTTTTAATGTTTATTCCATGTAAGTGGATTCCAATGGCACGTGACCGATCACCTTTGTGTGATTAGTGAAGTGATCAGGGACTGTGTATAGATAATTGTGGTTAATGTGCCAGGGGCAGGGAGTTAGAGAAGCTGTCAGCCCGTGATTTGGTCTCATTTCTTGCAAGTCCGAAGGGGGCTTGAACAAGAAAGCAGTTGATTGGGTCAAGAAGAGATTAATCTGGGCAAGTGTAACTCAAAAAGAGGAAGCATCCATTGCAATATGTGGCCCATTTGTGCGCATAGCGTGGATATTTGAGAGATGACAAGCTCCAGGAAGAAAAAGAACAGTCAAATTAACTTTTTATCAAAGAAACGTACCAGCATGCATTAGAACAGCAGAAGTTAGCAGAAAAATTGAGTGACCTCAGATGCACACTGGCGGCAACAACGCACTGTTAATTCAGTCCCGTCACATTATTAAGCTCTTAACACTATTTTAATACTGTTAATATGATTAACAGACCGGGGACAGCCCAGCTAGGAAGATAATACTGACGGGATGTATCCAGAGATCCCATCGCAGAGAGTGCGGCCCGTTAATGTGGACCCACACTGGAAAACAGTCATTCCCAGGGACGGCAATTGTTTTCTCAGACGACTTTACTCAAGCTACGTGTCCAACCGGGGAGGAGGCTGAGGCCTTGTCTAGAGAGTTAAGGACCATTAAGACGAGTGACCGTCCCATCAAAACGAACACCAGCATCGAAACTTTTGGCTGGGTTTACTCAGAGATTTTTTGGGGTACTCTTGACCTGAGAGTGAGGGTCACTGTCGATCCTACTGTGATGAGGAAGGACACTCATTGAGTTTACCGTGCCAGGGAGATTTTGTGTGCCTTAGTCATTAACGATATTGACATGTTAGGTGTGTGCACATGAGCAAAGCACAATCCCAATGAAAGGTCGATGGCTTTCACCAATCGGCCAGTGAACCTTTATAGGCGCACACAACCCATTCACTGCAGAGCTCTGGGCGAAGCCCCCTAGGATTTCCGTGACGAGCTTCAACTAGTTTTTCTGACACAGTTACAACCACCCAGCAGCAGCGCTATGGGTGTGGTGTTTGATAGCTGTAGCAACTGGGAATAAACCCTGCACTGCAGCACCTCCAGCAGGATTGGGAGAGGATGGGGCAACAATGACAGATTCCAGCCCTCCGGACACAGTTGCTGGTGGATTTCCAATGTGATGATCATGTCTGACCAGTGATAACTGCTGTCATTAATGGGGCTTAAAACCCATCTGGTTCATTAATGTCCTTCAGGGAAGGAAATCTGCTGTCCTTACCTGGTCTGGCCTACAGGTGACTCCAGACCCACAGCAATGTGGTTAACTCTTACATGCCCTCTGAAATGGCCTAGCAAGCCAATCAGTTGTATATAACCGCTACGAAGTCAATAAAAAGGAATGAAACCGGACGGATCACCCGGCATTGACCTAGGCACCGGAAACGACAATGGCAAACCCAGCCCTGTCGACCCTGCAAAGTCCTCCTTACTAACATCTGGGGGCTTGTGCCAAAGTTGGGAGAGCTGTCCCACAAACTAGTCAAGCAACAGCCTGACACAGTCATACTCACGGAATCATACTGAACAGACAATGTCCCAGACACTGCCATCACCATCCCCAGATATGTCCTGCTCCACCGGCAGGACAGACCCAGCAGAGGTGGTGGCACAGTGGTATACAGTAGGGTGGGAGTTGCCCTGGGAGTCCTCAACATTGACTCCAAACCCCATGAAGTCTCATGACATCAGGTCAAACATGGACAAGGAAACCTCCTGCTGATTACCACCTACCGCCCTCCCTCAGCTGATGACTCAGTACTCCTCCATGTTGAACAGCACTTTGAGGAAGCACTGAGGGTGGCAAGGACACAGAATGTACTCTGGGTGGGGGACTTCAATGTCCATCACCAAGAGTGGCTCGGTAGCACCACTAATGACTGAGCTGGACGAGTCCTAAAGGACATATCTGCTAGACTGGGTGTACGGCAGGTGGTGAAGGAACCAACAAGAGGGAAAAACATACTTGACCTCGTCCTCACCAATGTGCCTGCCACAGATGCATCTGTCCGTGACAGGATTGGGTGGAGTGACCACCGCACAGTCGTTGTGGAGACGAAGTCCCGGCTTCACATTGAGGATACCCTCCATCGTGTTGTGTGGCACTACCACCGTGCTAAATGGGATGGATTTCAAACAGATGTAGCAATGCAAAAATGGACATCCATGAGGCGCAGTGGGCCATCAGCAGCAGAATTGTACTCAACTACAATCTGTAACCTCATGGCCCAGTATATCCCCCACGCTACCATTACCATCAAGCCAGGAGACCAACCCTGGTTCAATGAAGAGTGCAGGAGAGCATGCCAGGAGCAGCACCAGGCATACCTCAAAATGAGGTGTCAACCTGGTGAAGCTACAACACAGGACTATCTGCGTGCCAAACTGCGTAAGCAGCATGCAATGGACAGAGCTAAGTGATCCCATAACCAAAAGATCAGATCTAAGCTCTGCAGTCCTGCCACATCCAGTCGTGAATGGTGGTGGACAATTAAACAACTAACTGGAGAGGTGGCTCCACAAATATCCCCATCCTCAATGATGGAGGAGCCCAGCACATCAGTGCGAAAGATAAGGCTGAAGCATTTGCAACAGTCTTCAGCCAGAAGTGCCGAGTTGATGATCCATCTCGGCCTCCTCTTGAAGTCCCCAGCATCACGGATGCAGACTTCAGCCAATTCGATTCACTCCGCATGATATCAAGAAACGACTGAAGGCACTGGATACTGCAAAAGCAATGGGCCCTGACAATATTCCGGCAATAGTACGGAAGACCTGTGCTTCTGAACTTGCCGCGTCCCTAGCCAAGCTGTTCCAGTGCAGCTACAACACTGGCATCTACCCTGCAATGTGGAAAATTGCCCAGGTATGTCCTGTACACAAAAATCAGGACAAATCCAACCCGGCCAACTACCGCCCCATTAGCCTCTTCTCAATCATCAGTAAAGTGATGGAAGGTGTCATCAACAGTGCCATCAAGCGGCACTTGCTTAGCAATAACTTGCTCAGTGACACTCAGCTTGGGTTCCGCCAGGGCCACTCAGCTCCTGACCTCATTACAGCCTTCGTTCAAACATGGACAAAAGAGCGGAACTCAAGAGGTGAGGTGAGAGTGACTGCCCTTGACATCAAGGCAGCATTTGACCGAGTATGGCATCAAGGAGCCCGAGCAAAACTGAAGTCAATGGGAATCAGGGGGGAAACCCACCGCTGGTTGGAGTCATATATAGCGCAAAGGAAGATGGTTGTGGTTGTTGGAGGTCAATCATAGGAGCTCCAGGACTTCAGTGCAGGAGTTGCTCAGGGTAGTGTCCTATGCCCAACCATCTTCAGCTGCTTCATCAATGACCTTCCTTCAATCATAAGGTCAGAAGTGGGGATGTTCGCTGATGATTGCACACTGTTCAGCACCATTCGCGACTCCTCAGATACTGAAGCAGTTGGTGTAGAAATGGAGCATGACTTGGACAATATCCAGGCTTGGGCTGATAAGTGACAAGTAACATTCGCGCCACACAAGTGCTAGGCAATGACCATCTCCAACAAGAGAGAATCTAACCATCTCCCCTTGACATTCAATGGCATTACCATCGCTGAATCCCCCACTATTGGCATCCTAAGGGCTACCATTGGCCAGAAGCTGAACTGGAGTAGCTATATAAATACTGTGGCTACAAGAGCAGGTCAGAGACTAGGAATCCTGCGGCAAGTAACTCACCTCCTGACTCCTCAAAGCCTGCTCCAACAACACTCAAGAAGCTCGACACCATCCAGGACAGAGCAGCCTGCTTGATTGGCACCCCATCCACAAACATTCACTCCCTCCACCGCCGACGCACAGTGGCAGGAGTGCGTACCATCTACAAGATGCACTGCAGAAAAACGCCAAGGCTCCTTAGACAGTACCATCCAAACCCGTGACCTCTACCAACTAGAAGGACAAGGGCAGCAAATACATGGGAACACCACCACCTGCAAGTTCCCCTCCAAGTCACACGCCATCCTGACTTGGAACTATATCGCCGTTGCTTCACTGTTGCTGGGTCAAAATCCTGGAACTCCCTTCCTAACAGCACTGTGGGTGTACCTACCCCACATGGACTGCAGCGGTTCAAGAAGGCAGCTCATCACCACCTTCTCAAGGGCAATTAGGGATGAGCAATAAATGCTGGCCTGGCCAGCGACGCCCAGATCACATGAATGAATTTTTAAAAAAAATTATCTCCCGGTCAAGCAATGTCTTATAGATAGAGTCAGAGAGAGATACAGAACTGAAAGAGGCCCTTCGGCCCACCGAGTCCGCACTGGCCATCAACCAGCCATTTACATTAATCCTACATTCATCCCATTTTCCCTCACATCCCCACCATCCCTCAACTCTCCGACCACCTACTTACACTGGGGGCAATTTTTACAATGGACAATTTACCTATCAACCCGCAAGTCTTTGGCATGTGGGAGGAAACCGGAGCACCCGGAAGAAACCCACGCAGTCACAGGGAGAACTTGCAAACTCCGCACAGGCAGTACCTGAACCGAACCCGGGTCGCTGGAGCTGTGAGGCTAATTGGGGAAAAGAAGATGTTTGTACTGAAAAAGGAATGGAATCTGCTCCATTCTCGAGTTCGAGTGGCTGGGTTTAGTGTTTCCAAATCCTTTAAAATTTTCATCCTTGTTTTCAAATCACTCCATGACCTCGCCCCTCCCTATCTCTGTAATCTCCTCCACCCCCTCAACCCTCTGAGGTATCTCTGCCTCTCGAATTCTGCTCTCTTGAACATCCCTGATTTTAACCTTCCGCTGCCTCAGCCCTAAACTCTGGAATTGCTTCTCCAATCCACCATCTCTCTACCTCACATCCTTCCTTCCCCCATTTCCTTCACCTCCCTTTGTACCCGGGTGTATCTCCTCTCATTCACTGATTTCCCGCAGTTCAGCTCGCGCTTCAATTGACAACAGTGAAATATGGTTGCACAACAGCAATTCTCTGTGCAGACTCGCTTTAAGGAGCTTTGCCCCGCCTCCAGCATCTGCAGCAAACTGTTCGGGAAAGATCGTCAGAGCGGCATGACGTAATGACGTTCAGCCAAGTGTGATGCATTGACTCTGGACGGGAGTAACGCTGCAGGAATTTAACAGCAACGCTGTTCTTTGATTGGGTAGTATGCAGCAGTACAGCTTACTGATTGGTTTAACGAGCTGTCGGTCACACACATTGAGAGGCGGTGCTGAGCTGAGCAAACAAAAACAAGAAATGCTGGGTTCACTCAGCAGGTCTGGCAGCATCTGTGGAAAGAGAAGCAGAGTTAACGTTTCGGGTCAGTGACCCTTCTTCGGAACTGAGCTGAGCAAAGCCGCGCTGTGATTGGTCAGGTTTTGAAGCGCCGCTTGTTTTGGCGGAGACAGAAAGACTGCATTTCGATTGGATCATGGAGCTGTCACGCACTCAACCCGACAATCCGAATGGTTGCAGGAGATGTCGCTCATATTATTATCCCTTCCCATTGGTTGAGGTCGTGCCGGTCTCTGAACGTCCACCCTGATTGGCCTCCAGCTTGGCTCAAGGGTGGGGATTGTTCGCGGACTGATCACACACTGGGCAGAGCGGCAGCGGCTGTCTGTGTTTTGGTGGCGATTTCAGTCCCCCAGCCTTGGCCAGGCTCATGACCCAGCTACGAGGCACCAGAAGAGGGAAGGAGTTTAGGGCCGGGAATCTCCGCCTCGCCCGGTTGTAAATCCCCAGCTCAGGGTTGCCAATGGCAGATTCCGATGTAAACATGTCACGCTGCAGATCCCCAGTCCTGCCAGTGAAGGAGCTGCAGCAACTGTTCAAACCCCCTGGAGTCAGATCACTCAGCACAAGGCGGGGATAGCGCCTGGGATCTTCCTGTACTCTGTGTTTGGGCTTTGGTACCACACCAGCTTTGAGCATGTCACATAGCACAGGCTGGGAATGGAGCCTGGGATCTTCCTGTGCTCTGTGGGGCTCAGTGCACTCTAATTGGATATCCCTCATTGTGTGTTTCTGATTGCAGCCTCTCTCTCTTTCAGTTAGTCTGGGAGTTCCTGACTGATCAGAATGCCCCTCTCCTGTCACACCCATCACACACATTGAAGATGGACGACCTGCTGCCAGAGATCCAGATGATCAGGAACTCGAGCCTTCGGTACACTCATTTACTTAAGTGACTCCCAGTCCCTGATTCAACATCAGTTTCCCTGGAATGTCAGGTACATTATCATCTTCCTCCACTGTGAAGACTGACATAAAGTAATTATTCACCAAATCTGCCATTTCCTTATTTTCATGTGTGGGTAAACATGTCAGGAAAGGATGAACAGACTGGGTCTCTTTTCTTTTGCAAAAAGGGAGGTTGAGGGGTGGCCTAATAGAGGTCTTTAAAATGATGGAAGGTTGTGATACAGTGGATCCAGAGAGAATGTTTCCTCTTGTGAGTAAGAACATCACTCGAGGCCATCAATATAATATCGTCACCAAGAAATCCAATAGGGAATTCAGAAGAAACTTTTTTACCCAGAGAGTGGTGAGAATGTGGAACTCGCTACCACAGGGAGAGGTTGAAGCAAATACTGTAGATGCATTTAATGGGAATCATAGGAGGGAGAAGGGAATAGAGGATAATGATGATAGATTTACATGAGGAAAGACAGGAACAGGCTCGAATGGAGCATAACCGCTGGCATAGACTGGCTGGGCCGAATGGCCTGTTTCTGTGCTGTGTATCCAATATAATCCTAGTTATGTGGAAAGATTAGAGAAACTGGGGTGGTTTTCATTGTAGCAGAGAAGGTTAAGGGAATATTTGATAGAGTTGTTCACAATCATGAATGGTTTTGAAAGAGTAAATAAGGAGAAATCGTTTCTGATGGCAGGAATGTCAGGAACCAGAGGACACACATTGAAGGTAATTAGCAAAATAACAAGAAGGAACATGAGGAAATGGTAATTTACACAGTGAATTATTATGATCTGGAATGTTCTGTCTGAAGAGGTGGTGGAAGCAGATTCAATAATAACTGTCAAAAGGGAATTGGACGAATAATTAAAGTTGAAAAAATTGCAGCCAACGTGGAAATAACAGGTGTGTATAACTGATTGGAAAGTTCTTTCAAAGAGCCAGCACAGACACGATGGGCTGAATGGACATCTCCAGTGCCATATCACTCTATAATTCATGATATATATTAATGACCGAGACTTGGGTGTGCAAGGCATAATTTTAAAATTTGCAAATGACACAAAAATTGGAAGCATTGTGAACTTTGAGGACTGTGATAGACTTCAAGAGGACATAGACAGGCTGGTGGAATGGGCAGGCATGTGGCAGATGACATTTCATACAGAGAAGACTGAAGGCATTTGATACAGTACCACACAGCAGACTTGTCAGTAAAATTATAGCTAATGGAATAAAAGGGACAGTAGCAACATGGATACAAAATTGGCTGAGTGACAGGAAACAGATTTAGTGGTTAATGCCTGTTCTTTGGACTGGAGGAAGATTTGTAATGGAGTTCCTCAGGGGTCAGTGTTGGGACCCTTGCTCTTCCTGATCATTATTAATGACCTAGACCTTGGTGTACAGGACACAATTTCAGTAGTTGCAGATGATACAAAACTTGGAAAAATTGTGAACTGTGAAGAGGATAGTGTAGAACTTGAAAAGGACAAAGACAAGTTGGTGGAATGGTCAGGCAAGTAGCAGATGAAGTTCAATGCAGAGAGATGTAAAGTGATTCATTTTGGTAGGAAGAACATGGAGAGAGAATACAGAAACATAGAAAAATAGGAGTAGGCCATTCGGCCCTTCGAACCTGCACCGGCATTCAGTATGATCATGGCTGATCATAAAGAGCAGAGGGACCTCGGTATATATGTGCATAAGTTATTGAAGGTGTTGAAAGAGTGGGAAATAAAGCATACAGTATCCTGGGCTTTATTAATAGGGGCATAGAGTACAAGAGCAAGGAGGTTATGGTAAACTTGTGAAAGACACTAGTTTGTCCTCAGCTGGAGTATTGTGTCCAATTCTGGGCGCTGCACTTTCGGAAAGATATTAAGCTTTGGAGAAAGTACAGAAAAGATTCAGGAGAATGGTTCCAGGGATGAGGAACTTCAGGTATGCAGACAGATTGGAGACGTTGGGACTGTTTTCCATGGAGAAGTGAAGGCTGAGAGGTGATTTGATAGAAGTATTCAAAATCATGAGGGGTCTGGACAGAGTGGGTAGGAAAAAACTGTTCCCACTCATGAAAGATTGGAGAATGAGAGGGCACAAATTTAAAGTAATTGGTAAAAGAAGCAAAAGTGACATGAGGAAAAACATTTTCACACAGCGAATGGTTAGGATCTGGAATGCACTGCCTGAGAGAATGGTGGAAGCAGATTCAATTGAGGCATTCAGAAGGGAATTAGACTGTTAACTGAAAAGAAAGAATGTACAGGGTTACGGGGAGAAGGCAGGGGAATGGTATTAGGTTAATTACTCATTCAGAGAGCCGGTGCAGACACGATAGGCCGAATGGCCTCCTCTGCACTCGAACAATTTGGTGATTCTGTGATTTTGTGAAGTGGTATATGTTTTTAGGAAGAATAGGGAGAGGCAATATAAAATAAATGATACAATTCTAAGGAGGGTGCAGGAACAGAGAGATCTGGGGGTAGATGTGCATAAATGGTTGATGATGACAAGTACAGATTGAGAAAGGGGTTCAAAAACATATGGGACCTGGGCTTTCTAAATAGAGGCATGGAGTACAAAGGCAAGGATGTTACGATGAACCTTTATAAAATACTGGTTCGGCCTCAACTGGAGTATTATGTCCAATTCTGGGCACCGCACTTTAGGAAGAGGGTGCAGAAAAGATTTACAAAAATGGTTTTCGGGGTAAAGGAATTCAGTTACGTGGATAGATTGGAGAAGCTGGGGCTGTTCTCCTTGTGGGAGAGAAGGTTGAGAGGAGATTTGATGTGGTGTTCAAGATCATGAGAGGTCTTGGCAGAGTAGATAGAGAGAAACTGTTCCTGTTGGTGGAAGAGAAGAAGAAGACCCTGGCAAAAGAACCAACTGCGAGTTGAGGGAAAACTTATTTTGCACTTCGAGTGGTTAGGAAGTGGAATTCACTGCCTGAGAGTGGTGGTGGCAGGTACAGTCAGGACTTTCAAAAGGGAATTGGATAAGAACCTGAAGAGGAAAAAAATGCAGAGCTATGGGGACAGGGCAGTGGAATGGAACCAGCTGAGTTGTTCTTGCAGAGAGCTGGCATGGACATGACAGACCGAATGGCCTCCTTCTGTGCTGCAACCATTCTATGATGGGAGTGGGGTTGGAGACGGGACTGATTGATGTTCATGTCCAGTGACATTGCACACCAGGAGCAGAGACTGGTCATGTGATCCTGTGACACCTCGAGTGGGAGGGGCTCTGGCTGCTTTGTGACATTATTGCTGTGTGATTGGCTTCTGACAGGTTCCTGCCCCTGGTTACGCCCCATCACTGGGATGTCGGTGTGGGAGGAGCTGGTGTGACACCTGACACTGGAGTGAGTTCAGTCCTGATAAACAGGACAAAGGACAGAAAAGACCAACTTCATAACAAAAGTTATAAATTCAAGCCAATTCATTAATTACAAATAAATTGCCATTAAATACAGTCATAATTATAAAAACAGTCCCATTGTATTCCAGTTACAGGTTCTGGGATTAATATGAATCATTTTTCTATTGATAGTTTCTTGGCGTGTGGAATATCTCAGGAAGGTGGAGAGAGAGAGAGAAGTTGAATCATTGCCACACTAACTGGGATTGGAGAAATGTCACTGGATCCCCAGAGCAGTTCTGCTGGAACCAAGAGCCTCGGTGTTGGAGACGGGAGAAAACAGGAATCATCAACAATAACTGGAAAGGTGAGGATCTTTACTGAGAATCCCATTAGTCCAGGATTTTGCTGAGGTGAGAGTGTAACCAGATACTGGGAGCATTTCACCATCTGCCATCAGGCTTGGCCTTTGATTTGAGCCGAGTTTAACTCGTATAAACATTGCCCAGACCTCACCTGGGAGTGTTTGACATTTACATGTAAAGAAAAAGAAAGACTTTCATGTCTCCATTCACAACAATAGAACATCTCAAAGCACTTTATAGCCAATGAAGTAGTTTTGAAATGGAGACACTGTTTTCATGTAGGAATGTAATGTGAGGAGGAATTTCTTCTGTCAGAGGGTTGTTAATCTTTGGAATTCTCTTCCCCAAAGAGCAGTGGAAGCTGAGTCACTGAATATATTCAAGGCTGAATTAGACAGATTTTTGATCTACGAGGGAGTGAAGGGTTATGGGTGGTGGGGGGTGTGGAGTTTGCAGCAGGAAAGTGAAGTTCAGGCCACAATTCGATCAGCCGTGAACTTATTGAATGACGGAGCAGGCTTGAGGGGCCGAATGGCCTACCTCTGCTCCTGTTAGTTAGAGAGTGATGCACAGGAGGCCATTTGGCCCATCGAATCCATGCCAGCTCTCCATGGAGCAAACCAGTCAGTCCCACTCCCCCATAGCCCTGCAAGTTTATTTCCTTCAATTTCCTTTTGAAATCAATGATTGTCTCCACTTCCACCACCCTTGTGGGCAGCGAGGTCCACGTCATTAACACCCACTGTGTAAAAAATATTCTTACTCATATTCACCCTGTATCTCTTTCCCAAAACCTTCAATCTGTGTCCCTTAGACCTTGTACCATTAGTTAATGGAAACAGTTTTTTCCTTGTCTAACTTATCTATGCTTGTCATAATCTTGTTCACCTCTATTAAATCTCTCCTCAAACTCCTTTCCTCTAAGCAGAACAACCCCAGCTTTTCCAACCTAACCTGTAACTAAAATCCTCCATCCCTGGGACCATTCTGGTAAATCTCCTCTGCATCCTCTCCAGGACTTTCACATCCTTCTTAAAGTGTGGTGACCAGAAATGGACACAATTCTCCAGTTGGGGTGGCGCAGTGGTTA